>NC_134859.1:23175000-23545000 GCF_049852395.1 Peromyscus maniculatus bairdii
GATTTTTTTTGTTTGTTTGTTTGTTTGTTTTTGTTTTTCGAGACAGGGTTTCTCTGTGTAGCTTTGCGCCTTTCCTGGAACTCACTTGGTAGCCCAGGCTGGCCTCGAACTCACAAAGATCCGCCTCCCGAGTGCTGGGATTAAAGGTGTGCGCCACCACCACCCGGCTATATAGATTATTCTTGGTAACATTAAGCACCATTTACAATAAGTATCAAAAAGACTTTTAATAGATTATAGTAAAAATATTTTAATTTTAATAAATAAAAGAGGGAGTCTACAAATACTTTGAAGCCACATTTCCTAATAGAAAAGCAACATAGTCATAAGGTCTGCACCATAGACAATAGTTTTTTATAGATAATTGCCATGCCAACATTTGTGTCTTTTGATGTTTTATAAATACTCACTGGTATTAGAAGTATAAGCGTGGATATTTATAAATTTAAAAACACCACTTTGCATGGTAGTGAATGGAGGCTACAAAACTGAAAATACTTGGGAAATTCAGTTTATAAACAGCTGCTGCCAAGTCTTGCTTAAGTCTTATATAATTGAGAATAAAGTGAGTAACCAATTGTTTTACATAATTTGTAGGTAAGCATTCCCTAAATTACCAAATAACTTAAAAATTATGTTTTCATTCCATTTTCCCAAGACATTAAGAGTCTCTTGAGTCCCTTACTTCAGAAAAGATTACTGAGTGTATTTTGCAGAAGAATCAATGAAAACAATATTTTAGACCCAAGTATCGGAAAAATTAAGGACTCTGCAGGTGTTTATTGAATGAATTACCTTCAAGCTTTATTTTTAATGGAGTGGTGGAGAATGTCAGTCATTTTACCCTCACTACTGAAAACACAGTGCTAAAACACTGCTATGTAGTTTTTAGTCACTTAATGAGTGTCCAATGAGTGGTTATTTACAGACCAGTAAGACTGTCTTTGTTTGGTTTACTTCCTTTGATGTTGCTGTTATTCCATTTTAGTGGCTAGTCCTGTGCTAGGGTAGAATCCTCCCCAATGAAGGCAAAATAATGTAAGAGATTTTCTCTAGACCCAGAAACAGTATTAAATGACAGTATTTCCAGGCTATGATAAAAGACAATGTTGTAAATTATCTCCTCGATAGCTGTCTAAAACCACCTGGAATTGTTCCAGGTGCAGGCTGCTGGTCAAACATTATTGTATATGATTTTAAGTCCCTAGACTCTATATTTTCAAATTCTAATTCCCAATGAATAAAGCCAGAGTAAGTCTAAGGATCTAATTTTTATAAAGGGGTGCTATGCAGTTCTTGGCGGCCTATTCTTGGACTATATAACAAAACTGTATGTGTTTATGGCTTTACCCTCAAGTGTTTTCACAGTCACATTTAATGGCACTCGTTTAGCTTTAATAAATAACAGAGAAATTGTTCATATAAAATACTGCAAAGGACCTTTACCACAACTGAGGAAGATATTCAAAGTATTGTATGTTATTAAATGTGTTTTAACATGTTTAAATTTCCTATTGCTCTTTGATTGTCTGATATGAAAACAAATTTCAAGGCATAGTAAGTATAACCACTAATTATCATTGTTATATTTCTTCTTTTACCTTACATGTATAATTGACCATGATCTCACAAGAAGCATTTCTTTTTTTTCAAAATTACAAGGAAAGCAGTTTCAAAATTCACAAAACTGTATACTTCACTGGAATGGGAGGTTAAAAAAGAAAACCTGTTGTATTAATTCTGAAGGCATTTTCATATATTACAAATTTATGTCCCTTGGCTCCTCAACTGAAGTGAAATCTACAGCTGTAGGCTGCAAGCAGAGGTCATCTCCAGGAAGTCAATTAATATAATAAAATTATCGCCCTGCTCTCCACCTGGTCTTTCCTCCATCTCGGTGTGCATTTATAACCAAACTAATAATACAAATTTCACTTCCTCTGCCAATAGCACTGTGGAGTAATTTTTATAACTGACGGCTTCATAAAGACATGCATGGAGGAGGTGTGTTAACGCCTAACGTAGCAAGCTGTCTGTTTTGATTGTTGTTTCACAGTTTCTGCCACTCCTTCTCTCTGCTTTTGTTCCTGCTTCTCTTCCACCTTCCTAATCTTCCTTGTCCCTTCTTCATGAGCCATTCTTTGTCCCCTCTAGATCTTGACAAACCATCCTTCTGTATAATAATTGAATCCTCAGACTGACGTTCCATCCACTCCCATCCTTCCAAGAACAAAGCCACTATTCTCCGGATCTACCCTCCTCTTCACAAATGAACGATAAATTCACTTTTTTAGTTGCTGTCATCTTGGTAAAATGGAGTCAGCTACAGTATTTGCCTGGTTTGAATGCAGTGCAGTCAATTATGCTAGTATTTTTTAAAGGGGAAGGTATCAAGAGCAGGGGGCTAGAAAGTGAAACAGTATAAGAATTAGGCAGCGAAAAGAACGAAGTTCTAAAACAGTTGAATTTGATGAGTGCTCAGTTGGCACTTTATTATATTCTTTAAGCCCCAGTTTCAAACACCACAAACAGGCTCACAATAAATAAATAATAAATAAAATGATCCTATATGCAAAGAAAACCATACCCATTGTAAAGTTATAACAATCTAATGAAAAGAATATATACTTTAATCAGTAATGATGTCTAACTACGTAAAACAATATCTGGGGTCTGCTGGGTCACTTAGTGGATAAAGGAACTTTCAACCAAGCCTGAGGACCTGGAAAACACATGGAAGAAGGAGAGAACAAAAACATAAACACACACAAATTACATAAAATGTGTGATAAAGTGTTCTAAATACAAGTTTTTAAAACGTAGAATAAATAAGAGGCATTTTTAAAATCTGTGTTTGCTAGGAACTTCCTCATGTGAGCACATTTGTGTGTTGCTGTAAGCTATGATGCCTCATTGAAACATGCTTTATTTCTACCTTCCTTCATTTGGACTCTAGGCAAAACAAGTATGCTCTAATAGTTTCTATATACCAAGGTTCTCAAGAAGATAGAACTACAAATATAAGTTTTATACCTTTGTCTGTTTTGTTTTGTTTTGCATTTGAACTCTGATCACATGGTATATTGCTTAGTTTTTTGTCAAATTGAAACAGGTGAGCCATTTGAGAACTGAAAACCTCAGCTGAGAAAACACTTCCATAATTTTGGCATAGAGTAAAATCTATGTGTCATTTTCTTGATTGGTGACTTATGTAGGAAGACCCAGCTCTGTCTGGACATGCCACCCCCAGCAGGTGGTCCTGGATTGCATACAAAAGTGGGATGAGGGACTCTGGGGAGCAAGACAGTAAGCAGCATTGCTTCAGTTCCTACCTCCAGTTCCAGACTTGAGTACCTGCCTGTCTCCCCCTCAATGATGTTCTGTGACCTGGAGGGTAGCCCAAGAAATCCTTTCTTTCCTAAGTTTCTTTTGGTCATGGTGTTGATCACAGCAATAGAAAGCAAGCAAGCTAGAGTGCCCTGCCTCCAGTTAACAAATGCTGAAATTACAGGGTATGTGTCATCATAACTAGTTTTGTATCAATTTAATGTCAAATAAATGAGGTGAGGACACAAAAACAGAAAAATATCAGGGTATGCAACGTACATACCACTAAGAAGAATTTTTTATTATGAATACATTTAAGCAGAATGACCAAACACTTGCTTCTTAGGATCAGATACAAACACTAATTTTCCAATAGGAGGTCAGGTTTTTGAGAAGATAATTCAAAAAGAAAGATTTTGTCTCGTGAGTCTTCATTCAGACTTATTTCCAGCAGTGTCAGAAACAGAGAAATGTACCTAATTACTAGATTGAACATCCTAATACATGTTTATTTGACAATGCAAACAACCTAGCAAGTGAACATTTTTTTCTCTTTGAAAAAACATAGTAATTTAAATGCAAAAGATACGTTAAAAATATCACTGAAATTTTTCATATGTCAAGTTAGGTTGCTGGGACTCATCATTTTGCTGTCAGCAACAAATCTGCTGACACTAGGAATCCATTATGGGAACAGTTAAACACACTTACCACAGCACAACCTTTAGTCCCTATGTCAGACTGAAGCAAGCAATTGGATCCTGGATAATAATAATTTGGTTGGGATAAACAATTTCCAACTAATTTTTATAAAAATAAAAAAGCAGTAATATGATATGTGGAAATGGCATCCATGAAACTTTCAGGAGAATAAATTTTGAAGAAGGAGGGGTGAATTGAATATGTTTTCCCAAATTACTGGACATGATTGTTTGAAGAAGCAAAGTATGCATTGCAATATGAAAATCTGGAGTTGTGGGGCTTAATGAACCCAGGAAAAGTGGGGAGTCAAGCTGCAGAAGGCTGCTCCAGCAAGCATCTCCTGCAGTAATTGTTATTTTAATTGGCTAAAATAAACTATAATGCCCTGAAGCCAGGGATGAAACTGTGCAGGTAGGCAGCTTTTTTTTCCCTTCAGGTGAGAGAACCACCAAGAAAGTTTCCCCTTTGAATTTTTTAAAGGACTATTGTTACTCATTTAATCAACCCAAACTAGTCTGGAAACTCTTTCAAGTCTGTGCTATAATACTACATGTTTGTTTTCTTTTTACTAGATGGAAGGATTTCTTTTAGAGAAGAGTTGCTTTCTAACGAGGAATCCCACACGGAATCCCACACCCACCACCAATGGTTTCTGTGTTGCGTCTCTTGCCTTTACACCTCTGCAGAGCCTTGAGAACTACAAGCCTTTTGAATTTGTTTTTGCAAATGCTAATTAACATACAGGATGGGTATTACAATCACCTGAAAATATATATACATTGGAAATGTAATGATTTGAGCAGACAAAATGGCTCAGAGTACAAGGCCACTTGCTCCCACCTGTGTTTGATCTTGAGGACCACAGGGAGAGAATAGGCCATAACTTGTCCTCTAACCACCATGTACCTGAAATGGCATGTACCAATACACATAATTATACAAATATCCATATCCACCCACATTTACGAATGTACAAAATAAATACTTTCTTAAAAACTGCAATAATTTAATTCATGATCCACTCATCTATGTCCGTTCTAATGCCGTGCAGCTATAATCCCTGGTTTCAAAGATGAGAACTTTATGTACCTCAATTTTAAAATTAAGGTAATGGGATGCATATAAAATTTTATGAACTGGTAGAAACAAGAGCTGTGCTATTTAAGGAATCCAATTAGTTTACTTGGGTGAGGGCTGAATTTCAGTTCAAGGGTGGGGAGAGAGAGATTTCTTCAGAATGAAGTGTTTTAGCTCAGACCGTGAAATGTTGAAAACCATCAAGTAATGGGAGGACTCTGCAATGAAGTTGAAAAGCCTTGATGTGACTCATGCAATTCGGACAGAGGAGAAGTGGCGAGGGATCAAAACATCCCTATAATGACATAAAATCCTTTAAGAAGGAGATGCCAGTAAAACTGAAAAGACAAAGAATGCTGAAAGATAGTTAACTCATGCTGAGGAATAGCTCATCAATGCATAAATTATATTTCTTATAATATGTAGCGATATATTTTTCTAGATCTTCACCCTATAGAATGAACCAAAGTGAAGCCAAAATGAAAGACAGTGAAGGTTATACACTCACTTTTAAGGTGATAGCACATATTCTATGGCATAAAATTTAAAGTGAAAATTTCCATGTTTCTGTTTTATACCAGTTTCCTCTGAGATGGAAACATTTCATCCAGCAGGAAAGCTCACTAAAGCAGGAAGTAAATAAGTCAAAGCAGCTTCAGGAAATCCCTGAAATTGACTAGATTCACTAGGTCCCTCTCTCCCAAAGAGCAAAAAATAAAGAGTGATAATATTTTCTCTCAGACATGTCCAGTTGAGGGAAAGAGGCAAAGGCAAGACACATTTAATAGGAAGAGTATCAGACAAGCCCAACCCCGGGAAGAAGTGGAGACCAGCCTGACTGCCTGAAAGAAACAAAGACCAGCAGAGGCTGAGGAATGAACACTCTTCAGCCTGTTGAGCTGCCTGCAGGCTGTGCAGTGTGCTCCAGGTTTTCTGCTTTGATGAGCTGCCATGCATGCTAGGTTGTGCTTCAGTAATGCAGCTGTCTTATTGTCGTTTCTTTTTTCATTAGTAACCATTTACCCTTCACTGTCCATTGTCAGTTCTCCACCCAAGGTGAGTAAAAGCACCCCCCCTCTCTCAGATTCTCTCTCTCTCTCTCTCTCTCTCTCTCTCTCTCTCTCTCTCTCTCTCTCTCTCTCGTATCTCTATAAAAATTTTTGCCACAGAATACTAGCAATACTGAAAACTCTCCATGTTACAAATGTATATGCTATGCCATGGTTGAATATACAAATGCTATGCAAATATTTCAGTCTTGAGCTCAATGACTTGACATGGTGAGCCTGCACAAAATTGATCATCTTCCTTAATTTATCCTGTAAAAATTTTTCAGTTGTCTTGCATGTAATAAAGGCTTGAATAGTATTTGTCCTTCTACTTCCTTAGGGATTCTTGTACATCCTGAAGGCTTACTTTCTCCTTCAATAGACTCTAAGTTTCATTTCTTTTTAAGATCATATCACTATAACTTCTGACAACTTTCAAATTTGTCAGGAAATAACCAAGAAGAGGAACAATAGAATAACATAAAAATTAAAATCGTTAAATGTTTATGTCCCTTACATGGATAATCTCAGTTATTCCAGAATGAAGGTTTCTCTGCAAGCTTGAACACAAAATACGATCTACCTAACCTTCGATGAGAGTGAGTTTGTCTCCATTAAGGAAATGATAGGTCAGGAGTAAATAACAATTGTTGCTATCTATTTTACATAGGTTTAAATATATCTACTATCCCTTCCATAAAAGAATTCCTCCACCTCTTTATAGAAAATCAGAATTTTAACATCCAGAGAGGTTCAGTGGCTAGAGGTATACAGTTGAATCAGTGGGGAGAATCACAGTGCACCATTTAAAGAGGGCTTTCTTTAGAACCAGAAATGATAAGAAATCACCTGTGGAATTCCTGCAGAAGATAGCCACAATAAGAACTCACTTTATGCCAGGCGGTGGTGGCACACACCTTTAATCCCAGCACTCGGGAGGCAGAGGCAGGTGGATCTCTGTGAGTTTGAGGCCAGCCTGATCTACAGAGCTAGTCCAGGACAGGCTCCAAAACTACAGAAAAATCCTGTCTCAAAAAACCAAAAAAAAAAAAAAAAAAAAGGAACTCACTTTATACCAATAAATTATTTTTGATTATGAGGGCTATGAGTAAATTCTCACCTTCTCACCTTGAAATGAAGTTAAGCATGGTTTTACATTTCAGAGATGAGCAAAAATCACAACATTTTGCCGGGTGGTGGTGGCACACGCCTTTAATCCTGTGAGTTGGAGGCCAGCCTGGTCTCCAAAGCGAGTTCCAGGAAAGGCGCAAAGCTGCACAAAGAAACCCTGTCTCGAAAAAAAAAAAAAAAAAAAAAAAAAAAAAAAAAAAAACATTTTTTATGAAAGATCTGTGTATAAAAAAATCTTAAATATGAGTTCATGGACCTACCTGTGACAAAGAACACCTTTTCTGATGTTTGGAACCAAGACAATGATGTCCTGCAGTCCAGGGTTGCTTAAACTTCTGCAGAGCCCATGTCTCCTCTTTTCTTATCTAAGTATATTCACCTTTCAATCTATAATGACAGTGTTCTTAGGACCTAGAAAGGGAGAAAAGGGGACATTTTAGAAAAACCTGCTGAGTTACAGCAAAGTCACCTTGTACTTACTTCAGATGTAGTGTGCTCAGGAATATAAAACAGAAACTTCTTATTCTAGCAGTCAACTTACAGAACATGGAAACAGGATGGAAAGGCCAAGACAGACTCAAGGCATGTGAAAGGGAAATAAAAGAAAAGCATTGAGTTTTACTGTGGGCAAGGAAATTTTGAGAGTAACTTTTGAGCATCTCTGTGACCAAGGATGTTGCTGTCTTTTTGTCTGAGAAGGGACTGATGCGTTTGAGGGGAGCGAGCAGGTGAACAATATCAGTGAATGCATTTTCATGGAGAGATCACCCTATGTAGTTACAGACAAAGCAGAGAGCTGTGACTTATGCTTTCTTGGATATATAGGGCTGCTGGGCACAATATCAACACCTGAGCATAAAGCTTCTACAGAATGGCAGGATGTGATGGCAAGTGGATGCTCATAACTATGCTGGAAGCTCTCTATTCTCTCAACTTGGCAAGGGTGTACAATGCCCAGAAGTCTAACACATCTTGTGGTCTGAATGAAAATGGCCCCCATAGGCTCATAGGGAGTGGCACCATTAGGAGATGTGGCCTTGCTGGAATGGGTGTAATCTTGTTGGAGGAGTCAACTATGTCACTATGGATGGGCTTTGAAGTTTCAAATGCTCAAGCCAGGCCCATTGTTGCTTGCTCTTCCTGGTGCCTGCTGACCCAGATGTGGAATTCTTAGCTTCCTCTCCAGTACCATGTTTCCCTGCATACCACCATGAAAATAATGGACTGAACATTTGAACTGTAAGCCAGAACCAATTAAATATTTCCCGTCATAAGAGTTACCTTGGTGTCTCATCAGAGCAAATAAATAAATAAATAAATAAATAAATAAATAAATAAATAAATAAATAAATAAATAAATAAAAACCTAAGACAGTTTCCAACCAGAGAACAGAGGAACTATTGTGAGAGCCAAGTCAAAACACTGGCAACCACCTATTGAAAAGAGGGTACAGGAAGGGGAAGACATAGCATAATGGACTCAATTCCACAACAATAAGAAAACCCTCATCTTGTTTTTGTTTTGTTAAACAGAAGGTAACTGAATGTGCAAATCACAAACAGATTGGAGAATATAAGCAATGAACAAAAGAGATCTACTCTCCCCTTGGATGCCATCGGGAATCTTACAGAAATGTCTTAACTAACGTATTTAATTTGTATAAACCTACTTTTAAAGAGTTTCAACTTAATGTGCATTTATGTAGCTCAATGAATGTGTATAATATATGTCATTTTTAAATGCCAGTTTTTATTTTTAATATATTTGTTCTTTGATAATTTCACATGTGTGCGTGTGTTTCATTTACTCTCGTTCTGCACCCTCTGCTATCTTCTTCATACCATACAAGTGACTGGATTATATGTCTGTCTTCTCAGTTTTTTTTTTAACCTCCTAGTTATATTGATGGCCTCCAAGGTCATCTCTGTGTTTGGCCATGGTGTTAGAACTCTACATGTATTTCATCCCAGTGGGTTCATCTACAGTTATGTAACTCAAGACAATGAGTATCCATTCCCAGAATTCAGAAATATCCACTAGTTCAGCAGGGAGGGATGGGGCTCTTTGAGCCTTTCGCCAGTTTATGTTTGAATGTTGCTAGATCTTGTCTGGTACAGATAGGCTCAGTGTAGGCAACTGTGAGATCATGAATGCCATGGCTCTATCATGTTCAGAAGGTGGCAACTGACAGTCCTTCTTTGCTTTGTCCCTTGAATTCTTTTCATTTCCTCTTTGCCAATATCCATGAGCCTTAAAAAAAAAAAAAAAAAAAAAAAAAAAAGAGTGTTGTAAGTATCCTGCTTAGGGCTAAGCACTTGGACTTCAGGAATTCCCAGCGCTTTGTGCACACATGACTTTCTCTGTTCACTGTCACTCAATAAGGGTGATACCCAGCAGTGCTGGATAATGTCCTTCCTCAAAGCCTGGCTGAATTTATTCATTTGGTCCTTGTACCAAATGTGGAATCTGCCTCATGAGTTGTGGGTCAGAGAAGTGCAAGAGATGCACCCCCACACACAAATAAAACAGGTTCTTACTGTCCCTCTTGCTTGCCCACCAGCTTTAAATAATATTTTTAACTGAACAAAGAAACAGATTTGTCTTTGGATTGGCTAGGCTGGCATGCTAATAAGATGGTCCATTTTCAAATGGACCAGTTTGTGTCCACAGATATATATATATATATATATATATATATATATATATATATATACATAAATATTCATGCACATATGCACATATGTGTGTAGACATATTATGTTCTCATTTCCCTCTCTCTCCATTTTTACTATGCCATAAAATTAATCTGGCAAATCAGCATGTTTAGGAAACTCTAATATATGTATCTATATTTTGTTCAAAATGAGCTACTTCCATCTATTGAACATATGCAAGAGCCATTTTTAAATTATTTCAGAAAGTGTATTCCTAGGAATAAAACCCATTGGATCTAAAGTTTTGAGCATCGCCAATCAACTATATCAAGTTCTTCGTTGGTTTAAAACCTGGATTTGCATGATATGCTATGTAAACTGGGTCTTTCAACTAAATTGCTAGAGGAATACAGAGCAAAGAGAAGACTTTTTCATAGTGCCTTGTGAAGAGAGAGTCCCTAATGGGCCTGATTTTCACCTTGATGGTTCAGAAATAAGATGAAACTGTCTTGTGCCTTAAACAGCAGTGAGAAAGAAGTGTTAGGGATGAGTTACTGCAGGGAGTGGACAGAAGGAGACAGTGTACTGTACGCATTGTACAGTGACTTGTTGATTCCATGGATAAGGTTTGTTCTCACAAGTGAACTTTCTACACTAAATTATGCTCGTCATCCATATTCTTGGATTAGACTTAGTTACATGCTTTCAAATGCATACTGTTGGTCTGAAACCAGTCCTACTGAAGCTACACAATAGCTCTGCATGAAATAACCTAAAATAGGACAGATATGGAAATACATGAACAAAGTTAGATGTTGAGTCTTTAGTACATGATAAGGTATAGAAATTGGATTGCATTCTTTCATGCCTCTAAAGTCTGATTATATTATGCTAAATTTTAAATGTTGTTACTAATCATCTATTAAGTCAGATTCCAATGCTATAGGATCCAAGTGTAAAAGAAAAAAATTGCTTTCTCTTTTTTTTGGGGGGGGGAGGAACGGGGAATTAATTTAGTTCAACAATAACATATTTTTCAAAATTATTCATTATTATTATAGTTTCAGCTATCAGTATAGTAACCTTCTGTACAAATGTATACAAACAATAGAAAAAAAACCCTGATAAACTATAATGTGCCCAATGGGAGAAGAGCTGTCTTATTTCTCTGAATATTAAAAGAGCTTTCATGGAGGACATCAAAGAACAGAGACAATGTCTTAAGAGGAGGAAGTAAGACAAGTTCATAATGTGATCCTCATTATGATTAATTCTCCTTCAAATACATCCAAAAGAACATAGACATATTGAGGAAAATGTATGAGATATATATTGTTCATTTTAAAGTAAATAGAGTGGTACAATGAAGGCTGAGACAGATACATTCACTACTTTTAAGAAATTGTCAGCCAGGTGGTGGTGGCGCATGCCTTTAATCCCAGCACTTAGGAGGCAGAGGCAGGTGGATCTTTGTGAGTTCGAGGCCAGCGATATCCAGGAAAAAAAAAAAGAAATCATCATCTCCCTGGTAGGGAGATGCCAACAGTTAACAATAATAAGAAAATAAGCAAGTTAACAAATAAATGGCATATCATACAAATATTCTGAAGGTAAGAAATAGAGAGATAAAGAACAGGAACAATATCGGGATGCCAGGGGTGGGAGAGTGCAGGCAGGCCTTGAGAGTTTTATGAGAGTAGAGTTATAAGAAAATGTCAGCAATATTCTTTTAAGACAAAAGAAACAAAAAAATGCAAAATTCCTTAAAACAGAGAAGAATCAGACATACTCTCAAGAGTGACTGAGGGTGATTTCATCTATGAAAGCAAGAGAGAGTATGAACAGAAAGACTGCAGGGTAACAGGGAGAGCCCAGTTCCTGTTGTCCTATGATAATAGGATGGATGTTATTCTAATTTCTAGAGAAGTTATTTATATTTCATAATGAAGAACTTCCTGGCTATTGATTATTCAATTATGTTTGAATGAGACACAAGACTTACATGATGAAGCAGAGGAATCCAGATAGGATTGAATGTATTGAGGGACTCAACTCAGCGTTCTTTCTGACTCACTTAAAACATCCAGGATATGGTGGTATTATTCTACTATTTAATTATATAATTTCAAACTACTGGAACTATTTGCAATGACCACCATTCCATAATGTATCATCAAATATTTTTATCACAGATATATTTCATATTCTTTATCATTTCTACCATATAATTGAGCACTTCATGACACACCAATTGCTGTTTTGTGGTTTTTAATATATTTTATTTCCTAACAATACTAAGAACATCTTGTGGGCAGGGACAGACACATTTATTTTTGTATTTTTCATATTGCTCATAATGTTTTATATCTATGTATTGTTGGTTAGTGATAATAATTGCTAATGTTTACCTTATCCTGTACTAAGAGTTTTGAATGTATAATTTAATTTAATGCTCAAAAATCCATGGAGAAAGTTTAATTATTACTTTACTGATAGAAAAATCTAAATTTCCCCAAATGAAGTGACTTGTCCACTTCTTCACTTATTTCCAAATAATATTTCAGAAATGAAAAACTTGCATCTGGCTGAGCAACACATATTAGTTAAGGTTTTGCAGAATTTGTTTGAATGGTAGTTTCATGATACTACCACATTTCAGACTCTTCATTGTGGTCAATCATGTTTTTTTCATTGTGTCAGAATCCCGCATCATTCTGGCAATATTTGGAGCTATTCATGACAGCATTTCATTAACTATAAGTGTTATCTAATACATATCACAGAGTCTCCTACCTCAGCTACTTCTCTTTCACTTAAGCAAAAACCATGTGTCTTCTACCAACAAATAAAAAAGGTGAAAGGACAGGATCCACAAGAAATGTGGCTGCTGGTTCATTTTGTGTAGAATGTAAACATATAAAACTTATCAATATCCAGGCAGAATAACTATCAAATAATGATTTTGATATAGATTATTATTGTAGCCCAATTATATCCATACATGCAGAAGTTAAAGAGAGACACAGGGAAGAATATTAGGGAGAGGAAGAAGAAAAAAAACAATAGTAATAGGAGTTAGAAAAGAAAATAAAGACTGTCAGAGAACATCACTGTTGTGTAAACTACAGAAGACACAGAAGGAAAACAAAATAAAAATAATTTGGATCCTACACTGAGACTTCAAATTCAAAACAAAGGAGATATTTTAATTGGGCAAATAGGCTCCAAATGTTTGCTGAATATGAATTCTCCCTTTCAAGCACAACTGTGATGATGGCATGTCTAGCATTTTCTCACATCTCAGTATATCTTACCAAAGTTTAAATTCCAAAAGCAGAAAATTCCAGTTTCTATTTTGGTTCACATTAGAAACAAATCGCCTCAAGCCTGTCCAGTTACTCAAGACAGCAGTTAAAAGAGTGGACATACTAATATGGATGGGAAAATTACCCATTCTGCTTGAAAATTACTGAGTGATGAATAAGGACAAAGAGGGGGAGGCACAGGAGGGAGAGAGAACATGGGCACATTGATCTCTGGCCAGTTTGGAAAATCTAAATGTTTAGTCACTCAGTTCTTTATACATTTGCGCACATGTGATGGTGATACCTTCTCTACTCTCCACCACTCCATCCCTCAATTGGTGTACATTCCTTAGGTTACATAAATTCATGTCATGTGGAAATACCAGGACACAACAGGCTCATTAATAACTGTGCTACATTTTGGATATAGAGGGCGTAATTTTTAGGTGTTGGTACTGCATTATATGGAATTGACGGAGTTTCCCTTGGCCTTAAGCAAAATGCTCCTAAAAGTTCTTTCAAATAAAAAGCAAAAAGAAAATACCATTAGGCATTTGTATTTTTTTAATGGAGGGGTGGAAACCTCATATGGGGAAATACTATAAATTACCACCCACCATTGGTAAAGTAAGAAAAACTGACAGTTTTACTTAAATAAAAAAGCTTTAAAGTAGTACTTAAATACAGTCTTTAATTCTTTAAAAATTTCAAAAATGACTCACTGCCTCATTTGATGCTCAAAATTCAATTTAGCCTTAAGCATTCTAATAAATACAAAAGACCCTGAAAATACAGGAATACAACATTTAGTAAACATCATATGGCCCCACAATTTGGGGTGAATTTACACAAATTACATTTTTTTCTCATGTCTCAAAATAATCTTATTTGTACCATTTTATTATTTATCTTTAGTTGTTTTTTAATCACAAAATTTATTTGCTCATTTGTTATTTAAGGACTATCTCTCTAGGTACCTTGAGACACTAGTGTTTTTCTGAGTATAATTTAAGAAATACTAACTTTAGATGTTTTGCACTTCCCTGAATAAAACAATATTATTAAGCATTTATCAGAGACTAGGAGTATGAAGGGCATGAAAAAATTATCCTAGAAACTGAAAGTGAAATGTGAAAGGAAATTGTTCTCAGAGAAGCCACACAATTCAAGCATTTTATCTTGTAAAATAGCTATTTCACCGTCCTACAGATCAAGCTGCCACCTATCCTCCACGTTTAGGTCTTCTGCATGCCTCACAAAAGTTTATAATTCAGTCAATACTTTGTCCAGCAAAGAAAACATAAACAGAATATGGCTGTCTGGATTCTAAACCCGCCATTGTCTCTTACCAGCTTTTTGATCTTTGGAGAGAAAGTTAATCTTCCTTAGCCTCCACTTTCCACCTATGAAATGAGAATAATTCCCATTCCTACTGCGTAAGATTGTTCTGTGTTAAGCCGGGCGGTGGTGGCACACGCCTTTAATCCCAGCACTTGGGAGGCAGAGGCAGGCGAATCTCTGTGAGTTCGAGGCCCGCCTGGGCTACCAAGTGAGTTCTAGGAAAGGCGCAAAGCTACATAGAGAAACCCTGTCTCGAAAAACCAAAAAAAAAAAAAAAAAAAAAGAAAGAAAAAGAAAAAGAAAAAAAAATTTGTTCTGTTCTGTGTCAGTGAGATGGTACTCACTGATTAGAAACTTACACATAACATTGGAGCATAGCAATATTATATATGACATTAAAATGATGTAATCGCATATATGACATTAAATATTTATCCGTGAGTATTAAGTTAAGTACATTTTCTGTTGTAAGTCACTTTTTTTGTTTGCTTGTTTTCTGTTTTTTCGAGACAGGGTTTCTCTGTGTAGTTTTGGTGTCTGTCCTGGATCTCACTCTGTAGACCAGGCTGGCCTCGAACTCACAGAGATCTGCCTGCCTCTGCCTCCCAAGTGTGGGATTAAAGGCGTGCGCCACCACAGCCTGGCCTGTAAGTCACATTTTTAAAAAGAACATAGAAAAATGGATGAAATCATTTGGCATGCACTGAGTTAATATTCTAGAAAGAAAACCCAATAAAACGAAGCAGGAAAGCAAAGTGAATAAACGTGAAAGCGTATGATAAAGACACTTCCACATGAAGATAAAAAGCCATGAAGAAATCAACCTTAAGGGCTAGAAGTTCTGATTAGCAAAGGCTTTTTTGGTGAGCTGGACTTGATGCAGGATCTGAAGGATGGGAAGAAATTCCTAAGCTATGAACTGGCCCGGGAGGTCCTCAGCAGCTCTGGCTGCAGGACAGAGAGAAAAGCTTAGGTGTGGTGTACAGAGAAGCAATATATGATTGGAGAGGAGCAGGTAGAGAATGCTGTTTGTCTCTCCCTTGCCGTGCAGTGGAAAGGCCCCTGCAGGATTGGAAAGTGAGCAAGGCATGAGCCTGGCTTAACTGCCAATTGACTCCTTTGGCTGGCCAGCTGTCATCTGAAAGCCTCCACTCAGTGCCCCTTTACTACACTCGCATACAGCATTAGCTTGGAGCTTTGTCTTGATACATTGACGCAGTTGGGAAGTAAATGGATATTTGTCACTGACAGCCTTTTATTGCCTTGTTTCCTGGCCACTAAGTAGATCTAGTTATGTGTAAATAGACTTAGATTTTTCTCTCACTATATTTTACTCATCCAAATTATGGGGGATAATTACTCTTCAGTTTACAGCCATAAACCCTGGAAAGGACCCCTGTGTGCACAAGCTATAGGCAGCTGCCTACATTTTTATGATATGTGGGGCACTAAACCACATTTACATGATAAAGACTCTTAGTCTATCTTGGCATTAAAATTCTTATGGCTAAATTTACTACAGAGGGCTGCAGAACAACCCACAGTGTATATATCACTGAGGTGAGAGAAAAGAGTATCTGAGGGGAGGATTCAGGATGAGTTAGTATGGGAACAGAGGACATTTGTGAGAAGAGTTTTCAGTCAGAGCCTAAGTCCCATGAGAAGCAGTTAAATATGGCTTTTACACAGGCTTCCTTCTTCTACATATGATTCGAACGAATAGGTAGGAGGTCAACACTGCTGCCTTTCAAATGATCTTAAACATCTTGTGTCTTAGTGGTTTCTACACTTTTTATCAGTGTTACATTTTTTTTTCCTTTCTAAATTTTCAACAAATGTTTCAACATAAAAAAATCTATAAGTAGTAAAAAAAAGAGAGAGAGAGAGATGCATAACTTTGAGAAAGAATTGATTTGCTTTTCTCAGTATGGACATTGACAAACAAAGCAAAACAACCGATTTAATTAAAATTAATATCTCCTGTACAAACTTCAATGACAACTGGAGTGAGGACCCTGGGATAGAGTTGTACTATGTTAATATTGGAGTTAATTGTAGATGCAATATTTTAATTCCACTTGACCTTTTGTTCCTCTGTGCCCATTTGATGCTTGACTATATTTTTAAAGATTTGGACATAGTGTGCTGGTTAGTTAGCTTATGAAAAATAGTAGTCAAACATGCTGTATTAGTCAGGGTTCTCTAGAGGAACAATGTTGATGGGATGAGTACATACGTATAGATACATGCATATCTGTGTGTATATACAAAAAATAATTAAATGAATGTATCTTAAAATAGTAGCAACAAGTATCTCACACTTGAGAGTCTGAGGACTTGTTAGTTCCTCCATACACAAGCTGGGTGTCCCAACATTCAGAAGTAGTTGCATGGTGGCTGACACATCTGAGAGCCCCACAACATGTTAGTTTATCAGTCCAGGAGGTTGAATGTCTCAGCCGTCCCAATCTGGCACTGAAAACATGGAAGGTTCCTGCAGAGAAGCTGGCTGTAATCAATGATGAAAGCCTGGAAGTGCTAATTCTGTTTTCAGGGAAGGAATCCCTATCAACAATAGAGCCAAAGAACTGGACAGCAAAAGCAAGTCCCAGCAAGTGAGAGGAACCTCGGCCATGCCGTGTTTGATCTGAGCTGCAATCAGAAGGTTGTGTATCACTCCAGGTAGGTCTTCCTGTGTCCTTTAAAGCACTCAAAATAATCCTTTAGTTGATGCTTCCTATTCAGGTCCTTCAAAGTTGGGGTAAATTTACATTTAAAGCTACCACCACAAATGATATACTTAAATAAATGCTAACTTTGTACTTCCAGGGAGTTCAGCTAGTAGAAAATCTTGTTTTTGCATGGAAAATTATTTTGCAGATTCAATAAGTCTGTGGTGGTTGGAAAGAAAATGGCCCCAAAGGAAGTGGCACCATTAGGAGGTATGGCCTTATTGGCGTATATGTGGTCTTTTTGGTGGAAGTATGTCACTGCAAGGCAGACGTTGAGGTCTCATAGGTTCAAGACACACCCATTGAGATAGACCATTTCCTGTTGCCTTCATAAGATGTAGAACTCTCAACTACCTCTCCAGCACCATGTTTGCCTGCACACCGCTATGTTCCACCATGTTAATGGACTAAACATCTGAGAATGTCAGCCACCTGAATTAAATGCCTTTCCATTATAAGAGTTGCTGTGGTTATGGTGTCTCTTCAAAGCAATAAAATCCCTAACTAGGACAAAGGCCTTAAACTGAATGTCTTGAGCTTTATAATGGCAGTAACGTTAAAGAGTAGCCCCAAAGTTGGTGACATCGGCACTTTCCAACTGTTTGCAGTCAACAAACCAGTATTTTGGGGAATGTATTTCCCCAATTTCTGTTTCCAAATTCAGTAATTAGTTATCTCCTCTTGTTCACAAATCTATTTAACAACTTTTTATTGTTTCATACCCTTTGCTGTCTGAATACACATGTTGAAAAAGCGATGTTAGTTAAATAATACCATTCTTTGACTATGGCCCAGCTCTATCAAGATTATCTTGATAGATAGGCTTCTTGATGAAGTTTACTTAGAAGAGCTGACTTAATTGACCAACCCAAACCTCAGTCATGGAAGGTGTATACTTGTGTACAGTCTTGTGACTCTTCAGATCTTTATATCTTTGGCATACCTTTCAATTTTCATTACTAAAGACACTGATTTCTTTAAATACAGACCAATTATGTGCATGCATAGTGTAAGATTCCCCAAGACTACATCAAACTAAATATTGGTTTTGCAAGTTCTCTATCATTTATTATTTACAATTCTTAATCTGTGGAATTTATTAAAAATTGATAAGGATGCCTGGTGGTCAAATTCTCTACAGGTGTCAAATTGAATGACCCAACCAAACCAATTACAAAATTGACAAATCTATGGTTACTTTGCTAAAAATGATATGATTTGATTTTAACAAGGACTTTTTTAAGGACACTGAGACATTTTCTTTGAAGGAATAATGTACTTCAATTTTAGAAAACTACTTTTTTTTCCTTTCAGAAAATTGCTTTCTTGTGAGGCTTGCTAGCCTTTCTGTTCTTTTTCAAAATTTGGTATTTCATTCTTTGGCACTTTAGGAAACGTTGGGAGAGAATTTCAAGTATTTTAAAAAAATATTTTTTTTAACAGATTTGCCTTTTGTACAAAGTGTCAGACAGTTCAAGGGGCAGGCTGAGTGCTGTCATATCTTTTGTCAGTGGAACCAAGTTTCCTTCTTCAAGAATAATTGTTCATAATTAAAAAAAAAAAGGCTCCTCTATTGTTATCCTTGGTGATAGCCTCCAAAGATAGAGTGGAAAATAAGTGATCCAATGGTCTGATCAATCTCCTGGCTCACCGCTCACCAAATCGAAGGCTTTCAGGGCCTCATCATGAAGATCTCAGGGCAAACATTTGAGAGTTTTCTAAACAGTTCTTAGACTTCAACCATATAGCTTGTTTAATCTAGCTTCTATGAGCACAGATCACACAAGTCAAGAACAGTCAAGTAGAATGACGTAGATGTTGGGGTGGTGCAGGGGTGACAAAGATGTTTCCCACAGAATCCTCCAGAGCAAAGGTTGTCCAAACATCAACATGTGGCTTTTAAAGGAAGAAGAAGGCTTACCATTTTCAATTCTATTCAGTTACTGAAAAAAATGCTGACTGTCCTACTGTTCCTCACTCTATCCGTTCAGATGTGGAGGGTTGTTAGCCCAGTTCCTAACACCCAGAGTCACTTGATGAAATCTCTCCAGTAGCTCTGTTCTCAGCTGTTGAGAAGTTGAAATAATTGTCCATGATGAAGGGCAGGCTTTGCCACCTGTGAGTGCTTTTGATCGACAAAAGCATTCATACCTGAGAAATTCTGAATTCAGCCTCTACTGATTCCTTCAAAGAGATGCTTAAAATTAGGAGAAAAGTAATATTTTAGGAGAGAATAATTTTCTTTCTCATTAAAAAAAAGCTTGCCTGGATGTCGTTGACTGTGATTTCATTAATATTGACTTTTCCTCAGTACACTGGTAAACTGGAATTCATTGTTGTTCTTAGCATTATTATCATTAATTATAATGCTCTATTTCAATTACTGTATTTAAAGATATCATTAGAGCCTTGCTTTATTGTCAAATATGAGTAAAAAAATTATAGAATATCATCCCTACCCTTGGTGCATGCAAACATTTTACTAGGATGAAAGAGGCTGACAATGTGGGAATGACTCCAAATAGAGAAAGAGTAACAGTTTGTGTGTGGTTAAATTTCCTGCATTGGTGATTAGGGTGGGTTGGTGAAGGAATGATGGACCAAGTCATAGATAGGTGCAGATGACATTTGTTAAGCATTGTGCTCTATCATTGAAATATTGTAGTCTTAAACTCTTTTGACCTAAGGCAGGCAAAATACCTCATGTTCCATCCATTTCTACTTCCCAGTTCATTCAATACCCAATGATAAGGAACATGACATTACAGAACATGTGTTAGGTATCCCCTAAAGTAAAGGAATGCCTATAGAGTCAAATTCGAGGGAATGGTGACCGCATCTGTATTAATTTAAAATAGTCTATGGATAATTATGGATAGTATATATTTATAAAAATTTTGTCATACAATACTAACAAAGAGCATAAACTCTATATCAATAGTGCCTAGCTTTTAAAAGTTTTTCTCTGGAAATGCTCAGACTTATAATTTAATATTTAGCCCTCAGTCAGTCACATCTTAAATTGGGGTTAGTAACAATTATTATTTTGGGTGGTTCCTGTAATTTTACATTTGGGGCTTCATATTAAGTTCTATAAACTGTGTACCTGGTACATAGCAAATCATCAAGAATACACCAGGCTTTATTTCTTATCAATTATAACATATTAACATGAATAATAAAATATGTCCCATCTTATACAATGAGATAATAGATTTCCAAGCAGCATAATTAATTATTAGCAGTAAAATTGAGATAGGATAATACTAATTTAAAATTCTATATTAGTTGAAATCCATGATGAACTTGAAACAATGTGAAGATAAATGAGTATAGCAAATATTCTTTATAGAAACAAGAAATAAGAACATTGTAGGAATTTCCCAGCATTGATTGTATAGAACACAGTGTCAACTCTGCAAATTTGAAAAGGCATAGGATCTAGTTCAGAATGTTAATTCTAGGTTTGTTCATTGCTTTAAGGATGCTTGAAAGATCAAAAGTAAAACCAACACAAATAAACCTTATATAATAAGATTCATGCCAAAGAATGTTCTCAATGCCCACCTAACATGTGAGTCATGAAACAATTCCTTCCCAGAGCTTGCTCTCTCTCTCTCTCTCTCTCTCTCTCTCTCTCTCTCTCTCTCTCTCTCTCTCTCTCTCCATTTATATATATATAAATGTGATGGTGAAATTCTGAGGTATAAAGAAATATATAGAGTAACTGGTTTGGCTTCTGGAATAGCCAGAGAAACCTTGTGAATACGGACATGATTTTATTGTGAAGACAGAATATCTATAGTGATATTTTATTTGTACTAAAATGTGATTTGTATGTTAATTAATAAAGTTGCCTGGGGGTCAGAGCTATTAGAGCCATAGCAAAAGCTGGGTGGTGGTGGTGCACATCTTTATTCCCAGCACTTGGTAGGCAGAGCTAGGTAAATCTCTGTGTGTTCAAGGATACAGCCAGCATTGGAAACACACACCTTTAATCTCAATACCAACCATAGAAGACCTGAAGGTCTGTACAGACAGGCAGTGACGAGGCAGTCATGTGGTTGGGTTTACAACCAATGAGAAGGCAGAACAGAAAGTCTACATAAAGACAAACAGACAGGAAGTAGGTCTCTTTCGGAGAGCTCTCTTGGCTGAAGAGGCTAGCTGCAGGGTAAGGCTCTTAGCTCTAATCTCTTGGCTTTCTTCTTTGCATTGGTTCTGTGTTTCTTATTTAATAAGACAGTTGGTTACATCTACATTTGGAGCACAATGTGACAAGAATCCATTAAAAACCACTTGGCTTGGCTTGGCAGCAGGTCCGGTTTCCAGCCTGGGCAGCCCAGCTCTCCTAGCTCTGGCCCAGGTCGGCAGTTACATGCAGCTGTTGCTACTCCCTTAAAGCCGGTGCTACAAACAACTCAGGCCTGCCTTGCTGAACAGGGAGGGCCCCAGCCTTTAAAGCCAATGCACGTGGTAAGAGCTTAAGGAAGCCAGAGCCCAGGCTTGACTCGGCTCAAGCAGGAACACGTGGCTGGATTTAAGCTTTTAGCCAGAACTACTTGTGGCTACGCTTTCTTGTTCTCTCTGTCTCTCTCTCTCTCTCTGGATTCACACCTTGGACACTAAGTGGCTGTTTTGAAATTCCCTCAGATTTCTACTGTTCTACGCAGACTTGGTAAGTCAATTAAGATATCAAATATTTTAAAGGAAACTATTAAAAAGAGAATTTTTTTTCCACATTTAAAAAAATGGGTTTATGTGTACATTGGAAGAAAATTGGGCTTTGTTTGAAATTTTAGGCAGTCTGACAATGGAACAACTATATGAGATTAATATTAATCGAATGATGCAGTTTATTACTTTTCTTATCCTCATTTTACTATTTAAAAAAGATAGTCAATTTATGTGCCAGGATAACAGTTTTAGAAAAACCTGTTAAACCTGTAAAAATGAATTATAGAGAAATTCAAATTGAGACAGAAGAAATTGACAGTAAAGTTGTTTCAAAACTGGATCATAAGATTACAGAAAGAAAGCCTTTCTTCACATAATCACCCTTAATTTACCCGGTAGCAGTACAGCAGCTACCTGGTGAAGAGAATGGACAAAATACTTGGATTCCAGTTGAAATGTTAGACTTACAAAGATTTAAGGAGGCAATAGCATCTTATGGCATGCATTCCCCATATGTAAAGCAAATGTTAAACACCTGGTCAACTTGTAATAGGATTCTACCACAGGACTTGTGGGAGCTGGCACAGGCTGTTCTGGAACCCAGACAAAATTTCCAGTGGCAAATGTGGTTCAAGGAGGAGGCTAAAAATATAGAAAAACAATGGAGGGATAAAGGAACACAAGTCTGCCAGGATCAGCTTATTAGAGAAGGCCAATATGCTTCAGTACAAACACAATGTTTATACGATGTCCAAACCCTAATTCTATGTTGAACGGCAGCCTTGAATGCATGGGACATAGTTGAGGAACCAGGGAAAAAGACTGAGTCATTTACAAAGGTTATGCAGAGCCCAAAAGAATCTTTCACAGATTTCTTACAAAGATTGACTTTAGCAGTAAAGAGAATGGTCCCAAATTCAGAAGCCAGTCAGATAATACTCAAATCTTTGGCTTTTGAGAATGCAAATGCAGCCTGTAAGATAATAATCAGGCCATTAAAGGCAAGATCGGTACCTTTGGAAGATTGGATTAGAGACACGGTTAATGTTGAGGCTCATGACCATGATGCTATGTGGGTAGGAGAAGCAATTTCAAAAGGTTTGAGAAATGTTAGATGTTTTAGATGTGAAAAGCAAGGACATTTGAAAAGGGACTGTGAACAGGTCATTCCTAGAAACAATGTTTCTTCAAGGAACACTGGCAAGAGAATGCCCCTTCCTTCTGGAGTATGCAGAAGATGTGGTAAGGGAAAACACTGGACAAATAAATGTAGATCAACAAGGGACAGGCAAGGTAATCCTTTGCCTCAGGCTTGGGGAAACTCCCAGAGGGGCCTCAGGCAGGACCCCACAGCAAATCCAGTTCAAACCTTTCCTGCAGTTGTAGAGGAAACCCCTACTCAGAGCAACTAAATAACCAAATGCCTATTGGAATAAATCATGCTGGTCAGGATGATGAAACAGAGATAATAGAAAATTCAGGAAAAAACATATAGAAAAATTTTTGGCAAACTTCTATTAATGAACAAAGACCAAAATTAACAATAAAAATAAATGGTGCTTTGTTGTCTGGTCTGGTAGACACAGGTGCAGACAT
This sequence comes from Peromyscus maniculatus bairdii, assembly GCF_049852395.1. Classification (NCBI taxonomy): domain Eukaryota; kingdom Metazoa; phylum Chordata; class Mammalia; order Rodentia; family Cricetidae; genus Peromyscus; species Peromyscus maniculatus. Next base: position 23,198,593 of record NC_134859.1, read on the forward strand.
TACCATAATTGCACCAGAATTTTGGCATCAAACTTGGCTTCTTCAGGAGGTAAACGTTCAACTGTTAGAAATTGGGACATTATCTCGAGTGAAACAGAGTGCAAGATGGCTCAAATGTAAAGGTCCAGAAGGACAGAGAGGAAAATTAAAACCATATATGGCTAACATAGCTATGATCCTGTGGGGTCGAGACTTGTTGCAACAATGGAATACTCAGATTAACATCCCTCCAGTCTCAGAAACAAATCATAAACTAGCACATGTTTCTGAGAGAAATATTAGAAGGCATTTATTCTGAGTGGTCACCAGCCATCCATATTATACAAGAACAGGACACAACAACTGATGATCTCCCAAAGACACCAACAGCTCTACCTTTAAAATGGTTAAAAACAAGCCTGTATGGGTTCAGCAATGGCCTTTAACAACAGAGAATCTCCAGGCTTTAGAAGAGCTGGTAGAAGAACAGTTAAATGCTCAGCATATTGAAATATCAGCCAGCCCTTGGAATTCTCCCGTATTTGTTATTAAAATGAAATCTGGTAAATGGAGAATGGTAACAGACCTTAGAGCAATTAACAAAGCAATTCAGCCAATTGGCTCTCTACAATCTGGAATTCCTTTGCCTACTCTGTTACTAAAAGGATGGCCTGTCATAGTTATTGATTTAAAAGACTGTTTCTTTTCAATACCCTTACAAGAAAAAGACAGAGAAAGATTTGCTTTCACAGTGCCTACTTATAATAATTTTCAACCGGTTAAAAGATTTCAATGGAGGGTCCTCCCACAGGGAATATTGAATAGCCCAACTCTGTGACAATATTTTGTACACAGCCATTGGAAATGATACATAAAAAAATTCATAAATCTATAATTTATCATTATATGGATGATATTTTACTAGCTGACTCAAATGCAGATACTTTAGAAGAATGTTTGAAGAAGTAAAGAAAATTTTGCCTTGCTGGGGATTACAAATTGCTCCTGAAATTTTACAAAGAGGAGATTCTATTAATTATTTAGGATATAAAATAGAGCTACAAAAAATTAGACCCCAAAAGGTGCAAATTAGGAGAGATAGACTACAGACTCTTAATGACTTTCTTTTCTTTTTTTTTTTTTTTTTGGTTTTTCGAGACAGGGTTTCTCTGTGTAGCTTTGTGCCTTTTCCTGGAACTCACTTGGTAGCCCAGGCTGGCCTCAAACTCACAGAGATCTGCCTGCCTCTGCCTCCCGAGTGCTGGCATTAAAGGCGTGCGCCACCACCGCCCAGCAACTTTCAAAGATTATTTGGAGACATTTCTCATCTACAAACTATTGTTGGGATAAAAAATGATGAACTAAATAATTTGTTCAAAACCTTAGAAGGTGACAAGTACTGAAATAGTCCGAGGGAATTTTCATCTGAAGCTGAGAAGGAATTGGCCTTGGTAGAAAAGAAAGTACATGAAGGGCACGTGGATGGTATTGAGCCAAAGCTGGATTGCATTTTGGTTATTTTACCTTCTAAGCATTCTCCTACAGGGATGTTAATGCAGAGGGAAGATATTTTATTGGAATGGATATTTTTACCAAATAAACCGAATAAAAAATTAAAAACTTATGTGGAAAAAATCTGACTTGATTTGGAAAAGAAAACTGAGACTTCATCAATTATCAGGAATAGACCCAACAGAAATTGTCATACCTTTAACTAAGGAGGACATTGAAAAATTATGGACAGAAAGTAAACCTTGGCAAAGAGCTTGCAGTAATTTTTTGAGGGAAATTAACAGTAAGTATCCCAAAAGCAATAGAATCGATCTTATAAAGAGAGCTGATTGGATCTTGCCTCGAATTGTATGGGAAAAACCCATATCTGGAGTTTGTACCTTTTATACAGATGCCAACAAACAAGAAAAGGCAGGTTACAAATCAGAAAATTTAAGTAAAGTGGTTCAAAGTCCTTATAATTCAGTTCAAAAATCAGAATTGTATGCTATTCTGTTGGTATTAATAGATTTTTCAGAACCTCTCAACATAGTAACTGACTCTCAGTATGCTGAAAGGGTGGTATTACATATTGAGACTGCAGAATTTATCCCTGATGCTTCAGAATTAACTTCACTATTTATTCAGTTACAAGATACAATCAGGAAAAGGAGTCATCCTTTATATATAACTCACATTCGACCCCTTACTGGTCTGCCAGGCCCTCTAGCACAAGGCAATGATCAGATTGATAAATTATTGATAGGAAATGTGCTGGAGGCCTCAGAATTTCATAAAAAACATCATGTCAATAGTAAAGGTTTAAAAAAGGATTTTTCCATAACCTGGCAACAAACCAAAGAAATAGTAAAGAAATGTCCTACTTGTTCCTTCTACAATCAAATGCCATTACCAGCAGGATGTAACCTAAAGGGTACTCAGAGGAATGAAATCTGGCAGATGGACGTGCTTCACTTTGCAGAATTTGGAAAATTGTAATATGTACACCATACCATCGATACTTATTCAGGATTTCAGTGGGCAACTGCTTTGAGTTCTGAAAAAACTGATTCTGTAATCATTCATTTGCTAGAAGTTATAGCCATCATGGGCATACCTGCACAAATCAAAACTGACAATGCTTCATCATATGTCTCTGTTAAAATGAAACAGTTTTCTGCTTATTACAATATAAAGCATATTACAGGTATATCACATAATCCTACAGGTCAAGTAGTTATAGAAAGATTAAACAGAACTCTAAAGGATATGCTAAATAAACAGAAAGGGGTAACAAAAACCCCAGAAATAGACTGCATAATGCTGTATTAACTTTGAATTTTCTCAGTGCCAATGAGAAAGGAACAACAGCTGCAGAGAGACATTGGATAATAGAAAAAAACTACAGAACTAAATCAGCCTATATACTTTAAGGATGTGCTGACCTCAGAATGGAAACCAGGATATGTGTTACATTGGGGACGAGGTTTTGCTTTTGTTTCTACAGGAGAAGATAAGATGTGGGTACCATCAAAATTGATAAAGGTTCAATTTGAACAAGAGAGACTTCCTAATTAGAGGAGGTGATAGTTCATCAACCAGCATAAACATGCAATTTAAACTAACTTATATCAGTAACACATGCCTTTTCATTTAATCAGATAATAACTTGCCAAAAAGGAACATCCCTAAAATTAGTCTTGGGGAAAGGTTTTTGTTTTTGTCTTTTAGGAGAATGAAGGTTAAGGAATCTGAAGAACACAGGACAAATGAGACAACTGAAGAAAAGGGACAAATCATCTATCCCAGGAAAGAGAGTGAAATGGCGTATGGGTATATCATCTAAAAAATTTTATAAGTCTTCCTAAATGTTTGTTTCTGCTCTTCTCTAAAGAAATTTAACACTATTGGTCTTCTTGTAGTCCCAGTTCAATTAAAATTTAAAACTGACTTTGGAGTTGGAGAATGGCTCTCTCCTTCTTTAAACTCAAGCATGTTGTTAAAAGGAAAATACAAGCTGGGCGGTGGTGGCGCACGCCTTTAATCCCAGCACTCGGGAGGCAGAGCCAGGCGGATCTCTGTGGGTTTGAGGCCAGCCTGGGCTACCAAGTGAGTCCCAGGAAAGGCGCAAAGCTACACAGAGAAACCCTGTCTTGAAAAACCAAAAAAAAAAAAAAAAAAAAAAAAAAAGGAAAATGCAAACTCCCTGTATCATGCCAGAAGAAAAGAGCCATCTCCTGCTATGGGACAGAGGAAAAACCAAATTAATTAAGGGACTATTCTATTACTAATCTCAACTCTTTGATTTTATTCTGATTCTTTAAACTTTTCTTAAAGTATGAATTTCATATGAAAATTTACAAGATTAATATAGATAGATAGATAGATAGATAGATAGATAGATAGATAGATAGATCCAAATTTAAACTTTGTTAAGATATGAATGGTCATATAGAGTACTCACTAATTCTAGAAAGAAAAAAGGCTTCAATTAGCTACATATATATGTCTTTGTGTTCGAGTCTCTTATCAGTTTTCTGCGGGAAATCACAGCCAGGCCTAATACCAACTGAAGTCTCCAGGAAGAAGATGGGGCCCCACAACAACAACAATTCCAAGTGGACAATAATAATATCATTAAGCTGACAAACATCATCTACAGAACAGCTTTGAACTACAAAGTGCTCAGAGCAATTTTGAGAGGGCTAGCTGAGATGATCCAGTCTCAAAGATTACTTGAATAAGGACTTGAGATAAACCCTGAACTTTGGCATTATACACAGACTGTATAATGAAGGATATAGTTACCTTTCCTAGAATTTGACAATTAACCTAAAATTTTTCTTTCAGGATAAAGATAACTTCGCCCATACCCAGCAGGAAGCAATTTTAAGAATACGATGCCCACATTCCCAAAGAGGTGGTGTGGGGCGGGTGGGTTTTTTGGTTTCTTTAAAGGTTTTTGGGTCTGGGATAATTTTCATTGTTTAGAGGGTTTGGTTACAAGTTGTTGTCAAGGGTTAGGAAAAAGGCTAAGCAAAGGAGATTAGATTTAAGGTTCTTGTTTTAAAAAAGAAAAGAAAAGAAAAAGACAACTACTAGTTTTAAATACTTTACATTGGATTGAATTGTTTTATATTGCATACAAATTATATATATTGAAATTGATATTGTTAGAAAATGCTATGTATATATTTCTAATTGTACTTATACCGTTCATTTAACAATGTAATGCAATTTTCTGATCCTTGAATGTTATTATTACCAACTATTAGGATATAAAGAAATGAAAGTTAGTAGTTAGACATTATAATAGAACTTGTAGTCATATTAGGCATGTTTTCAAAATTGAGCAGATATATTTTAGATAGACAGGTCATCTTCAAACCCTTCAGAGATCTACAGAATATGGCATTTAAAATGTTTTAATAACTTAGAAAATTTTTCTTTTTTGTTATGACTATGAGACATGTCAGCTCCTGGCAGTACCAATCTACTTCAGAGAAAATATGGGCATTGAAGAAACTGCATATGGAGTTAACTTTCATTGTGGCAAAAGTTAGCCACTGGACAAAGAAGTATCCTTGAATCAACTGCTGACAAACAGGACAGATAGGACATGAAACAAAGGACTACTGATTCTTGCCAAAACAAGTGTGGTTATGGCTTTATCTAAAGGCATCTTCTGAGGCCAGGACAATATGGCACCATCCCTTTGCAATCTGGAAAAGGTACAGTGCCCTTTTCTTCAAAGGCAGCTGAACAGGCAGTGGGCCGATGGCTTCTGATGTGCAATGGAACAACAGCTGAAACAGTTATTCTTGAAGAGTAACTAAGCTCATGCCTCTCAATAGTAGACTGGCATTTAATAGAGGGATGTGAAGAACGGGATGCTGAGATGAAGCCACATATACACAGCCAAGAAGAATAGACAGCTGAATTAAAAAAAAAAAACAACAACAAAAAAAAAACATAACAAATTCCAGAATTTAAAATCCTGAATCATGACAGGACACTAGTGGAGTTCAGGTGTTTCTGCTACATGGACTGCTCTCACCCAATGTGAGGTCAAACTATTGACCTTGTGTATATCCTACTTCACAAATGAGTCTGTCAGATACTCTAAGCCTATAGGCTAAAGATCATGCCCCAACACTGTGGAGAAACCTCAGGTGTCTGTCCAGGCAGCTGGCTGTTTCTGTCAACTCACAATTTTTTTGGAAGCTGCTTGTATGCACTTCCTGTTTTTATTTTTTATTAGGTAATATTATTTTCCTTCTTGGATCTCTGAGGGAGTTGAAGATTAGTTAGTTATAGTTGAAGATTAATTAGATAGAAAGTGAATTAGGTACATTTTGGACTTACCAAAATAGGATAGATAATGGAATTATTTTCTCTGAATTTGTCAAATACAAATGGACTAGACATTGTTTAGGTATTTATTACTTGTATATATTGTATATAGTTATTGTACTTTTGTATATAGTTTTTCTTATGTTAGTTATAACCTTTTTCCTTTTTTCTTTTTATTAAAATAGAAATGGGAAAATATAGTGATATTTTATTTGTACTAAAATGTGATTTGTATGTTAATAAACAAAGTTGCCCAGGGGTCAGAGCTATTAGAGCCATAGCAAAAGCTGGGTGGTGGTGGTGCACGCCTTTAATCCCAGCACTTGGTAGGCAGAGCTAGGTAGATCCCTGTGTGTTCAAGGATACAGCCAGCATTGGAGAAACACGCCTTTAATCTCAATACCAACCATCAAAGACCTGGAGGTCTGTACAGACAGGTAATGATGAGGCAGTCATGTGGTTGGGTTTACAACCAATGAGAAGGCAGAACAGAAAGTCTATACAAAGACAAAAACACAGGAAGTAGGTCTCTTGGCTGAAGAGGCTAGCTGCAGCGGATGGGTAAAGCTCTTAGCTCTGATTTCTTTGCTTTCTTCTTTGCATTGGTTCTGTGTTTCTTATTTAATAAGACAGTTGGTTACATCTACAAGTGTCCACAGCCTTTCTTAAGATTTTATACTGGAAATTATACTAACTACAAATGTAAAAATCTAGAGTATTGTGGGAAGTTGCCAAATGGGATAGAGCTCAGAAGTGGGGAAGCAATCGAGATAGTCAATGAATAATAAATGAGAGAGGATGTGATTTTATAAACAAGCATTCCAAAAAAAGAAGATTGAAACAGATAGATTCAAATGAGTTTAAAAGCTGTTTGCAAGGGGAAACACTAAACAAATAAAAATATACATTAAAAGCATTTATTCAATTGTCTAGTCTATATCCACAAATCTGGTATGGAATTTCACTAGAACATTTCTTTGATAGTATAAGAAAAATATGCAATATTTTTGCCTGAAGCAATGTCTTATAGGCCTTCCAAGGAGATACTTAGTATTGATCTGGATATTTGGACCATTCTATATTAGCCAAAATAGACTTCTGGGAAAAGAAAAAACAGTGACTTTGAATGTTTATGCATAAAGTTTGATCATGATTTTTATAGTGATCCAGATGAATACATACTATACAGAATGCAAATTCCAGGAGTTTTTCTTGTGCTTGATGCATTACTAATAACACTTTCTACTTGGTAAATACAGTATAATGTCTTATCTTCCAAAATTTGCCTTCTAAAATTAACTGATTCTGTACTAAAAATAGTGATTAAAAATTCACAAGTGCTTGTGAAGTCTTAAAGTCTTTATTTGGCAATAAGCTACAATCATGGTGACCTCCAATATGTATAATAGTAGGGCATATGTGTGTGTGGGGGGGGGGGTGTATGTGTGTGTTCATTATCCAGGAGTCAAGATTAAACGTTTTACAATGTAAATGCCTGTGTTTTTCTCATTGATTACATTAAAGATGTATCCCATTTATCATATTCAGACCTAACTAGCAATCTCCTGAAAAAAGTGGGAATGTTCTTGATGTCTTCAGTGGTTGAATCATGATTGAGTAGTTAGTGCTGGCCATAGATGCTTTAAGTTGGAGGTTAGCTTGATGTCTTCTGTTGTATTTGACCTAACATTGTATAAGAAAAATAAATTTTAACTCATTAAATCCACAAAACATGATATTCGTTTCTCATAGAGGGGGCCTCTTTATTATAATCTTGTTTTTTTAGGATCATTCAATTATGGAAAGCCTGTGACTCATAAGATAAGACCTCAGAGTATTGGCCAAGTGGTGGTAGTGTACAACTTTAATACAGCACTCAGGAGGCAGAGGCAAGCAGATCTCTGTGAGTTCCAGGCCAGTCTGGTCTACAAAGCGAGTTTCAGGATAGGCTCCAAAGCTACACAAAGAAAGCCTGTCTCAGAAACAAACAAAAACAAACCTCAGAGTATGCAATTAAAAGCTATGACGAAATTAATATCTAATAACCTGCACTTTTGTATTGGATGGGAGTACTCCAAGTTACAGATAGACAGTGCTACAAAATGTACTCTAGTAACAGAGTATTAGGAATTAAGATAAAAATTTGTCTAAAAGAGTGCATTATAAATTGTGAATCGATTGCCAGGAATATTTCAAAATTAAATTTAACCTTCAATATTACAACATTTTATAAAGAAAACACACTAAAATGTGCCTGTTATTTTAGAATATAAATTAGATCAGATTACTGTTGATGTTTGTTTCAGGCAGATGAGCAAGTAGGGGCAGCGGTTCTCATTCTGTGGGTCGCAAGCCCTGGGTGTCGAACGACACTTTCACAGGGGTCACCCAAGACCACTGGAAATCACATACAATTTCATTACAATTCATAACAGTAGCAAAACATACTTGTTAAGTATCAGCGAAAATAATGTGGTTGGGGTCACTACAGCATGAGGGGCTGTACTAAAGGATCACAGCATTAGGAAGTTTGAGAACCACTGAATTAGATAAACAAATGTCAGAGGTTTCTGTAAAAGAAAAACTGAAAGTGATTTTGCCTAGTTACATGTTATGCACATCAAATGTGCTGTGTATGGTTTACATATGTTACCTAAATTATATTGAGAAATTAATTCTAAGAGTCCCCAAATTATATCACTGTAGAGGTGAGTAAATGAAGTATGCTAAAGAAAATTGCCTGAGATTATCTATCATAAGTGGTATTTACAGGAGTTTTAAAAATCATTGATTTATCTCTGTCTGTATATGTATTCGTGTCTGTGAGTTTGAATGTTTATGCACATGTGAGTTCATGCATAGTCCAAGGGAGGACACTGAGATTCTGCCCCTATTATTCTCCCTCTGTTCCTATAAGGCAAGATCTCTCCTTAAGCTTAGATGTTTTTCTCTCAGATTGGAGCCAGCAAGCTCCAGCAGGCATCCTGTCTCCACCCACCTCAGAGCTGGAGGTACAGGGATCTGTGAGATGCCCAACTTGTAATATGGATGCGGGGATCCAATTATCAGTCCATGTGACTATGCAGCAAAGTACTCAGTATCTGAGCTGTCTCTCCAGCCACTACACAAGAACTTAAACTCAGGGATTCTATGTTGGTTTTCTGGATTTTGAGATTATTTTAACACATGTATACATGTATTATTCTCCATATACATAATATATAAATTTAATTATGTATTCAACTGTCTTTTTTTTTGCATGCTGTTTAATTACAAGCATTGTCAGGAGACAGACAATACAGGAGGAACATAATAGCTGAACTGTTAAAGAGAAATCTGCTAACACTCATTATGCTATCATCACCTTCATCTTCCTTCTCCATGCTGGACTTTCTATGGGCAAAGCTGTAAAATGCTCTCTACATAAATAAGTGGTCTGTATCTGCAGGTTCTACATCAACTGCTCAATCAACTGCCGACAAAATACCACCTTACAACTGAACTTATACAAAATAGTTTTCTTACTGCTGTTCTCTATTTAATGCGTCACGGCACCTGTTTATATAAAATTTACATCTTATTAGGCATTACAATTCATGTAGAGATGAGTTAAAGTAATGGAGAGAAGATGCATTGGTGGCATGAAGGTGCTACTCCAGTTTATACAGGGAATTTGTTCATTCATGTATTTTGATGTCAAAGGGTGAAGAGATCCTGGAATCACTCACCTTTGAGTATCACTGAAGATGGTGTTATTGTTATTCTGATTAGAACAATTCTTGGAAGGGGATCCAGTGAAGAAGTTGAAACCCTTAACATACAAATTACTATCATTTCTACACCAGGAGAGTTTGACCCCATTACCTACTTTATTAGGCACTGTGTTAACGTGCCATTCTGTCATATCTATGCCCTTGTGCTACATTCATTTTAAGTTCTGTTTCTTGGCTCCTTCATTAGTTTCAAATGATGTTCACTCCAGAACTGATAACAGAAATGTTTTCAGTTGTGCTAACTCCTTGGCTTTGGCCTACCCCATTATATATGATGCCCTTCACCATCCCCTCTGTAGGGCACATGTGTGCACTCTCACCCAGATTTTCACTGCTATTCTCACGTTTGACTTTCTCTTAGGCGTTGTGTATTTCTTTTCTGAAATTACTTGTAATTTGTTTCAATCATTTATGAGTGATAAAAGACATGTGAGGCATGATAATAAGTACCAGAGTTATATGTTGACTGAGAATCTGAGAATTTGGACAAAGGGTCAGGAAATCTAAAACATCAAACGCACATACACACACACACACACACACACACACACTCACATACACACACACACATGAGCACACACGCACACGCACGCACACACACACACAGAAAGGGTAGTATTTGAGACAATATTTACCGTAATGTTTACCGATAAACCTTTTTTCAAAAGCAGGTTCAGTACCATTGTTGAAGCTGCTCTTTTTATGACTTTTCAGAGCATTCATGATAGAACGTAAGGTAATAATGTATCTCCTGGATCCTTTATGTAATTTCTCACTATAACATCTCAGAAATGAGTGTGTCTTATTATCAGCCTGACATAGCATAATTGAAGACATATTTTCTTTCTGACTGGCACCTAAAATAATGTCTTAGAATTGATGGTGTCTCAGATTTGATAAACTGTATGTCCCTCACCAATTATCACATTCATTTTGTTTGACTCACTAATGTCAGCCTCTTCCTAAATCATTTACTTCTAAGTCACTGATTGTTCTCTCATTTCCCTTGATAAAGCTGTGACTAGGGAACCTCAGGAAATGCTGCCTGTCTTCCTTACCAGGGAAGGCACACAGAACCTGTCATCCGTAGGTGTGACTTCTAGCACACTTGCAGCCACTCTGTTCCAGCATAAGGCTGAAACCATTAGCGGGGCTGTGGTGTGGCTCAACTCCCAAGAGCTTGCCTCGTGTGTGAAGCTCTGGGTTTGAACCCCAGCAAAGGGAACAATTGTTAAGAAGGAACAAGACCTGGATAATGGCTTGAAGTGTGGTGTGAGCCAGGGATGTAATGACTTGGGTGTTGTATTTGACAATACATTTTCTTCTTATTTACAGAATGTAGAACTTGAAGAAGTTTTGTTCCATATTGGTAAAATGGGCCAGATTAGACATCTGAAGATTTTTTATAGGTGATAAGATTTAAACCAAGTCTTTTTATGAATTTTTTCTTTTTATACATGAATTTTTATACTTTAAAAGTATTAATAAACTGTGTTTATTAAACCCTTGAACTCATCATACACACATTTGGAATAAAATTAGACAACTTGGTTTCAAGGAGGGATGTGTGTTTCAAGACAGGCTTTCTCTGTGTTAACAGCCCTGGCTGTCCTGGAACTCTCTTTGGAGACCAGACTGGCCTCAAACTCAGAGATCTATCTGCCTCTGCTAGCTGAGTGCTGAGATTAAAGGCATGCACCACCACACCAATCTAAGGGGACAAAAATTAAGGTGGACAGGTTATAAGGTTAGACATCAAGCACATTTACCTACTGAGTTATCTCCCTTGGCCTTAAAATGATTCTATTATTAATGTAGGTTAGTAGCAGGCACTTGAAGTCAGACAGGGTTTGGAACTGTTGTGCCCAGATTGTGACCCCCAGAGAGACCACCAAAGACCAGCATGCCGGAATGCAAAAGCAAGGTTTAATTCTGGATATACAAGCCTAGGCAGGGACTTCATCCAATACATCCAACGCAGTGGAGGCTGGAGGAAGCGTGTGTGCAAGCTCAGTTTTTAAAGGGAAAAATCACAAGATTACATCATTTAGGGGTGCTAGTATGGGTACAATTCTGATTGGCTCGCTTCTAGGGACTTCTAGAAATTACTTCTAAGGGAGTGTTTGCCCGCCACCATTTCTCATTGGCTGCCCTCAGGTGGGAGCATTTCTGTGGTCAGTTACCCTGGAAACCAGGGAGAGGACATTCCATAGTCCGGCAGGCATTACCTCGTGACTATCTTATGACTCTGTACTAATACACTTCCTGGTTTCTGGAATCTGAACTGACTGGTTTCAGTAACTAATGGCCTATTCCCAAAAGGAGAAATCTTAGGCCTTAATTTTAGAGTGAAAGCATTTTGGTCTTATTTCTAAGATGGCTCATTTTGGTCTCACAGAACTTGGTCTTCCTCTGGTGGCTTCATTTTTGTAATCAGCTCAGGAAATGGGTGATTTGGGAGCTGATCATGATGACTCCAGGACATTGAGTGAGCCAAACAACTTAGTCAAAGTGAACTATTATTTGACGCTTATACATGCTGATAATTGCTGCAATTCTTAACACAAAACAATTCAAAATAAATCTCTTCTTTTACTTAATGTATATCTCCAAGTATGTTAGGAAGCCAACTGAACATATGGTAGAAGCAAAAAAAAAAAAAAAAAAAAAAAAAAAGAGAGAGAGAGAGAGATTTAAAACTATTGATAAAATATATTTTTTCAGTGAACCAAAGGAGATATTGGGAGAAACAGGAGTAGTAGATGACTCTAAAATGTATCCATTTCTGTAACCATGAGAATAAGAATAATATGTTAATCATAAAAAATATGATAAATATGTCATATTTAGAGTTTCATTAGCCAATGAAGATCTTCTTAAGATTAAGTTGCACTGGTACCCATCCCATGCATTTCAGTGATAGGAAACCTTTTTTATATGTGTGGAACCAAAATAAGACCAAAATGCTCTCACCCCAAAACTAAAGGCCTAAGACTGCTCCTTTTAGCTACAGGCCATAAGTTACTGGAACAGGCCAGAAGTTACTGAGACCAGTCAGTTCAGATTCCAGAAACCAAAAAGTGTAAAAGTACAGAGCCACAAGATAGTCACGAGGTAATGCCTGCCAGACTATGGAATGTCCTCTCCCTGGTTTCCAGGGTAACTGATCACAGAAATGCCTCCACCTGAGGGCAGCCAATGGGAAATGGTGGCAGACAACCACTCCCTTAGAAGTAATTTCTAGAAGTCCCTAGAAGCGAGCCAATCAGAATTGTACCCCTACTAGCACCCCTAAATGATGTAACCTTGTGACTTTTCCCTTTAAAAACTGAGCTTGCAGACAGGTGGGCGCTTCCTCCAGCCTCCACTGCATTGGATGTATTGGACGAAGTCCCTGCCTAGGCTTGTATTGCTTTTGGATATCCAGAATTAAACCTTGCTTTTGCATTCCGGCATGCTCGTCTTTGGTGGTCTCTCTGGGGGTCACAATCTGGGCACAACATTTGGGGGCTCGTCCGGGATCCCCAGAGATCCCCGCCAGGACCCCTAAGAGCTCCGGAGGTCCATCTGCACCGATCGGTAAGAGCGCTCCATTTTCTTGTCTTTGTTTTCCTGTTACTTTCATTCTCTTATCCGAAGCCGGCGGTTGAATCTGACAGGCTCACCTTGGCGGACGCGCCTGTAAGGTGACGCTGGAGGAGATGGAAGACGTTCCAACCCCTCATCAGGATGCGGGGGTCCTTACAGGTCCCCCGTAATAGGACGCCCGAGAGGGGTCCGTCTGTTAGGATGCCCGTGAGGGGTCCGTCTGTTTGGATCCGTCTAGGGATCGGGAGATGCCCGTGAGGGGTCCGTCTGTTTGGATCCATCTGGGGATCGGGAGACTCTGTTGAATTGTCCCTGTCCCATCTGTAGGTCTTTGGCATTATCGAGGCTCCCTCTCCGGACTCTCGTCTGCCTGGACCATCTGTAGGGCCCTTGTTCTTCCTTTTTGTCTGCCTATCTTGTTCGTCAGTGCTATTTGTTATACCTTCATAAATGTATACATGTGTGAGAACTGTGGCCACATGTGTGAGTGTTTTATGCCTGAGCTTGTGTGTGCATTGGGATTTGTGGGCCGATTGCCAGCCGAAGGGATGGAGACCCCTTCGGTGGTTGAACTGGCACAGACTAACCTAACATTGCTTCCTTGCTCTCTCTGACCAGAGCACAGGCAGCAGGCAGCAGCCGGCAGGCAGCGGCTGCACAGCTGCTACTTCAGGGACCCAGGGCGCCGCTGAAAGGGCTAGGCGGCCCGTGAGTATCACGGGGCCTAGATGCAGCGGGTTCGGGCCCCAGCTCGCTCACAAAGCTGTAAAGTAGAGGCTTGGCTGCATGGGAACTAGGCATGGCTTTGTGCTAGAGCGGGCTGTGAGCACTGTGGGGCCCAGATATGGCCGGCAGGTTCTGGCTGGGCTCCTGTGTGGACATGGGGCAGGAGCCAGCAGGAGCCTCAAGGAGCTCAGTGTGGGGGCTGGTGGAGAACTAACTGCCCCTCCAGGGTCATAGCTGAGGAGTGGCCTACAGGTCTGTGGGCCCAGCCAGGGCGTGGAGTCACTTTCAGTCTGCCGTTCTCGTGTACTTGAGGGTCTGAGGTTAACAGCAATCTTTTGTCTCCATGGTGCACACTTTCCCCGTTCTCTTCCATGCTGTTGGGTGGGGCTCCCAAGACCTGCCCTGGGGCTAAAACCTGATCAAGGTCTGGCTCCAAGAATGGAATGTCACCAACAGTTTCTTGTCTGCGGTACAGTGCTGATGCAAATTGAGAGTTATTCTGGTTATGGTGTATGCATGTATTTCTGTTCTTGTTTAAAATATTTGTAACTTTACAATATATTCTAGAGTACTGAGAGAAATCACAAGAAAGACTTTGGTAAGAGTTTCTGTTTTAAAGGAAAAGAAAAAGCGCAATTTGTCTGGAGTAAATGTCTGAGGGATCAAAGGAACGGACTGAGGGTACATGGAAGGTTGTAGAAGGTCAGAGGGGATGTGATGTAAACTGCTTGTTAAGGTTTCTTATACCTGCAAATACTGAATTTAAAAGTTGATTCCGGTTGGTTTTCATCTTAAGAATGGCTAATGATTCTGCAAACTGCTTATGTGTGTATGTATACAGGCATGTGACTTGAAAATGTAAGCAAGCTTTAACTGTATGTATGTATGTGTGTAACTTGGATCAACTGTGTGTATGTGTGCAAGTAATTATTGTTTAGAAAAACGAGCTTTAAACAGCAACCACGTGGCTCCCTCCATCTTGGCTGGTGACCTCAGGAGCAGCCATGTGGCTGGCAGCCATCTTTTACTAAGGTTATAAAGATGGTATATTTCCTCTCTCCTGGTCTTGGGACTACTGATTTTCCCATTACTAAGGGTATGGACCTAAGGGTTCCAAATACAGTAAGTTTCTAGAGAATTTAAATAGATGGCAACATATGTTTAATAAATAAGGTATTTGATTAATATTAAAGCTGCACATCAATGCTTTTATACACAGGAATATACCTTGCTCTGGCAGCCAAACTTTGAAACAGCTGAGGTTTGCAAATGTATGGCAGGACTAGAGTTCCAAAAAGAGTAAGACATTTGAGAGATCTCAGTCTTTTAAGAACAGTTTTTATAGTTAAAAATGTTGTCTAGCCTCCTTGCATTTGCTAAGTTTGTTATGTTTTCAGGGTTGAGCTTGAAACAAGTAATTAGAAACAAAGTTTGTCTATTCAGATATACCTGGACAGCCCTCATACTTCAGAGATCTGCAGAATATGGCATTTAAATGTTGATCTAAAAGCTTACTATGTCAGACAGGCTTCCAGATCCTAGCAGTGACCCAAGGTCTCCAAAGAAGATTACATACGAGGCACCACAACGTCTCTGCCTGAAATATGACAACGCTGACCACAGGGCAAGATGCCCCAATGCAACGCCTGCCGCCAGGACCCAGCCCAGACTGTGGACGAGCAGTAGGACACTGGAATTGATTGCACCCTTTTGCCTGATCAAGGTCAGTCTTCCGTGTCCCTATTCCACAGGAAAAATACTCTGCCTTATGGACCTGATGGCGGAAGAAGATTGATGATGTTCTGACTGATGCCTCCAACGCTGTGGAGACCTGGGTAGGGATTGGTCCCTGTAATTTATAGGATTGGAAGCTTCTTGGTCTGCACTCCGATATAGTTTATCCTTCTCAGATCTCTGATAGTACTGATGGCTGGGCTAGCTCTAACTTTGTCAGCATGGCAGCATCAACCAGATCCTCATGCAAGGCTATAGCTTTAAAATGTTCTAAGATATAAAAGTTTAAGTAAGTCATAAAGGTTCAGATATGAGTCCAAAATGAGATAAGTTTCAGATTACTCTCCTGTTCTATGGCTCAGAGCTTAACATTTAGGAGCCCTGATGAGCTGGTAGAGCAATGACTACTTACTGTTCAGTCACAAGCTCAATGTTTTGTACCTAAAAGTGCTTCTCATCGGGCCAAAAATCTCTGTCCAATTTATACCTGGCTTTCTGGACAGAAGGAAAATGCACAAGCTTTTAACCCAAATCTGTAGTTCTTGTTGGGACTCAAATGCATGAGTCCACTTCTGCTGTTTTACAGACAATATGGATTTCAGTATAGATTGGTAATACTAATGTATCTAAAACTTTTATGTCATTTTGTAAGTAGGCCTCAAAGGATCAAAAGAGTCATAAAAACATAGACCCACTCCACAGAGGTCAAAAGAACCCCAGATAAGTCCTAGTTTAAATTTGTCTCAACAGATTTCTACTCAGCTGGCAGTCACCTCCAGGTTTCAGTCGCTGACTCCACTGCTCCAGACGACTGTGAGCTCCAGACTTGCTAAAAGCTGATGTGGACCAGCCCAGCTAACATGGTTCTTCCCTGTCCCTATGGGGTCAGGCAGCTACATGCTTCTGACAAATGCCCCCTTGCCCAGTCTTTGACTAGCTTTTCAGCCTTTTGGGGCCCCCTGATATCAGCGCCCCAATGCCAGCTCGAGGCAGTTCCAGAAGAGAACGTCACCCATATTCCCTGTTCAGAAAAGGCTGAAATGCTGGGTCAAAAGAAAACTCCCTGGCATAGAGACAAGATGGCTAACTATACATGGCCATTATTAGAGAGGGATACTTAGGAGCTAACTGTCCAAAACCCATGATTGGGTTCCATTAGGCACATGAGAAGGGGGAAATGTGGAACCAAAATAAGACCAAAATGCTCTCACCCCAAAACTAAAGGCCTAAGACTGCTCCTTTTAGCTACAGGCCATAAGTTACTGGAACAGGCCAGAAGTTACTGAGACCAGTCAGTTCAGATTCCAGAAACCAAAAAGTGTAAAAGTACAGAGCCACAAGATAGTCACGAGGTAATGCCTGCCAGACTATGGAATGTCCTCTCCCTGGTTTCCAGGGTAACTGATCACAGAAATGCCTCCACCTGAGGGCAGCCAATGGGAAATGGTGGCAGACAACCACTCCCTTAGAAGTAATTTCTAGAAGTCCCTAGAAGCGAGCCAATCAGAATTGTACCCCTACTAGCACCCCTAAATGATGTAACCTTGTGACTTTTCCCTTTAAAAACTGAGCTTGCAGACAGGTGGGCGCTTCCTCCAGCCTCCACTGCGTTGGATGTATTGGACGAAGTCCCTGCCTAGGCTTGTATTGCTTTTGGATATCCAGAATTAAACCTTGCTTTTGCATTCCGGCATGCTCGTCTTTGGTGGTCTCTCTGGGGGTCACAATCTGGGCACAACATTTGTTTCTCATCCCAGCAGATGTGTTGTGCATAAATGGCTTAGTGTATTATTTAGGTCTAAAAAATATGGGAGAGGACTGTGGTGAGCCACAAGAATATTTTATAGAGATTCAGCTGTATATTAAAGCTATACCTTGACCAGGCCAATCAAGTGGCAAACCATCTGGCATGGACTATTTGGTGTTACACGGCTTAATATTCAGCTGTGCCTTGTTATGAATTTCTTGTGCTCACAATTCCCATAGAATGTGTGTGTGAACTTCCCTGTTCAAGCCAGTACCTGGATAACATCACCTAGGCAAAGACAAGCTGGCAGGAGACACAAAGCTTTGTTTCTTGTGCTAATGAAGCTCAGACCATCCCTTTGCCTTGAGGCCTAGTGGCTGTGCAGAGCAATTGACTGAGAACAAAAGAGGTTTTTACATATCAAGGTGGAAGTTAGGGTGGAGCAACATTCCTGAGGAGGTAGAGAACTGCTGGGTGAGGGGAAGAAAGAAACAGCATAGAGTGGACAGAATGGCATAACCAGGCAGAAGAGAAGGACACAGAGGTTTTGTAGATGGTAAGGAAGAACTCTTGTAGAGTTCATCAGAGCCAGGAGGAGAGAGCAAGTAGAGATGGAGGGAGAAGAAACAGAGGACGAAGATGAGGCAGGAAGCATAACAGCTTAGTTGTTAGTAGGACTTTGAGAGGACAGTAAAAGAGAGGACAAAGAGGAACTGAGTGTCAGGATGGAACTGAAGCTATGTAGACAGGATTTCATCCCAGAGAAATAAAGTAGATGGTTAAAGAGCTTGGTGTATCTACATTTATTCTTGTCCTGAATGCCTGATGGAGCTGCAGCTGAATAGATAGAATTTTGTCTTAGAGCAATAAAGTTAACAGATATAAGAGCATAGTGTACATAGATTTTTTTTTTCCCCTCAGATATCGCTCACCGGATGTAGCATCTGACCTGTACTCTGGGCATTCCATAGAGGACAATCAGAAAGGCATGGGAAGCTATTGTGTAAGAGTCAAACATACGGTTACACCAGAATGGATGTGGTTTATAAATCGTAGGTATTACAATGAACTTCCCTATTCTTAATAACTGTGTCAGAACTCTTTCCCCTCCTGGAGATGTGGAGTGATGTTGGTTACTTCTATAACAAATGCTACTTTAAATATGAAATGGTTACTGCATAAGACGAAACTCCAAGACTGAAACTTATTAAAATTTATTCCTGTGATTTGGTGGTGATGGCATTTGGGAACCTGTATGTGTTTCTTACTGCATTGATTGCTAAGCTTTCTCCTGACACAATCAAGAAGGTGTATTCACTAGTGTTAGAATCAGCCAAAGAATAGTTGAGAAAGTACGAAAGGGATAGATGTTGCTAATAGTTTAGTTGTAAAATCTTAGCTGAGAGTGAGTTGAGAAAGCACTTCTGACTGATATGGATAGATTTTGAGTCACATATCAAAGACTTATCTCTGTAGCTGTTAACTGATTTGTTCAGGTTTAGAGTAGTTTTGTTTTCAACTCAATGTAACCCTTCAGAGAAAAAAGAATATGTGAAGATGAATACTACTAATGTAAAGTTCAACTTGTGAGTAGTGAAGCTGAGACCACAGTGAAGCTTCTCAAGCACCCACGATAAAACAAAAGGGCATATTTGATAGTTTAATACATTTCTTATTTTTGAAAAGTCTACCAGTTTACCATGAGCCCTTTAAGAAGGCCCAAACATCTTCCTCAAAAATCAAGGTATCAAATCATAAGTGCATGCCTTCTGTCAGGCTAGGTATAGAAGGTATTTCTTCCTTAATGCAGCATGTTAAAAGAATGCACCCTTTTCAAATGTACATATACTACTCACATTCCCTGGACATCTAACTTTCAAGGCATCCCACTAGGTTTGTACAGGTTTAGATAAAGCCACAACCCTGCACTACACACACACACACACACACACACACACACACACACACACACACGCAACAACAACAACATCAAAAAGCTCCATTGTAGATGATAAGCCAAACTAGTCAGCTAACTTTAATAAAATGATAGAGAACAAAAGGAGAAAATAAAAGCTTGGATGGTGTCCTGGTTTATTTTGGGTTGCTGTGGTAAAATACAGTATCAAGTCCAGTTGGAAGAGGAAAGGATTTTTTTTCCTTCCTTTTTCCTTATAGGTCCACATCACAGTCCACCAGTGAGGGGAGTGAGGGAAGAAACTCAAGTAGGAATGTGGAGGCAGGAGCTGAAACAGAGACCATGAATGAATACCGCTTATTGGCTTGTTCCCCACGGCTGTTCCAGGCTGCTTTCTTATATACCCCATGATCACCCACCCAATGGCAACACTTGGCTGAATCTTCCCATATCAAGAATTAATCTGGAAAATTCTCCACAGACAAACCCATACTGATAGGGGGAATCCCTCAGTTAAAGTTCCCTCTTCTAAGTAACTAGTTTGTGTCAAGCTGACAGAAACTGACCAGCTAAATGGCAATATAGGAGATGATGCCGTCAGTTCTCAGCAATGTAAAGAAAATAATAAAAGAATACCAGAGAGGCTATGCACTTTATAACTTAGTTAAACATATGCATGTAAAGTATCTTTATTTTGTTAACACCATTAAAGAACAAAAAGTCTGAAGATGATGCATATGTATACCCTAGGTACCTTTGATTCTATGTATTCCATTATTCTAAACTAAATTCAAACCAAAAAAGCATACACAATAAAAATGCAAATGCCAGCAGCTTTTCAACCTATAAACCACAGGGGACAATATGTAAATAACCCCTGATAAATAATTGCTTTTCTTAGAGCACTGAAACTCAGAAACAACTATCTTAAGTGACCTTGTTATCTTGTCCAATTAAAACAACCTTTAATAGTTAATAATGATCTGCATAGCTCAGCTACCTTAAAAGGTCTTTGTGAAATTCGTTAGGAAGCTAGGATCTCTTCACAGTAAGTATTACATGACGTAATCAACTCCTTTTGAAGAGTGGATTTGAAAAGTGTAGCTTAAAAATGCATTGTAAATATATAGAGGGCTTTATGTCTCAAAGTTAAGGTAACAATCATGACATCAAGTCATACTTCATTATAAATATGCTTTAATTTGACATTAAAATATAGGTGGTGGGCTGGAGAGATAACTGCATGGGTAATAGCATGAAGTGCTTTTGCAGAGGATCCACCCAAGTTTGGTTCCCAGCAACCTCATCAGGTGGTTCACAACTGCTAACTCCATGCTCTTCTGGCCTTTTAGGTTACCTGACTGCATTCATGTGTGCATGGTCACAGACACATAATTGAAAATAAAATAAATTCTATCTTAAGCCGTGTAATGTTTCTCCACAGTCCAAGGAGCTTATTTTAAAAATGATGATTTTTCTGAACACTGTAGATTTGAGGATGGCCATAAAAGACATTTGAATACTCTTTCCTTCCTAGCAGTAGCCCTATGAGGGAAGCCCGTTGTCATATCACAACAGTTTCCAGCTGTCCCCGTGGAAAGAGCCATGTTGTCAGAGTAGCATGGCTTTGTGTTTCCTCATCATCATTATCAAGGAGTATGTAGTACACGTTAAGTATGCCAGATTCCTATGTCACTGGAAGTACAGTAGATCCCTTTACAAAAGCGTAGCTACACACATATGGGAACTATGCCACAACAGCCCTATAGATGGCTGTCACCTCCCTTACAATAGGACAGGTGAACATTGTGTATGAGATCCACTGCTGGTGTGAAAGTCATTATATGACAGATGATGATTGTTACACATAATGAAGTTTTCAACGCCTAATAATACCATTTTAGGACATTTTCTTTCATCCCAAAGGACCCTTTATCTCAAACTAGTCAGTTTTCCTGCTTTTTCTTCTACTTGCTGCTTCCTACTCTAAAAACCTAGCTAACTGCTGACCTTCCCATCTCTTTATAAACATATCCACCATGAACATGTCATGAGAGTGAACAGAAAAAAAAATGTTCTTATGACTGGGCTCACTTAATATTTTTGAAGCTTATCTGTTTTAGTGTATGCTTTCTACTTAATTTTTTCATTACCATATAATATTTTATCATATAAACTATAACATTTTTATTGATCTATCCATCAGCTGGCAAAGCCTTGTTTCTACTTTTGGACACTTGTGAATTATGCTGAGAGCATTCATTGGTACAAGCTTGCACGAACATATGTTTCCATTTTTCTGGGTATATTCCTGGGGACGAAATGCTGTATCATATGGTAACTACCTTTACATTTTTAAAGAAACATCAGACTATTTTTCAAATGGCTGCAGCATTTCCATGCCTGTCAGAGTCTGTGATGTCTCTAAGTTTTCTCTATTGTTCCAAACTTCTAATTATCTGTCTTTGGACATCTGTCATCCTGATGAGCACACGTGGACACATAACTACTGAAATACAGATCATAGATATTTTGCCTATTTTTTTTTTTTTTAAATTCAGGTGGTATGTCTTACTATGGCTTGTCATTTTTAAGCTGAGAAAATTTCAAGGTATTGGATGCATGGCAATAGATAACACCATCCATACTTCTGTATTTTATTAGAGGAATGTACAATACTAATACTTTTTAACTGATTACAAAGGAAACTTGTTAATGTTTTCTTGGAGATTTAAAAAAAATGGTATTTTCTCTATGAAGTTGACCGATAAATGCACAGAAGTGTGTTTGAAATAGATTGAATGTATGCAAACATATTTGAAGTACATGAAACAAACTTAATCAGGTATAAGACTAAAACTAAATTGAAATTCAGGTGTTTTTGGTACATGGACTACTCTCACCCAATGTGAGGTTGAACTGTTGACCTTGTGTACATCCTACTTCACAAATGAGTCTGTCAGATACATTAAGCCTATAGGCTAAAGATGATGCCCCAACACTGTGGAGAAACCTCAGGTGACTGTCCAGGCAGCTGGCTGTTTCTGTCAACTCACAAATTTTTTGGAAGTCTCTTACATGCACTTCCTGTTTTTATTTTTGTTAGCTAATATTATTTCCTTCTTGGGTCTCTGAGGGAGTTGAAGATTAGTTAATTATGGATGAAAATTAGTTAGTTATAGTTGAAAATTAATTAGGATAAAAAGTGCATTAGATACATCTTGGATTTACCAAAATAGGATAGATAATGGAATTATTTTCTCTGATTTGTCAAATACCTGTTTAGGTATTTATTACTTGTATATAGTTATTGTACTTTTATATATAGTTTTTCTTATGTTAGTTATAACTTTTTGCTTTTTTTTCTTTTTGTTAAAATAAAAAAGGGGAAATGTGGTGGTATTCTAATTGTACTGAAATGTGATTTTGATTGTATGTTAATAAATAAAGTTGCCCGGGGGGTCAGAGCTATTAGAGCCATAGACAGAGTGTGGCGGTGGTGGTACATGCCTTTAATCCCATAGATCTCTGTGTGTTCAGGGATACAGCCAGCATTGGAGACATATGCCTTTAAGACCTGGGGGGCTGTACATACAGACAGTGACTAGGCAGTCACGTGTTTGGGTTTACAACCAATGAGAAGGCAGAATGACTATGAAACGACTTACACACAGGGAAATAGCTCTCTTTCGGGAAGCTAAGACCACCGCAGGAGGAAGGGTGAGATTTTAGCTCTGAGCTCTGATCTCTTGGCTTTCTCTTTTACATTGGTTCTGTGTTTCTTATTTAATAAGACAGTTGGTTACATCTACAATCTGCTAAATAGTGTTAGGCTTACTGATACACGAAGGACATTTTTTGATATATCGATTTTTCTCCTTCAAAACAACAAAGTGGTAAATACACGTGGTCTGTGATTTTCAATTTCCTTTTTTCCAGCCATCCTTTTGCTTAGAAGAAATAAAGAATTATTAGCACTGATCAAAGCAGTTCACTTTTTAATCCTTTAAAACACAGGTATAATAAATACAGTTGTATTTCAGGTGTAGGGTGTGGCTCAGGTGGAACAGTGCTGGCTTAGCATGAGTAAGGCCCAGCGTTTGATTCCTAGCACCACATTTACTGGGCACAGTGGTGCAGTCTTGTAATTCTGATTCTCAGGATATGAAGGTTGGGGATCAGGAGTTCAAGCCCATCTTTGCCTGTACTGTGAATTTGAGGCCAGCCTGTGCCACACAAGAGAGTGACTGTACCCAAAAGGAAACAAAAAGAAAAACCACACACACAATCATGTTTTTAAGTAAAAGTGTTCTAATTTTGCATGGCATAATTTTTTTTTATGAGAGGATGTATACTCTTTTCTAATTCAAGAAACAGATGAAATGTATTATAAATATTTACTGAAATTTGGACAGGAAAATATTTTATATAAACTTTAAAATTTTAATCCTATAGATTATTATAGATTGTAATTGGGTTAGTTAAACTAGTATATAGACATAAATGATAAATAACAAGTTGCTTTACACTAAGAATAGGAGATAAATAGAAGTGTTTTAAAACACCAGTGCAAATTTATAAAATTTAGTCAAGTATTTCACTTTTCTTTTTCAACTGATAAGAAAGGTATTTAAAATATTGGTTTGTTAGCAAAAGGATATTTTTATTCACAATTTTCTGTATCCCTGATTATCTTATCCTGTAAGAAAATTTGCTTATATTTTTCCTGACAGAGGATAAAGATAATCCAATCAGTTCATGCAGCCTTTTCTCATTGTTATATACTCCTTGTGTTCTGTTGTTTCCAAATGTCTGCTATAAATAATACATTTAATTCAGAAAAGATATAGTCATTGGTATTCAAACTGAAATTACCATGGCACAATTGAAGAAAATGAGACCAAGTATTGTTTTTTTTAAATGATATATTACTAAAATTATAAACCTTTAATTATACCCAGATCATGAAAAATATTTAGAATATATGGCTTCCCTAATAGATATGAGTTTATTCAATGTAGTTTCAAATAAAAATATAAAAGAAAAACACACCAGAAATGTTATTCTCAGTGTTTTTTAATAAGCAAATATCCACAACGTACTTTCAATTAAAATATCCACAACTTTCAATTAAAATTGGAGATACAAATTCTAACTGTAAAGATCTAAGTGGAACAGTAACCAGGAGGATGAAATGTGTGGCCCTGAGTACCTGCAATATTTGCTTCTCCCTTATTCCATCTTAATGAATCAAGGAAAAATATTCACATTTCTTCAATAGAGAGTGTAGAACATTGTTAGATAATGTTCCAACTGCTTACCTGGTTCCAAATTTTCCTTCCAGAATATTCTGAAATTTTATATAATTTGAGTGGTCCTATTCTTTGCAGTCCCAGGTATAAATGTCATTATATTTCACCACACTCTCATGTAGTTTGGAGGCTCACATTCTTTATTCTTTTACATATGTTATATATATATATATATATATATATATATATATATATATATATTTTAGCACATCTTAATGATGTGGTAAGATCATTATAGATAGTCAATCCCATTATAGATAGTCAAGACAGGGATTTGAAAACTACAGATGGTATTTGCAACATTACAGATTATTTCTTCCCATAAAGATAATTTATAATAACCTGATCAAAGATAGAAGTGTTAGTGGTTTTTTTCTGTGTGTGTATATGTGTGTGTGTGTGTTTTCCTGTAATTTTCTACATAAACCTGAATAATATCCCACTGATCTCACCAGCTTTCAGAGAAAACTACCTTCTTCCCCTAGCATACATATGAACAAATCATTCAGAATTCAAAGTTCTTAAGGTGTCTAAAAGACACCTGTTAAACTTGAGACCTAGACCTACTCCAACTTTCCCAACACTTTCATTCACTGGTCCTTGAGTTTAGTCTCAACAGCTTCCTATCAGTTCTTAAAATATCCCAACCTATACTTACTATTCATTCTGTAGGAGACCTTATATCTGTTTCCTCCTCCACATCTCAGACTATATTAACTATTATTTGCTCAGAGATGCCATACTCGTCCACCTCAAGTTCTCAGTCCCACCATTTCCATTCCAGTCTCTAATCTCCAGTCTCTGATAGGAAAGAAGTTACTCAAGAACATAGGCTTTGTCAACTTGGTTCTCAGTTTTACAAGTGCAATGGCAAGGATAACTTGCAATTATATTCAAAGTAGCCTGCATAAAAATTTGACTACAAGAAAAACCTCCAAACTAGGAGACCAATTATAAGCATCACATCCTGAACTTATTTTGATTTTACAGTTGAATAGGTAACACATGGTTTTTCTTAAAAAAATAAAATAAAAGTAATGTATTTTATACAATGGATTTAACTAAAATTGAATTAACATAATAAATGGGAATCGATGGATTATAAAACTTAAACTTCAGTGGCTATTTTTCCTATAAACTAAAATTATTTTTTAAATCTTTTAGTCACATCCAAAACAACATAATTTTTAGTCAAAATATTAAGAGGATATTTAATACAAGCTACCTCATGATATTCTCTTTAGGAAGAGTTGTTAAAAAAAAAGAAAAAAAAGTCACTTTATTTTGAAGTAATTAAACAAGTGGATCTGATCATTTCTTTTTACATTTTCATTGTATGAAGAGGATAATTTATTTTTAGCTAAGAACTGAGGATAATAAATTAGCAATCATTATTTTTAAGTGTTAACAGTAATGCGAACATGAGTAAGCTGAGTACATTATTAAATTTGTTCAACTAGGTAGCAAAATGAATTAAAGAGCTGAGGACATAAAGAGTGCTTCAGGAAAAGTCAAGATATGTATCTAGGTATATCCATCAAGGTATGCACTTCAAGGGCTCTCCAAGACATCTGAATGCAAAATTCCAGATGCTGGAGACGTCCTACCTCACAATGATAAATAATAAAGTAAATAAAACAAATACACATATATATTAGATCCATAATTTTGTGAGATTCTCTTGGATCCCAGGTGATTGGAATAATTGTAATCCGGGCACAAAATTGTTATAATAATTCCACTGGGAAATCTTACCACACAGAGATAATCAGCTTAGCTTTTGAAATGGGGAGCGGGGAGGAAGGAAACTTAATTTCAATATAGAGTATATTGCAGATATTGTTGCTGCAAATGAACCTGTGTGCCAGGAAGAGAGACAGGAAGGGTGAGGGAAGGAAAGAGATAGAGACAGAGAGAGGGGAATAAAGAGAGAGGATTTTAGGGAAATGAGAGTTTAGTAAACACATACAACCTCCCTTCTCCTAAGCAAACCGTTACTGATAAATTTGTGTATCCTAAGATTTCCATTGCAAATTTAGTTAATCTTTTCCACTTGAAAAAAAAGGTAAGAAAAACAAGTCTTGTGATGTTTTCTTTGCTTCTAAGAAGATGTCACTATGTATGGTGTCCCGTGTGCTTCCTTTTGTGCTAAAGTTTCAATTGAAGGATAAAGAATGTAGGTTTTCAGTCGTCTACCCACCTGACAGGGTAAGTGGTTTTAGGAATAAATAGACAAGGTCACTGATTTGTTTTGTACATATGAAAAAATTGATTCAGTGGCTGGTGTCTCTGGGCCTTAAGCATCTTTTTTTCAATTAAGAAAATAAAATATTCGAAGGAAACACATCACTCATCCTGGGTATCTCCACACACCTCCCTCTAATCCTTTCTTTTTAATCCTCAGTCCTCTTTCCTCCTAGCACTGATTGTAGGATGTGGCCCACTGGAGAGTAAAATTAAAACAAAAAAGCAAAGTAGGAAGTCATAAAAAGTATTTAATGTTTTTTCCTTTAAAAGAAGATGCATGGTTAATTGTTAAAAAAAAAAAAATGCTTTCCAGGCTCTTAAAATTTACAATGGCAGCGCAGTTTTAAACCTCAATTAAAAGTGAAGGCTTAATAGACACGTGTGCCTTTAATACTATGAAATGCCCCAATATCCTTTAGACTTTTATTGAGAAAAATACAGCAGCCTTTCATTTAATGTACACAGTGAACTTTGAAGTTTGACTGTATGTTTTTGTTCAGTCTTTCAGCTTTGTTTAATTATAGATATGCCTCTAAATACCATGCCTCATAAGGAAAAAAAAACACATTTTATTTATAAGATAGTGATTCAGCTGAATTTCTTAGATAATGAAATCAACAGCAAACCATATGGAAGAAAGCTTTGAAGCCTTCTAGATTGCAGCCTGGAAAAGCATGTCAATAAACAGACAAAGAACAACAAGTCATCAGAGGGAAAGTCACACAGATCCAAGGTAACAACACATGTCAGGACGTTCTGGGAGGAATTAGGAGGGCATACAGAACAAGGCTGAAGTTACAGGTGAAAGAGCAAGTCTAATCAGGAACTTCAGGATCTGATTATAGTATATAACTTAAGTCAAGTTTGTGTATCTTTGTAATATGGGGTATCAACAATTGACAGTGGACTGAGCGAATGCCACCAAGGATGCAAACACATGAACAAAGAGAGGCCAAAGAGAAAAATGAGTTAAATGCAGCAGAGAATTATCTTATTTTATGGATGTCATAAATAGGAGGGGACAGGGAGAACTATTGTACCTGCCCAGCCGGGTCTCTTCTGCTACACTCCAAGTTTATGTTTCTGTCTGTCATGCAGGTCTAGTGGGACTCAGATGTCGAAAATCTGGATATGTTTGTAAAAGCTCTTGATCATTCTATGTCTACTCAATTCGAAGAAAAACATTTTGGTCAGTCAAACAGCATATGAGCTGTTATCTACTTTTAATGAAGAGGAAACAAAAAAGTAATAATAATCATCAAACCTATTTTGTATCACTGCATAACTAAACTGCAAGCAATCGGTGTTCTGTTCAATAGTAGAGAGAATCAAACTACTTTCGTTCTGTATTTTGTATTCTCTTTGATATATAAAATACACTGCAAATATTTAAACTAGTGACCGTTCTTATTGCTTTACTCAGCAGTACATGTAGAAAACCATACCTGGGCAAAGAGCTGAGAATAAGGCATGATGGAGTGCTCAGACATAAATAGGCCATCTCTATGACCACCTCCAAGCTTCAGGAAATATTGATAGCAAGAGGTTACAAAGAATGTAAGAATCAGAGGTGGAGACACTGTAGCATCATGATGTCTTCTGATGTGGCTTGGCTTTTGCATTCACGAACTCACTGAAGCTGAGGTTATCTGCACAAGTCCTGCATAAGATTAGACCTATCAGCATTCCATTATGGTGGAGGGAGGGACCATACCGGAGGGACCCCTGGCCATTAATGGCTTTCATGTTCTTCTGTAGTATCACCACTGATAAACTGTATATGGTCCATTAAATCACCCTTGCTCATGCATGCAACCCTAATTAAACTTTATGGTTCTCACTCAAAAGGAAGATATAGAAATAGGAAAGGGACTTATGAAGAAGAGGACTTTCATCAGGAGCGGGAAGGAGATGGGAGAGGGGAGTTTGGGGTAACTGAAATGTGCTGTATCAATGTATGAGACTGTCAAACAATTAAAAAAAAAGTGGGAAAAAAACCGCTACCCTTTATCCTCCTTAAAATTAGAAGAGTAGGGACATGTGAGTAGTTTGTCTCTGTGCCTACAAACTACCAGTATGTGTTTCTAGGGTAGGTTATAACTGCATTCTTAGTCACTTTAAAGAATCCCCAAAGTTGGGCATGGTAGCATATGCCTATAATCCAAGCACACAGAGGTAGGCAGATCTCTGTGAGTTTAAGGCTAGCTTGGTCCATAAAGTGAGTTCCCAGGGCAGCTATGGTTGTTACACAGAGACACCCTGTCTCAAAAAACCAAAAATGAAAAAAGAAATAAACAAACAAATAAACAAAAAAACCCTAAGAGCCCCCAAGTCTATCTGTCCTTTTGCCCATTTATGCTGTTTCACACTCTCCTCTCCAACAATTATGCAAAGTTCATTGTGTTGACTCAGAGTTGTGTAACTCCAACACTCGGTAAGCAGAGTCAGAAGGTTCACTGCAAACTCTAGGCCAAGCTGGGCTACAGAGTTTGACCTTGTCATACACACACACACACACACACACACACACACACACACACACACACACACACCCCACACACACATCAGAAACAAATCCCAAAGCAACACACAAAAGGAAGCAACTAATATTGTCAAATAGAAAAAAAACATAAATCAATAATTTTAATGTTAATTTTGATAGAAATATTACAATTAGAGAAATTATTCCCTAATAATATAAAAATAACAAATAATCTGTATAAAATGGGAAAGTCAATAGCTTTCTATATAGGGTATTAGTTGAAACTTAAATTAAAAATAAATAATACATGAATACACTTAGGTACTATTGTCTTTAAGACCAATTCTCATATACCCCTGAACTTAATGTAACAGTTAATTAAATATCCTTATCCCCTGTACACACACACACACACACACACACACACACACACACACACACACACTTTCTAATAGAAATATATTATTTTATTGGTATAATATTATGTGATTAAGTTCTGTTTCTTCCTCTATATTTGAAATACTTTAATCTTAATGAGAAGTTCTCTTTTTAATGACTAGTATAATGGGTAGAGAGCTAACATATTTTTATAAATTATGGCATATTAACTGATTCTGTCTTTTAATAAAATATATCATAAATGAAAACTTTGAAAAAGATTTTTAAATAATTGTTGATGATGATTTTGAATATTATAGCAATTGTTCCAATTTTCAAAATATCATACCTGTTAAGCAGCATTATTTTTAATCATTATTAAATGTTGCCACAATTTTCTGTATCCAGCCTAAATTAATGATATATTATTATAATATTGGATATCATTAAATATTTAAAATGACTTATAAGAATTTTTATTCACTGGTTAACACTTACTGTATAGTTGTTTTGATATTTTTCCATTTTAAAGTAATATCACTTGTTTTACATGTATGACTATTTTGTCTGCATATGTGTAAGTATACCATGTGTGTGCAGGTGCCTAAAGAAGCCAGAAGAGGGTGTGGGGTCCCTGTGATACAGCAGCTGAGGGTGGTTATGAATTATCACGTGGATCCTGGGAGCTCAATGTGGGCCCTTTGCAAGAACAGCAGTGCTCTGAGCTCCTCAGACTTTATCTCTTTTCATCTCTCCAGCCCTTTTTCTCGTTTTTCATGTTTCACAGCCTTACAATATGAGTGCACACTAAATGTAATGCAATGTTTGTCTGTGGATAGATTTTATATTTTCTAGATTGTCTAACCTTTTCAGAGACCAAGACTGCATTTCTAAAATATACATTTATCTAAATCGTTTCACCACACCACTGTCCATGGAGCCAATGACATACAATAACAAATATACCCTAAAATAGCTCTACCATATGGAGTCGATCAGAAGGCACATAGAGAAGTAAAAATGCTTTCTCAGAAGGTTAAAATTTAGAGTGAGATTTCCAGGTTTATTGAGGCCAGTGTCTTAATGAGTGAGTGCAGTGAGTGCCTGGCGTTAGGTTAGAGGCTCCCCCTTTGTCAGGCATGACAAGACAGTAAACAAATTTCTTCCATCCTTCCTCTTGTTTGCGTTTCTTATCCTATCAAACAATTCTGGATCTAATATTAAAAGTTATATACACCATGTTAGAATAAATATTTATTTTGTAATGCAATAAAGAAACTTTAAAAATAAATGATCTAGCAGGCTTTGTGGTACATGCCTTTAATCTGCAGCACATAGGAGGCAGAGGCAGATGCAGGTGGGTATCTGTGTCTTAATTTAGGCCAGCCTGGTCTACATAGTGACTTCTAGGACAGTCAGAGCTATGTAGGTAGTGAAACCCTGTCTTAAAAAAAAAAGGAAGAACACAAAAGATAATATACTCTATGCATCAGGCTCAGGCTCAAATAACAAAGAAAATAAAATGAATTAGTCATGTGTTTTGGTGTAAACACCATGGCTCCACATTGTGAAATTAATGTTAATATTTTTTTAATACCATAAGAAAAGTTACTGTATATTGTCAGGAGAATAATCCAGGTATATCATGGGGACAAGAAGATTTAATAAATATATCTTTCTACTCATTTTTATCTATTACTATCACATGTTCAAGGACAAGTATGCCTAAGTTTGATTATTTGTCTAAAATTTTGTGAGTTGAAAGTTTTACCTTTTTATCAATATTACACTGAGATTATTTAACATACACTAAATGTATAGTTATCTCTCATAGTAAATACTAAAGTTAATTCATTTTATTGAAGAAATTTAGCAACTCTCAACCTTTTAAGCCCCCCCCCCTTTTCTTGGTTACAATATTGCACTATTATTCCCAATCATCAATAGGACAGAGATGAATTTTCATGACAAGTTTCTTTCTTTCCTGTCCCTCTTTGCTTGTAGCATTTAACTTTCTCTCTCTGCCCCTCCTGAGCATTTTTTAAAATGAAAACCCATATTCCCAAACTGAAATATTTGTTCTCTTTAGTAAGATTCTTTCTGGCTTAAGGGAGAATAAATTTACAGAGACATCCTGAGACTTTGGGACTTCGGTGATTCAAATTTTTACCTTGAATGTCTATTCTTGACTTTTCCTTCTTTTTTGAATAAACATCCCCTAAAGAGAACACCGCCTTTGTGACTGACTTTATTGAATAAATTATGCAGTGCTTCTGCCTGCAACTCACAGGAGCGATGCCGAAGAAAGCAGACATAGCTGTTGGACATCATTTTAGCCCCTGTTTCTGATTGGCAGATCACAGGAAGGAAAAGTGTCCCATGAGCCCCCTGTGAGGTCGTTACCAACTGATTGAGTATTCGCCTTAAATATCTGAAACCCAGGTGTGCTGTAGATTAGCACAACTTACAAGCACTGTGTGGAGATTTATTATGATAATTGTTGCTTTTATTTTTTATTTCCCTGAACTCAAAGATAATTAATGTCAGTATGTGTCCTGGTATCTGACTCTCTTAATTGGTCCTATGGTGCCTTGGGTGTTTGAAAATCCACTCACTTATAGACTTTTTTTTTCTTTTGACTTGTTTTCCTGGAGCAGTTCATTAGAGCCTAAAATATTTGATTACATTTAATTGTGATGTCTTCAATTTGTGCACCTGCTGCAATTTACATGAGGGGAAAAGGCTTGCAGAAGCAGGAAAAAAAGTGAGGGGGGAAATTAAATTTTAAAAGAATTCCCTTGCACAGGGTAATTGGGGTTAAATATGGCAACAAAATAAACTTAATAGGTGGTTAGAGTTTTGTAACTACTATGGTTATACAAAAAACATTTGAAATCACAACTGTTTCCATGTGCAAACTCAGGGCCTATATTTTAATGTTGTCGTTCTTCCTTTTTTTTTTCCCATCAGAATTTCTTGGTTACTGTGTTTCATCTATATTTATTCAAATTTAGTATCTGGCATTAAAGAGCCTTTGTGGATACTTGAAAAAAAATACTGAGTCAGAATCTGATCAAAGCACATTATATCCATGTGTGAAAGTGTCAAAACAAAGCCCTTATTTGGGGCAATTAATATATGCTAATATACAAAATCTTCAAAGAAACACAGGCAATCCAAAAGTGATTTTGTTTCTAAGGTATTTTTAGTGAAATATATACTGCTTTACATTTCAACAAACATTAAGGCATTTCACCACAATTTTAAGTGTATTTTATTTTATCATAATTGTTGAAAGGGAGAAAATGTGAATGAATTTTATCCACAAGGTGATATCAACTTCACAGACTGGCACCAACCTGAACATGAAAATCTTAATGTCCACACTGCAATGAAACAGAGACACAGGATAGAAAAGAACACCTGCTTCAGGGTCCGTAGAAGGAATACATCACTTTTCTACACATCATGTAAAATCATCAATTTCTTTTCTTCTTTATATTTAAAAATTTCCTCTAAATCAAATCCTGGAACAATGAGCTATCTGCACCTATATTAAGAGAAATTTTTATTTATTAAACATTATAAATATTAAGAAAGCTGGTAGACCTCAGAGAAATTCACCCTTAAAAAGCCCAGCTAAGGTTTCTTCTAAGAATCAAGCTGGTCATTCCTTATCCACTTTACATGTCTATCACCAACATTTCAGAGCATGACTGATTAGAACATGGAATGAGCCAAATGGGTCTGACCTTTCCTGTATGCAGTTTTTTGTTTGTTTGTTATCCCCACCGATTTTACTAAGACCAGCACTGCGGCCTCAAAAGGCTCTTGAATTCTTCAGCATGAAGGTAATGTGTAAAACTGTCCTTTCACACCTATTACTTCATTTGTGTGTCTAAGATAACCTTGTCCTATAGACTACAATTCCCTCAACTATAGGTATCAAGTTTATTTTCCTACCACTGTATTATCTCTATTTATTAATTAACTTGGAGACAGTGTCTAATGAATCATTACCTGGCTATCAACTTGCTGTGTGGCTTAGGATGACCTTGAACTTTTGATCCTCTAGCTTCTACTTCACCAGTTCTGGAATTTTGGGCCTTCACCCAAAATTCAGTTACTGGGGTGTGGCATATCAACCCACATCTTTGTACAAGCTTGGCAAGGACTCTACTAACCGTACCTCATCCTTAGCCCACTAATACTATATTCTTGAAACTTGTATTATTTAAAATCGACATATAAGTTATAAGAAACGAATGAATCAAATCAATATATCTGACAGTATTTCCTCTCTTCTCTGTCTCTGTCTCTGTCTCTGTGTGTGTGTGTGTGTGTGTGTGTGTGTGTGTGTGTGTGTGTGTGTTTCTGTGGCTTCCATGTGCATTTCTGCATGTGACTGTGGCATGCCTACATCAGGGCACATGTGGGGAGATCAGAGGACAACATTGATTGTTGGCTCTCATTTTTCACTTGTTTGTGAAAGGGCCCCTTGTTGTAGTTCTTTAGGCCAGGTTCAATGTCTCACAAACTTCCTGGGGTTCCCATCTTGCAGGAAGAGCACTAGGATGCGACTTGGGCTGCCATGTCTCCCCTTGCTGGGGTTCTGGAGATATGAACTCAGGCCTTCACACACGTGTTAACTCCTTTGCCCATGGGACCATCTCTAAAACCTGGCATCTGTTATTTTAAGAACAATATGTTGGACTAGAGAGAGAGATGGGCCAGTGGTTAAGAGTACACATTGCTGTTCTAGAGGACCTGAATTCAGTTCTTTATATCAATACTGGACTGATTACCATTCTTGTAACTCTTATTTTAGGGGATCAGAAATCCTCTTCCAAACTCTGCACCTCTCTCTGTCTCTCTCTCTGCCTTTGTGTGTGTGTGTGTGTGTGTGTGTGTGTGTGTGTGTGTGTGTGTGTGTGTATGTGTTGTCTGTCCGTCTGTCTGTCTGTCTCATTGTCTCTCATACACACACATACATACATACAAATAAAATTTAGAGAAAAAGTGAAATGGATGCTGGGAATGGATGTTCAATTGAAATTGATATAGACATAAGTTTAGTGACTTTCCTAGGATCACACACTTATCATTAACGAAGTGGAAATATAAACCAATTCCCAGGCCTCTCAATTACTACATTAATAGATTATAACAAATAAAATGGGCTTTTTTGTGTTTTTTTTTTAAATTGAGATATTAAGCATATACTTGGCATTCAATAAAATCCTGACTAGCATCTCTTAATAGATTCTAGACATGGAGTATTGAATATATACATGGAAAGTGTCTGGAGCATACCGGTACATTTGGTGCAGTGATTTGACCAACAGTATATTTCTATAGAATAGCAGAGTAGAGAACCTTCATGGAACTGAAATATCTGCAAAACTGAAAAATACAGATGGTAATGAAGGTAGGCAAATCTGAGGTAAGGCCAATGGTTATTATGAAAAAGCCTTTGGTTCTGGACCAATGATTGTTTGATTGACTTATGAATATAGATTTAAGCCTAGTCTAAGGAACACAGAGGACTGGAGGTAGAAAGCAGGAGTTTGCAGCCCATCCTTTAAGTGGAACATTTGGGTGGTTTGGGTCTTGGGATTTGGCTTCTGACATATCCAACTGCCTCTCAGATTCATGGGGCCCAAGATCACAACATTAACTGACATTTACTAAACTTTCAATAATGTCTGTTGCTATCTGACTCTTTTTGTGACTTGGTCTCCACAGAAGGACTGAAATGAATACCTTCTGTAAGTGAATTCATTGGGTAACAATGTCCCAAAGGGAAAATGTCCCTAGAAGGTGAGATAGGCTTAGATGATACTCATCTTCCTCAGCAGGAAAGAGACATCACACTACCTCCTAGGCTTTGTTCTTGTTCAGATCATCTGTTTCATCTCCTGAATTCTGAGGTTTCTACAACTCTACCATCTGTGATTGTACAAGCATCTTTCTTGTTCTTTGTGGCTCACTTCTTTCTCCCCATATTTCTCACTTTTCTGCGATCATTTTCTCTTTCCTTCATTTTTTTTCAAAAAGTAAGAATTTCTTCCTTTTGGCTCCTTACCTGAATCCACAATGGATTTGATTATTGGTATTTGGCCAGGGAGAGAAAACCATGATTCTGGAAAGAATTCTCTAGAAAGAAGCCAGCTGGTAAAGGGAGCACGCCCTGCCCTATTGGGAGGTCAAAAGTCTTTATTAGTCCAAATACGTCCTCAGGCTCAGTAATATCAAGTGCCCTGGCTACATGAATAGAAACATGTTGATGAAAGAGTTGTTACAGAATCAGATTTCCCTTAAACTGGCATTGCTCCAACCAAAAACTAATTACTAATTCCAGAAAAGTTGAATTGAACAAATTAACAAGTGTCAGTCTTTCTCCATCACTTACTAAAATGTTGGGTTTCCTTTGACATCTACTATAATTTCATTATCTGGAATTAAAATTAAAATTGTGAGCAGAGAATTTTGCTGTACCCAGTCTGCTCCATGGACAGACAGCATCAGCACTGCTTAGTACCTTGCTAGAGAGTCTGGCTATTCAGAGGCAGGTGGACCAGCTGATTAGTTTGCCTCTACATTGGTTGTGTTCTTATATAGAAGGAGATGAGGATGGCTGTCTGAGTGTGCCAACTGGACACTCACAAATGTGGGACCGAGACTACTCTCGCTGTCTCAGTTTATGTCTCTGCAATGTGGAAACTCTAATGTGTGTTCATAAAGATTATTGTGAGTACAGAAAAAAACAAAAAAGTATGTGAGACAAAGAAAGCATAGTATCATTCATGTGACATCCGGAGACTCAGAAAAGGAGAATTAATGCAGAATTTAGCAGTAGAACTATGATATTCTAAAGAAAATTATAATTACTTCTCTCAGAAACAGAAATACATACTCACATATATTTAGTGTATATGTGTCTACACACACACACACACACACACACACACACACACACGTCTTATTCATTGGCTTCTGATGGTTTCCATGGTACATTGTGATAAATGGTGAACATGCAGGAAATTTTGAAACATATGATGAAGAGGTAATAGGGAGATGTATCAGTTGAGTATTATTAGAGTCATATCACTTCCATACCTGAATGGCTGAGCGATTGAGGCACTGGACTTAAGAAATACCTCATATGGCTTTTTCTAATTATCTCAGGAAGTTTGTATTACTGGAGGGTAGAAAACTTTGAAGATGGGAAGAGCTCGTTTTGCACACGTTGAAATGTCTAACAAAGATTACAAATGTTATAAATGACAAATGTACGCTGCAAACAATGATTACCCCGGAAGGGCTTGCCTTGGTGCCTGTATTCCTGTACTCAAGAGCATTTATCTATAGATGGAATGACTGCTACCTGAACCTATAAAGAAAACAAGTGCCTAGAAGGTTGTTTCATGTCAGCATAATTTCTAGCTTCTTTTCATGTTAGAAAATGTCTCTGAGCACAGAAAACCAGAAGGAATTCATCAAAGCCTTCAGGATCTTACAGGCATTTCTTAGGTGAGTCTTACACAATAAATTTATTCTCAAGGTCACTTACTTGGGTCTCACTTCTTGTTCCCCCTTTAAGGAAGGGAAGGAGGGAGGGAGGGAGGGAGGGAAGGAGGGAGGGAGGGATGGAAGGAGGGGGAAGGAAGGAAAGAAAGAAGACAGAAAGACAGAAAGAAAGAAAGGGAAAGGTTCAAGTGCAAAGAAGTCACAGAGTGCTTGTATATGAACTCACTCCCACAATTACGCTTATCCAGGCTTAAAGTCCAATAGAATGACATTGATGAAAATGAGAATTGCTTGAATGGAGGAATTTTCTCCATGGCACACTGACTGTGGAGAAGAGCTTTGTTTGTGTGTATAGAAGAGAGAAGATGAGAGGCAAGCAGTGGTCATGCTTCTAGTAGTTGGTGGCATGTGGTGAATAATTGATCATCCTCGCCCTCTCTGAGCAATCACTAATTCTCTCAGTGCCTTGCTTCTACACGTGTCATGCTCGTGATTAAGCCAACAGAGCATCCTGACAAACCCAGGAGGCTTCCTTCTGTCTGAGACGCCATTTATAACCCAAATGAAAAATTAAATGGGAAAAGCAAGAAAATGCCTCTGAAGGTTTGATTATTTATTTATTTTCTTACACCTTTCCTCTCCCCGCATTGTTTGACAAGGCAGGTCACACATTCTCCCAGCAAATGCTGTACTTGAGGAGCATGCCAAAGGACAGGGCTGGATACTCAGCTTTGCAAAGGGAAGCCAGATTCCCTAGCAACTGGAGACAGATCCATTTCTAAAGTGTTAAAGAAAACTTCTGCAGTGTTTGAAAACAGCTCAGATCCCACCCATTATCTTTGACTAAGTTGTTTGTAATTTTAGGTTATTCCAAATGCAGTGAATTGATATCTTTTTTGCTCTTTGGAAAAAAATCTGTTATGGAGAGGATTGTTTTGAGGCTGACATTTTCAGCTATTCATATTATCTATCAGGAATATGCCAAAACCAAAATTTGGAGACAAAATAAACGGCTTTTTAAATGTGCAACTTTATTTCCAAACATGTTTTCATGGGAATTCTTGAACCCTGCTTAAGAATTCAGTATTGCCATGTCACTTTAAGGCCAATATCCTATATTTGGCTTTTTGCCCTCCAATGAAAAAGACAAATTCTGCACTGCCTTCTCATTAAGGAAAAAGTAACTGCAAAGACAGCATATTTCTAGAGTAAACAAATCTCCCAGAGGCTGTATTTTTGATAAGTATTTTTGCAGTGCTAGTTTGAAGGTTTAACGGTGTGTAGTGTTTCACTTTAATAGTCAGACTAGCAAGCTATAACAAATGCACTTTAAAAACTTTACACTCTGTGGGTTCTGCTTTGACAGGCCTGCTTGGAATCAGGAGGTAATACGGCTTCTCAGTGAGCCATACTTACATTTCAAGCTGAAGAGGAAATTATTCTTGAACCATTGGATCTGTTGGTAATTCGTGGCTCAGTTTATAGTGGCCTTTTAA
This sequence comes from Peromyscus maniculatus bairdii, assembly GCF_049852395.1. Classification (NCBI taxonomy): domain Eukaryota; kingdom Metazoa; phylum Chordata; class Mammalia; order Rodentia; family Cricetidae; genus Peromyscus; species Peromyscus maniculatus. The sequence goes on from NC_134859.1 coordinate 23,237,344, forward strand.
ATTCCCCCTGTCTCACTAGGTTTGCCTGGAGAGAGCTCAGAGTAGGGAGCCTGTGCAAAGGTGACATCTGCTTAGAGAAAGCAGAAGTCCCAACTGGGGCTGCAGTTCAGAGCACCGAGTGTGTGAGCACTCGGATGACTAGTAGCTACCACTGACCTTGCTTCAGCCATTGTGTGCTAGCACAGACTTTACTTTGAAATGAGGTGACTGAAGGTGTTCCAAGAAAATGTATGTAATGAAGATTGAATGAATCCTTTCCTAATGATTTCATGCATAAATGTCTGTACATGGAACCAGCATCCCGACGTAGTTGAGATGGGTGAGTATTCCATATAGGTAAAAGAATAAAAACCTTGCATGTAGTAGTTTACCTCAAGTTACATATACTGGACATAAATTATATCATTACAGTTTTATTCCAAAATTAAACAGTTTTTTTTAAAGAGACATTTAGTATCAGACTTCTTAGAATCTGGCCACTGTTTCACTGGGGTTTTACTGAAGAATCCATAGCCTTCCAGGCTATACTATCCTCATTTTTCAAGGGTAAGGTGGTAGTTGTATGCAGAAGAATGTGATGGTAAATGAATAGGACATCTAGTTGCTCTCTACACAGAAATCATCACTATGATATTATAAACAATATAATCTCCCTGTAAGGAAAACATCCTTTAGGAGTGCAGGGAATGCAGATGCAAAGGCCCTAACTGTAACTGAGCACTAATGAAGTATTCTTTTGCAAATATTCAAAGTTTACACAAACCAAACATATTCAAGGAGCATGTTACACTTGCAGTTAAGAGTGTCATATGGAGCCAGGACAGAATAGAATCAGGAAATAGAAAGCATCAGACACTAGGATTTTGCTTTCTTGATTTCTAGTTCTCTGGGTCCTTATAACCTCTTATTGGCTGTCTATTCCTGTCAGCAAACATCCACCCTCTAAGAATGCTCTATGCTGAGCACTCCCAAGGGGGTCTGAGAATGTGTGCCTTTGGTCCTAGTCACATGCATACCTACCAGCGGAAGAAAGACATTGATTATCTGCCTTTTGCATCTGCTCCTGACTCACGAACCAAATTTTCAAGTACATAGGATTCTACCTTTAGACTAGATGGCAACATTGCTAAGTCAGGTTCACACTGAAAACTGATCACCTTTCCCAAAACGTAGGGCGAGTACAGAAAGAATATTGTAAATTTCGATTAAGTCAAAGAACCCAGGCATAACACACCCTTACAAAATGAAGTTCCTGTTTTTTGAGCTTCATGTTTTATTTTTTGTTTTGTTTGTTTGTTTGTTTTGTTTTTATTTCCTATTACTCATGGGTTGAAATATTTCTTAAAAGCAATAGACCGTGTATACCTTGTACAATACATTGTAGAAAACCTAATTTATATTTTTCCATGATTCATGAGTGGCCTCAGGGCTAAAATTGGTTTACCAGAGATCAGAATTAATCTTGACTGATCCTAGTCACACCATGGAAAACACTTTATTCACTTCTGATATAATTCTTTTGTTGCTGCTATTGTTATGGCTATTAATTTTTTTATCCTTCTACTGGAGCTTGAGACGAGGAAAAAAAAGCAATGCTGATTAATTGAGTTTTCCTGTTAATCAGTGGTTTACTCTATTTAGAATCTCAGTGGGCTGTCTGAAGAGATTCACAAGGAAATATTGTTGGGTGTGATATAACTTAATAAGCATGTTGCAGAGAGTTTTCTAAAATGTAGTATTCCATAGGGAACGTCTCAGAATGCTGCCGACTCTAAATGGTACTCAGTCTTTCATGGATTAAAGTGCTGCCTGGGTGTGATAAGAAAACTTCAACTCAAAACAGGATTGGAGGACGGGTGGTAAGCACACTCTCCCCTGAAAAATGAAGCCTCACGGAGGGGGGGGGGGAGAGGGAGGCATCATTAACACTCTGTGATATGTTCTTGGTCTGGGATTCAAGGCTCCGTGTGTTGCTAAGTCACAAACTGATGTACCTTCAGTGGCAAAGTTTCTGATGATTTGTTTGTGCTTCTATCCTTTATATCTAAAAATTTAGGCTTTTAAGAAAAAAAGAAACTTGAATTTACCTTCCTACAAGCCATCTTATTTCCATTTCCTATACTATATAAGAAACATCACTTTATTATTATTTATTTAACTTATCATTATTTAATATCATCTACTGGGAAGGATCAAAATAATATTAAACAATACTGGAATGATGGAAAGAAATATTTCAAGTGCATAAATGAGAGACAGGAAAAGATTTTGAACTAATAAAAGTATTTTCATGGTATTTGCTAAAAGTGACTTTAGCAGATTTATGAAGTTCAACCACTGTGTTTGTATGTAGGGAAGTTACTTTTAAAATCAGATCAATTTAGACATGAATTATTAAACAATAAGTTATTGAATTCCAAACTCAAGTATTATGTACTATGTTTATAGAAAGAAGAAGCAATGGATAGGATAGGGGGATATTGTGAGATGCTTTCCAGCCTGAGCATATTTAATAATCACCAGAAAGTGAGGGATTAGGAAAAAAAAACCTAAACAATTAAAGAAGACAACAGTGTAAAGTGCAGAATCTTGTAAACTGGAGAGGGGTGTTTCTCCTTTGTAGTCATATGTGACTCTCACAGGTGTTTCTCCATGCTGGAATATTACTCTATTTACAATTTCAAACTATCAAAATTAATGAAGAGTTTTACCAGTGGCTGTTTACTTCTAGCCAAGATCCAGACAGGCCCAGATGTTCAGAACTCAGAGAGAACTGCTACTTGTACAACAAAAACATAACACACCGGAAAAAAATGACATTAAAATTCTTATAGAATCCGAATAGATAAAAATTAATGCCCCTATAGATGGAGTGACAATCTTACAATTTCAAAAAGTTCATTAATTGATTTTCCAAAGAAATGTCCCTTGAAATAATATTTCCAATTCTCCACTTCTTTCCTCCTTCTTTTTCCTTTAAATGAAAATAGAGTCTTTTCTCACGTAATATATCCTAGTTATGGTCTCCTCTCCCTCTATTCCACTAAGTTCCTCTCTACTTTCCCTCCCGCTGGGATCCACTCCCTTTCTGTCATTCATTAGGAAAAAAAAGTTTCAAAGAAACAACATAACAAAATAAAATATAATAAGATTTAAAACAAAAAACAAAAAACCTATCCCTCCACAGTTGGAAAAGACAAACCAGCAGATGGAGAAGACCACAAGAGAAAGAACAAGTGTCAGGGACTCATTCAGTAGTTCAGAAAACCCATAACAATACTAAATTGGAAATCACAATGCAGAGGACCTGGTGCAGACGCATGCAATACCCCTGTGTATGCTCCTTCAGTCTCTGTGACTTCATATGAGCTTTGCTCATGTTGAATTAGAGGGCTTTATTTACTTGGTGTCTTCTATTCCCACCCCCTCTGGTTCTCACATTCTTTCTGCCTCCTCTTTTAGGGATTTCCTGAGTTCAGAAGGAAGGGATTTGATGAAGAGATCCCATTTAGGGGGTGAGTGTTCCAAGATCTCTCGCTCTGCCTATGGGTCTTTGTGTTTGTTTCCATGTGTTGCAGGAGGAAGCTTTTCTGATGATATTTAAACAAGGCACTTGTTAGGGTCTGAGAATCTGGGAATAATCTACCACAGGAGGCCGGGTACAAGCAAACCAAAAATTTACTTAGAAACAAACAAACAAACAAAACTGATATCAGGGAGGCAGCAAGGTTTGGCCTCCAAACTGGTTCCGAGGCAGGGGCAGCAGTCAGTTTTAAGGGGGAAAACCACCACAGAGATGGCCCCAGAGTCCCATCCAATCATAGTGTAATACAGGGAGGGAAGAAGCAGTTGGGAACTTTTCATGGAGACACACTTGCAGCCTATCAGGAAGTTCTGTGGTTTGGTGGTTAGGACCTGCTCTGACCCAACCAATCAGAAGGGGTTGGAATGCTTGTGGTTTACACCTGTGTGCAGGGTTTGGGGAGCTGTAGAAAAGCCTCGGGAAATTGTGGGAAGCAGCTCAGGGCAGAATGGCAGACTGAGACAAAATGTAGTTTCTGCTGCTAACTAGGATCTTAACACACTGATCTACAAATTTATAAGTGTACTGATTATTTTTATTTGTTAAGTAATCACAAGTATGGAGAAATCATTTCTTTTCTGTAGTAGGGTAGAAGCCTAACTTACACAAGCACCAAATAGCTACATTGACTAATCCTTTCATCAATGTCTTCTAATAATTTTCATTAGCTTAGCCTATTATTAAAAATCCTCCCATATTTGGTTTTGGAGGAGGGAATTGCTTATTATCAAAGTCTTTCTCTTCTATTTCAATGTGCATGCAGAAAATCTGTCATAACTAGTTAACTGGTCATGTTTAATATTGTATTTATGTATCAACAACTACAGTAGACAAAAGTTCAATCTGTAACAAATTAGAAAAAGTGCTGTCAACACAGGAATTGGTCTTCCTCTCTGTGAACAGAGTGAATTTCCTGGATAACTAAGAAATTCACTGGTTCCTTATTTTTAAATAAGGATATACTTTTTACATTTTTTGTTTGTTTGTTTTGTTTTTTTGTTTATTGAGACAGGGTTTTTCTCTGTAGCTTTGGAGCTTTCCCTGGACCTGGAACTCATTCTGTAGCCCAGGCTGGCCTCGAACTCACAGAGATACGCTTGCCTCTTCCTCCTGAATGCTGGGATCAAAGGCGTGTGCTACCACTACCACCCAGCTTAGGATATACATTTTAAATAAGGATACACTTTCCTTATTTTTAGCAAAGTAATAGAACATTAATTCCAACAGATTTTTCTTTTGTATTTTATATTGGGAGCCTGATGTGTTTAAGGGGCTTTCTTGACTTAGCTCATGAGATACCAGTCTCCTAGTCCTGTGCCTACGTGGGAGGTTGTTCAATTCTTAGTACTCTTGTACTTGTTCCTTGAGCCCAGTGGTAATTGTTTGATTGTGGTCTTTCCCAAAACCAACCACACAGACAGAATAGTGGTAAGTAGTCACAGACTCATTGGACATACTAACTCGATATAAGGAGATGGCTCTTTGAACATTTCTGCTCTCATTTCTGCCTGGCCCTCCTAGTTCCAGTTGGTTAAGCATCACCTTGGGAAAACTGATGGGATTAATTTTTATTGTCTCTTTTTTATCTTTTTCCATAGGCTGAGAGATGATGCCTAGACCAAAAGCCATAGTAAGTCACTGTGTTACCAAGTACCATTTGCCTTCCCTCAAATACAACAGCAGTGTGCTGCATATTGTCTAATGTCTGAGAAGATAACTTAGAAACATTGTCCAATTTTATGCATTTATTTTTAAAAGCAAGAAAACTAAGTACCAGATATGTTAATATGGCTAGATGTGGAAACTCCTCATCACAGCTCTTAGTTAATTTTATATATAAGCAAACACTTTTGCCTCTTCAAAGACATTTTATTCAGTATCAAAATTGGAAAATCACAAACTGGAATCTAGTATTTCCCTACCTTGCTTACCTAACTGCATCTTGTTTGCTCATTACTTGTAATTTCTCAATTGTATGTACAATATTGAGTGTTCCAAAATGTGTACCTTTCAGTTAGAATACTTATAAGCTTCTAGTAAAAACAAAGCAAACATATTTTTTTTTTCTTTTCTAAGATCTTGAGTGAACCCTAATCCTTCTGTAAATTGAGTTAAATTTGTTTTTTTTTTTTTTTCTTCTTTTTTTTTTTTTTCCGATCTCTAACCATGGAGGAGCTGCTGTCACCTGTACGTAGCTAAGCATGTTTAGAGGCAGTCACACACTGTGAGCTCGGCAAGATGGGTTATGGATGGCAGTAATTCCACGGTGCTGCCTCGTGTTCACTCGAGAGCTTGTCACATTTCCATTTCCAACCACTTTGCCTGAATACGATTTAATTCAACACATTTTTGCTTTTATTTTCTAAGCCAATTTAAGATTCTGTTTACTTATATGTGCTCACTGGAGGTCATGCTGAAAAATGAACCTCTGAGTATGCTGGCGAGACCATAAAATATGAAATGGTAATAGTTAAGCTTATAATCTATTATTTTCTTACATGAAATAGTGCAACCCAGCATGTTCATTGAATTGAAGATTATAAACAACTTGCATAATGCCAAAAGAATGCTCTTTCAACCAAGAATTTATCACCAGAATGCTTGTTACATGTTATGTTTGCTTTGAAATTAGACATAAGAATAAGTACAATATCATATGTAGCTTATTCTTCATCTTAACAGACATTTAAGAAAATAGGTGGCTCATAAGAAGCAAAAAAAAAAAAAATACATTTTGTGTAGTTTCATGAGATTTTCCCTGAATGTTAATATATTCAGAATGTCTGAAAACAACTAGATACCATGAACTATTTATATTATGTTAATTTTACCCAATGAAGTGGTACTTTATTATATATCTATAAAACATTCAATTTGATTATCTGCTTAGTATTTTATGTTCTCTCTCCTCTCTACTCTCCTTTCCTCTCTCTTTCTCTTCCTCACACTAATTCTCTTTATGTTAGGACAAAAATCTATGTTTATAATATTCAGCTTTAATGAAATACAAGACTGAATAATTTATATTTGTTTGCAGGATTTACAAAGTATGGGGGTGTAATGTTTAATTACTGCCATCTCTAATTAATTGTCATGACTGGAAGCTAGGTAACCTGAAAGCACTGACTTTTGTGTATTTCCTTCTCCTAAAGTTAGACAAGTGCTGCGTGATAATATGACCCTTGGTCAGTACCCACTGAAACAAGTGAATGTCCAGAAGATAAAGAATCAAAATTGGTTAGTAAAGAGACTGAGAAATTAAACAGGAACATTTCATGCAGTACTTTCCCTGTGAAGAACTTGATATTGAATGAGCACTCAGAAATGTCAGCTATACATAATGTGCTGATTTTCCCTGCCTGAACGAAGACATGCTAATATTTCCAGACTTAGTAGGAGCTTCCAATTTCCATAATAAGTGTTGCTTTTGTGAGGAAAAAATGACATTATTGGATATCGTGTAGATAAAAATTGTAGTTAGTTGGCTTATTTTTCACATTTTTAAATGCTATCATTTGGCTTATTTAGGTTCACTGAGATACCACTCACTTCATATTTTGAGCTTATGACTTCAGTGTTTTGTTGAGGGTCACCAGGTACAGAACTGTTACAGATATCACAATAAGAGAAATAAGAAAGATGTGACTTGTATCTGATAAGATCCACATTGTATTTACCAAATAGCCAAAAGACTCAACACAGAAGAAAATAAAATATGGTGTTGAAAACTAAAGTCTCAGTCAGTGTCCCCTGCAGACTTTGAGATATCCTTGACTATGAGATGGCCAGAACACCACATTCCAGGAACAATGACCTTCACTTTTCTCATTTCATTAACCTGCTTCCTTGATCATCTCCAATCTCCATAACAGGCAGAGCTGGTGGGAAAGACATAGAAGAACTTAGCAAGGGGATGTACCCATTTTCCCTTCTGATGGAAATGAGTTTCTGAAAATTGCTAGACTACATTTCTTTCTCTATAAGGAAGATTGTTCATTCCTTGACCAGGTAAAGTCAATCAAAAGAAGCTGGGGCACCAAGAACCAATGGGTGAGAGTTGGCCATTGAAGGAAAATCTGCAAGAATCAAGATGAAGATATGACTCTTCCAGAATGTGAGAGAATGCATCCAGTTTAATATACAGTCATATGAATGCACTTGAACCACCCCAAGGTTCTGAAAATGCAAGTATTGTGTAACATATCAATGTGAGAAGCTGTATGTTAGGCTGTGTTCTGAGACCTTAAAAGACTTATTTATTTAGCTATTATTTACTCAAAATTTTAGGCTGAGGGTTAGGCCAAGAATCTTAATCATAGTATTGAAGCACTTAACTATTGCTCTATATTCCTGTGGAACAAAGATATATACATACACACACATGTATATGTGTGTGTGTGTGTATACATATAGTCAAATCAGATTCTTCAGTGAAGTTTTCTTCAAATAGTCTGTCTCCATCTTTACTTATTGAATCCATCTTGGATGTAAAAATCACAGGAGCTAATCTCCTCAGAAACAATGATGATTTTACTTTTGGCATCTAGATGCTGTATTTTCTTGCTTTCTTCTAATACGGTGGCTCCATATTTCTATTGAGTTTAATCTGTCTTTTTTTTTTTGCTTGGCTTGGAGACCTTTGAATGGAGAGAATGACTTTTTGGTAGATATTAATCTTACAAACAACATGCCAGGATGTGCACATAGGTAAAGCTTCCTGATGTTTTGTGGAGGGCCATGTAAGTCTTTCTATATAGTGACTTTGTTTGACTTGTTCTTTTGTTTCACTTCAGGTAGTGATTCCCACAGTAGTGGGCATCAGGATTTCCTAAAGAACTTCTTACACAGGAGATTTGTGCTCCACCCCGTTTATAATTCCACAAGTTGAAATGGGTCCAAGAATGCTCTTGTATGACAAATTCTCAAGTGAAGCTGGTGATTGTGAGATTTGTGAGATTACCTAACTGTGAACATGTATGATAAAGAAGCCTAAAGCTGATGCTGTAACCAATTTTGTATAATGACTCATTATCATGCTATCTGAAGGAATTCTAAATTAATCTCCATCCTTCCAGAAGAGTGAATCTCCATACCATATCCTGGCAATGACTGAGACAATACTCTTGAGCAATTATTTCTGAAAGTCAGGGCTATGTAGGCATTAACCCTATGACATAGGACAAAACGTAATGCTAGTACTCACATGCATTGTTTCCTATTTCATGCATATGGTTTCATCAGTTAGGTTTTCTTTGATGATATTTAAGACTAATTATTTAATCAGCATCAGTCTACCACTACAAATCAAATGGTCCATCCACTGACTGTCCCTTCATGAAAAATAGTATTTTATTTTATTTGTCTCAAAACTTTGCAATCTATCAAGTCCTTAAAACGGTACTTCCAGGAAATTGTTTTGTACTTATATCTTCACCAGATAAAGAGACTCACAGCAGTATGAAAACATTACTATAGACCAGCATTTCATTATACCCATAGGAAGTCATAAGCCAGACTAGCTTGCATCTTATTTTTAATCACAATCTATCACAATGTCCTCTGTGTTTAACTTTATTCACCAGGTCAGTAGTAGTGACACTGTTCAGCATTGAAGGAGATGTAGCATTTTATCTCACATCTGTATTTGTACAAACCAGACTGCAAATACTTCCCTCAATTTAGTTTTTCCTTGAATGTGAAATGGAGAGTGAGATTGGATGGTGGTGGGTGGGGATTAGAATAAAACAACCTCAACACTGAGAAAGCCTTTATGAGGTACTTTGGAAAATCTTGTTGTCATGCAAAATATAAGTAAAAACTGGCTTTCAAATATTTTTGTATTTCATATTTTATTCAATTCCATTTCAGAGAGAATCACTGAATCATATCAGAACATAAGCATTATTTGAGAATAACCCAATGTCCCAGTTTTACTTTGCATCTAGAAATGCTTTCTTTACAAAAACTATATTATGAATCCAGTTATGAAAGTCAACAGTACTAAGTGTTCTGGGTAGGTTTTACTGCTAACTTGACACTGCTTGAAATAATCTGAGAGGAGAGACTCAGTTGAGAAATATTGTGGATCTGATTGTCTTGAATGTTAATAGATACAGAAGGGTGTAGTCCATTGCTGGCAGTAACATACCTAGGCAGGTGGCCCTGAGTATATAAGAAAACTAAGAGAGTATTAAGTTGACTTGTGAGGCAAGTAGCAAACAGCATTCTCCATAGAATCTGCTGTACTATTTTGGCTATGAAGTAAGCTCCTTGGTTGAAGATATCCTATGTGGATCAGCAAGCAGCCCTGCCTTCAGTTGAGTTCCTGCCTTGACTTTTCTCAATGATGGGACTATGATCTAGACTTGTAAGCCAAAATAATCTAACTGTTCCCTGAAGTTGCTTGTGGTACGGGTGTTTTATGATAGCAGTAAAACAGGAAGATCTAAATGATAGCATTGGGGAAGATCTAAAAATGCTCTATAGTAGGGTTTGAGATGTGGTGACTGAGGCCATTTGAGAACTGATCTCAGGAAAAACATGGTAGATGAGGAGAAGTAAGACTGTTCTACAGTCACAACATAGACATCAGAGGAACCCAGGAAGAGTTCACAATCTGGGATAGTTCCTCACACTTGTCTTGCCTCAGAGAAGAGACGTTTTTAATTCTGTCTCCATTGCTCACTCTATATTGTCAGACTCACAGTTCCCTTCAGAGGACTACTCCATACTCCCCGCAGATAGGGAGAGTGGCTTCTTTGGAGATAATGGATGGGAATGGACCACCACACAGTGTCTACCCGAGGACAGAGATGAACAAGCAATAGGTTGGTGTCTGTTTTGTACAATATTTATGTTTAAATAATGGAATAGAAATCAAAACATAATATTTCTACCCAGTACATTACAGTATCTCATGTACATATCAGTTAGTTTCATCTTTAAACAGTTGTGGCGTGTATGGAAGCCCAACCTTCCAAAGATGCTTGGTTAGAAATGAGATTACACAGCTAGTGAGTAAGTCCACTTAAACTAAGTCCAGACATAGACTTACTCTAGAACATGATTTATTTTTATTTATTTCTTCATTTTGCTTAAACAAAAATCCTACAGCTCTAAAGGATTAGTGTAACGGTCTCAGAAGATTGTCGATCACTTCACTTTCTGTCCAGTTTTCAGAAAGGCGATTCCTATGTTTTCTTGTAATAAGGGCAAGTTCAGTGGGAAACTGAAACTGTAGTTCTTCCAGGATGGTAGCAACACTTTTAACAACTCCAAACCATCATCCTTCGTCTCAGTAGTAAACCTCTGGTGCAAAACCATGATCATTTTCATTTAAAGAATACCATCAATAAAATATTATCAAAATGTGCTTTCTCTCATACCAAAGTTAATTCTATAGTAGCTTCAATTCTTGCTATGTAAATTTTCACAGGAAATCTTGTCAACACCTGCTGTAGGGTAATAAAGAGCAGACTCTTTATGACCATCTGTTTATGACCATCCTTGGTCATCCTACTCTAATGAAAACTTCAACAAGCCACAGTGCCAAATCCTCCAAATTTATATGGTGCTAGAGTCTTAGGTTAAAGCCGCAGAAACATATTTACAGGGAATGAGCATCCTATATTAATAACCTCTGCAGTTCAACACACCTGTCCTAGTTCTTAGTATAAAGAATATAGTTGGAGGTCAAGCATGGTAGCACATTCCTTTAATCTCAGTTCTGATGTAGAGGAGAGGAAGGTGGTTGTCTAAGTTCAAGGCCAGACTGGCCTATAAAGTGAGGTTTGAGGCCAGCCAGGGACACATAGTGAGAACTCATCTGAAAAAAAAAAAAATATATATATATATATATATATACATACATATATATATATGCACATATGCACATTATATATATGCACACACACACACACACACACACATATATATATATATATATATATATATAATTTTATATATATGAAGAACTCACTAGTCATGGTGGTGCATAGAAATATTCCCAATCTACAATAAATGGAGTATACCTAATATGCCTGTGTGGTTCCTTAAACAAGTTTTAGAAAAAATTAAGAAAGATGCAAACTTGAAGTTAAATCAAGATCCCAAATATATAATCTTACATCTTTGCTTTTCTATGTTTTAACTTTTATAATTAAAAGGGATTTCAAAAATTTATGTATTCATTAACTTTAATGTGTATTCACATTGAGATACAATGGCTTATGACTATGTTCACAATGCTATGATTATGGTGTTGGAAGCTCTTAGGTTTAATAGAAACCTTATTTCCTCTCCTACCATTCCATATGAGAGAAATGCACAATTTACCTTACTGGTGTACAGCAAATGCCATGTGTAACATTACAAAATTCTACTGGCATTTCTAAGGCATTATCTTTGGAACTATATTATAATTGAGTAAATGTAATCCCTTTGGAATTAAACTTTTTATTCATCTTCAAATGTTGTTGATAATGTAGAATGTTGTACTTCCCCAATAAAATTCTAGGTCCTCTGCCCAACTGTAGATAGTCGTATCAGATGTTTCTATAATAACATAATCTCCATTCAATGTAAGCATGAGAGAAATACTATTGTGCAATTTTATGACATTATCTAAAATTATTTACACCAAAGCATTCATTCATACATTCAGGGCTTTTCTCCTTTTATTGAATGCATTTTTTTTCTCACAAAATATATGCTGATCTCAGTTTCCCTTTACTCCTTCTAGTTCATCCACACCTTCTGCCCATCCACATCCACTGCCTTTCTGTCTATCTTTAGAAAACAACCTTCTGAGGCATAATAATAAATCAAGTTAAACAAGATAAAGCAAAGACTAACACATTGGTATTGGAAACAAACAAACAAACATAAGGGAAAAAGCACAAGAAGGCACACGAAACACATACCAGCTCATTTGTACACTCAGGTGTACATAAAGACACTAAATTAGAATCCACATTATATATGCAGAGGACCTGGTGTAGACCTGTCCAGGCCCTGTGCATGCTGTCTTACTGTCTGTAAGTTCATATGTGCTTTGGTTATGTTGATGTAGAGGACCTTGTTTTCCTTGGTGTCCTCTCCTATGACTCTTAAATTCTTTCTGTTTCCTCATCTACAGGGTTCCTTGAGCTCTGAGGGAATAAATTTGTAATTGAGTTGCTGGCCAAAGAGTCATCATGGGCATCCCCAAATATTCAGAATTTTGTACTCTTCGTCTTCTTTTATTTCAGAGTGTGAATAAGATCCCATTTGAGATATTAAATGTATTTAGGTACAAAAAAAGGCAAACACTGGCATGTAGCTTAGTGGTACCATCGTCTGGAATGCATAAGGCCCTGGTTTCCATCCCTAGCACCCACTCACCAAGAAGCCAACCGATTCAGATTCCTACTCAGTGTCCGCTTTGCCTATGGGTCAAGTTGTTGATGCGGTTTCAGTGTTTATCTATCATCCTTATTATTATTTTTTGTTGTCATGGCTGCAGTGCTCTCAGCAGACTGTTAAAATTGCAAATCCAAAGTAAGATAAGCCTTTCCTCTCACATATTGATAACCCACTGACTCGAGCAGGAGACTTACATTGATGGCGAACAATAAACAATCATTACCCCTTCGCTTCTTACTTGAACATAGTTTGAGCATAATTGTAGTAATTTATACGTAATCTTCAACTCAGTAAGTAGGCTGTGCTACAATAAATCAACTAAAAGAAACTTCGTGGAGAGCCATTTGAGCTCCAAGTGTTCACGTTTATCTGCTAAGATTAACATTTTAATGTATTTGATATATTAAAGACACAGTGATTTTCAAATTGCCCTCTTGCAAATATGCAGAAGTTATTAAAACTCACACTGAAGTAAATAACACCAGCAAGCTTGCTGTGACAGCCATAACACGTTTGGCACTACTCCCCAACACTAGGTGGTCCTTTATAGTCTAGCTTCTGCTGTCTTGATGCAGTATACATTTTGAGGGGGATGAGGAAAATACCATTTTTCATGGACCTTCAGTAAAATATCTACTCCTATGTCAACATTCAGAAAAAGACTCCTTTTGCAGTGGGTCTCTAGCTTCACCAAACAGATCTGTTTTCCAACCTTTTCCTCCGTGGTTTCTAATACACATTTCCTTTTTAAAAGCAAAGGAAAGAACTATGGCAATGGTTCACTGGGCCATGTGTGGGGTGACCAAATTGGAATATCCAAGTTCAGTTTCCCAACACACATATAAAAATTGGGGATAATAGAGCACATCTTTAACCTCAGGACTGGAACTGGAGAGTAATGATAGAATGATTCACTGAGAAATTATTGGCCAACTAGATTAACTGAAACATCTCCAGGGTCAGTAAGAGACTCTGTCCCAGGGAATAACATGTGGATTTTTAGAGGAAGGCCAGCTGAAAACAGTCTGTCTTCCACAAGTATACTCAGAGGTAAGCACATCCCTAAAACACACATGCACACTCATGCACACAAAAGTAAACTTGAATTCATTATTCCATCCTGCTTTAGCATATCACTGTGTGCTTTTAGGTGTGATTTATATTCATTTTAATTTGTCATTATAAAGATTACCAAAGACATTATCTATAGATCCATACACCAGAAAAAAGTCACATCAATGAGAAATAGATAAAGAAAGAAAAGTATTTTTGATGAGACAGAAGTTAAGTTAGCATATACTAATTGTATCAAAATATAGCACAAAAATAAAGTGAGTCTTAAGAGTATCAGAGCAAGGATGGATGTGTGATCTGTTACAAAGAATAAGAATCCATCTAAGGAGAATTAAGCAGCTGCTTGGAAAACTAGAAGTTTTTCTTATACCTAAAAGGCAAGTGACTTATGACATGGTCATAAAGAACAAAAGGATAAACTAATGTGGCAGACAGTATCAAACAATACTCTGCTGTTCCAAAAACTGGCCATAACCATGGCACTGTCTACACTACTGGTCAAGGGAACAATGGGCAATTAGTGGGAGTAACTAGGGGTAGGATGCAATAAATGAATTCCAGAAAGAGCAAGGAAATATTGGAAGAAGCAGAAATACAACTAGAGTGTAATGATACTTCAGACATGTTATTATTATTATTATTATTATTATTATTATTATTATTATTACTAATTTTTAGGAACTTGTCATTTAACAAAACTAAAATCTTAAATTATTCTGCTTTTAAATTGATCAGACAAGGATCTAGAAAATCCAAAGATGTTAGCGTAAGTCACACAGCAAGTAAAGTCAGAGTTAGAGGAGAGGTAAGAATGTAGTGGTAAGAAAGATCATTATTTTCACCAGGTTCAGCACTTGAAAAACCACAAGAGAGAGCTTATAATTATCTTGATATTTGTAAGATATTAAAATATCTATTATTTTATAGAGTACATTTTATTAAGAACTTTAAATATACAAACAAGTTATTTTAAATAAAACTTGAACTATATAGTGGTTTTGTGATCTCAACCTCAAATATAGAATACAGATCCAAGTTTAATAAATAAAGTAGAGACATATTAAGAAGAAATTAACATAGAACACAATTTTTAATTCAGTTACATTGGCTGTGTTCACAAGATAGATACTGCTAAATTTACTCACTTCTATCAATAAGATGGCTTTATTTTTAATATAATATTCATACTTAGAATTAAATATTCAAATTGACTATTGCCTGCTTACCTTTATCTTTTTTATTACATTTATTAATCATGTGTGTGTGTGTGTCCTTTCACCATGGGGGTTTCGGGGATCAAACCTAGAGTTAGTGGCAAGTATCTTTAGCAGCTAATCTATCTCACTGGACCCTTTCTCATCTCTAAAATCGGAATGATGGTTCTACGTGTCTATCCTTTGTTAAATATCAATGTAATGAGTGGCTCCTGTATTTTAACAGAAACAGTACATTAATGCTGTGTTATTCTACTTTCTAAAAGAAATTATATTGTCAATTTTCCTGTGAATTTTCTGTATTGAATCACATGTTAAATAAGTTGTCAGGCAGTACCTTTCATCAGCAGCATAGGGGCCTCCCCTCCCTTCACTAAGATGTGACAATTGACATGGTGTAGTAATTGGGAAGAGTTGAACTTAATGATCAATGACTTGTTTGAACAAAATGAAAAATCCATGAACATAAAAACACTATTGGGCTCTGGGGGAAAAAATGTGCCAAGTAAACAAAAGCCATTATAGAAGTGTTGCCAGGTTTACTACAAAATTAGACAATTTATCCTTATGCCCACCTGGACTCAAAAACATTGAGAGATATGCATATACCAAGTGTAATTCTCTTAGATTATGAGGTTTCCCACAGAAATTCATATCAACACATATGCAAAAGATTGAAAACAGGCCTGTAGTGTTTTATATCTAACTTGAGTTTTCACAGCATTAGAATAGAGAGAATCATGCTCTTTAAGTTCTGACTTCTCAAGTGTATTTTCCAAACCAAATTTCAAATAAAACCAAGACAAAAAGCAAGGTATCAAGATGAGTTGGAGGTGGACATTAGGGAATCATGCACATCTCCATGTAGATATCCTGGTCTAAGAGTATGTTCTTTATTTTTGAAATGTATTTGATGAGTAAACAGTATTTTAACTGTTTTGTCAAATTCGTTATGTTGCCAGAATCCAAATACTTAAAAGTCAAATTAAAAAATAGCAAGCTTCAGGACTAAATTTAGGATGCTTTGTGGATTACTCTCCTTATCTGACTATTCTTTTCTTAACTGTGAGCAATATTACAACAAAAATACTCTAACTCAATTTGAATTTTAAAGGCATGAAATGCAGTAAGTAATTAATACAACAAGCTTTCATTTCCCGTCTTCCAGGGGGGCTAAACTTAGTGCATTACCTACAGGGCTCTGTTTGATACATCTGTAACATACATAATAAGCATACTTATAGTGCAAAAGAGAGTTAATAAGAGTTGTAATGAAATTTAACAGATGAAAGCTTTCACTAAATTTTGTTTATAAAGTGTTGTCCTGCATCTGATAGTAAACTCCTATAGAAATCATTTTTCAGAAGAGCAGAAATATGACAGGAGAGACGTGCAATAGAGTGTGCCTAATTCATTCCAATTCACAGAGTAATGCATTTCAATTCACACAGCGATGCCTTCTAGTCTCCAACATGAGAATCCAATCTAGTTGATGCTTAGTAGAGTTGAAACAAACTCACAGCACCAGAAAACTGACAATGTCTATTCTGTTAAATAGAGAAATATTTTAAATATTTTCCATATTGTCTAAGCCTGGCTATGCTTTATTTACCAAGCTATACATTATGAAACTATACCTATTGTTTGTGAAAGATAATAGCCTTCTGTGTCTGAAGTCTACTATACCTTTTCTTAATAATTAAAACAGGTTAAAGGGACATCTGATGCACAACTCATTTTCAGGAAAGACTTCAAAGCATAATGACAGTCTAGTAGTTGAAGCTTCTGGGAAAGAGTTTGTGTTTGTCATGATCACCCGGCTTATCAGTATTAGAAATCTCTTCTGGAAACCCATCATTACCTATAATCCCAGTCACTAAATAACATCAGGAATCCTTGATAGCTTGATCTAGTGTTAAGTATTATACATCTAGAATCATTGCTTTTAAACATTTTTAAATGTTTAAATAATCTTCATATTATTTTGCAATAGTTTATTCCAGGGAATTACCCTCTCTGCATGCAATTCTTATTTTTCCATGTCAAGAAATTAAATATTAGAACATTGTTAAGCAGACCAATGAGTTCCTGGGAGTTAGAAAAAAATCTGAATCCACGTGATTCTTGTCCTGGAAAATTAGCTCAGGCATTCCCTGGAGAGTATATATATATATATATATATATATATATATATATATATATATATATATATATATATATACAATAAGACCTTCTTAAATATGCTGAAAGCACAGGATGGGCCCCTGTACTAGTTTGATGTTCATCTTTTCATTGAGGGAGACAAAATCGGGTCAAAGGAAAGGAAGATAAAGATTTCAGCATTTAAATATTCCTCCTTTTTTCTTGAAAGCTAATTTATTTTGCCTGGAGGATATGAACCTCTGATTCCTTTCATATGTCTGTCACATGAAAAGTCATGATGAAAAGGGCCATTGCCATCACCTACAAATATAGCTAGGATATAGCCATTCATAGTGCTCAAGACATTATGGTCTCAAAATAACTTTGCCCGTCAGCCATGGCCCCATCACAGCCACCATCTCCATCTCACAGACTGGCTCACTGAAAGTGAAAATCATGACCTAAGATTGCCCAGAAAATTTGACTTTAAGTTGCAGAAAAGTGAATATGCTTTGTAAATGCTTTCCAATTTGAAGACAATGTTTTCTTTGTATTACAAACTGCACATTACAATAGTAGAAACTCTTCAGAAATTTAATTAGGGTAACATATCCTACTCACTAAATTACATAGATTTAAGATACAATGTCATTTTCAGCCAATCTTCCCAATATACAATCTCCTAGGTAATTATAGTGTATTTTATAATTAAAAAGCCAAATGGATGTTAAAATCTCATATCGTGTCAACAGCAGACTGAGTTAAGTGTTATCACTTCCATTTTCATGCTAGAAGAGTTTAGTCTATGTTCATTTTACAAAGATTTATTGAGTAGCCACACATATGATCCAATGTGCATAATACGAAGAACTGATTCTGAAGCAGAACAAGAGCTCTGACCACACAGACTAGAAAATATAAACAATCAAAACAACACTAATGGACAACATGACAGGAAGTTAGAAAGGAATCTACCTGATTCTGATACTTTAGGATCTCTGGTGGTATAGATGGAGTATCTTCCTCAACCAAAGTAGAGATCATACAACGAGGGCTCAGTAGACGTGCATTAATAGTTCTATCTTCCTCTATGATGCAGAGGCTACTTGTTCCATGTTATAAATGGATAATTTTTTAGGAATACAATAATTCAAAATAAAAGCTCATTTCCTCATGAGGCCTGTGCCACAATGGGAAAAATAGGAAATAACTTTAAAAGAAATATGTGTTATAATTTCCAATGTGGAATAAAGATGAGATATTCTATGGTTTGGGGAAATGTAATAAAGCCTTTACTTACAGGCAGTTTTAAAGACAGTTCTGAGAGTCTGCTGTTGAGAAATTAATGTAGGAGCAAGCATCTGATGAGTTAGTGTTGTTGTGTTGCAAGAGAAGAGATGTCTGGAGAGAAGTAGCAAAAAGCTGAGGGTTCTTAAGAGCTTGCCCTGTTTTGAGGAGAAGTATAACAGGCCTGAGCCATAATTAAATGAGAGGTACAATTCTCAGTAAACCTGTAGGAAATGTTGAGCAAGGAAGTGACAGATCTTATTTAGGATACAAATGACTTCCCATGACCTTGTCCAAATCTACATGAATACACTGCAATGAAATGTATTACCAACAGTCTAAATGGAGTAATAATTGGTACCCAAGCTGTAGAAACATGGTAGCTCAGCCTTGAATTTGCTATGTAAAGTGAGTAGAGTGACTCAACCATGAATATTAATTATGCCCACAGTGCCAATTTGTGGAAAGAATCCTCCAGGGAACTTCAGAGTTATTTTAGCTGTCCCAGCAATAAAAATGTGAGTTCCTGTTTCTTTCTGTGCAGAGGCATTTAGTAATAAGGATCAGGGACTTAGAGTCTAGGAGAATCAGGTTTTGTCCATTAAAAGGTGAAGCACACTGTTGAAGAGTTTTACCTCTGTAAATTTTTAGCTTCTTATATTTAAAGGGAAGAAAATGGGGGATTGTAAATATGCACAAAAGCTATGTAAAATATGTACATGACATGCCAATAAGTGTAGTAAATTTGTGTTCCATAACAGTCATGTTGATGCACACACACGTGATAAGCACTATTCTCATATGGTTTTTCCAGTGTTCAAATATACGTGGTGACAAGGATCCTCGTACTAAGCAGGTATTTAATGTGAATGTG
This sequence comes from Peromyscus maniculatus bairdii, assembly GCF_049852395.1. Taxonomy (NCBI): domain Eukaryota; kingdom Metazoa; phylum Chordata; class Mammalia; order Rodentia; family Cricetidae; genus Peromyscus; species Peromyscus maniculatus. The sequence continues at coordinate 23,256,920 of NC_134859.1, forward strand.
CTGTACCTAGCTCAATGTAAAGTGCAGTGAAGAATATGGAATCATTTTGGCCCTGGGAAGCTGGGCTTTAAAAAAATAATCATAATAATAAATGTGCTGGAATTCAACACAGAGTACATAACCACATAAATAAATGGTCCCCAAATAGTTCTGTGACATTAGTGACGTTTCCTGGGATTAGGAGATGTTCTACTGAAAGGTGAAAGAAAGGAGAAGACACTTAAAAGCAGCACCCATTTGGGCTCATGATAACAGATATCATACATTTAGAACTAAACACAATGTAGCCAAACCAGCAAACTTGAACAAAAGATATGTGATTATGAATGTACAAATCCTTTGTTGATATCTAGCTGCAGGTGACCACCTTAGGTTTTATCTATCCATGAAAGTATACCTCAGCTCTCAGGAGGTACAGTCTATTCTCCCTTGTTGATTCTGCTTTGGCCTTATGACTTCATTTGATCCACAAGAGGAAGGAAGTGCAGCATGATGCCACCTAAGCTTTAAAACAGCCGTCAGCCTCTGCTGTTAGGAAGCCCATGAGCATAATCTTTGCTTGACAGCACCACAGTGTAGTAAAAATCTTAAAAAAGGTTATGTGTTTCATTGGGTACACACAAACTTTTCTTTTCCAGGCCATTTTGGATGCTGGCGAGTATCACTGAAGACATCCAATACACAGAAGAATCATCACACACTGAGCCTTGCCCAAATTCCTGATCCACAAAATTGTGAACAATTTTAAGTCAATAGTACTTTTTTTTAAAGTGTAGGAAATGAATTTTGCACAACTGTGTATAAATGGAATGAAAACTAGTATCACTAAGAGAAATATCAGGCAAGTGTATGGCACAAAAAATATAGTTACAGGCCATTTAATACACAATTGGCTTCTTTTAGCTGCTTATCACAAGGCTTTGGAAGAGATGAATTAATGAAGTAAATAATGATTTTACTTCAAAGAGCTCCTGATTACCCAGTCTGTGAGATCCAAGATTCAGGCTACTCTCCAGACTTACTATTTGGAGGACAAACCTACCCAGAGAATCTGTTTGCCTAGTCTTTCCCTGTTTTTCTGTTTTGCCCCATAGACATCTTAGGGAGAATTATTAGATAGATGATACTAACCTATTCCAGAGAGACATTTATTTTGATATTCCTTATAAATGTTTGTTCTTTTTTGAGCAATATAAGTGTCATCCTTTGGTCATTTCTTTAAACTTCACTCTCTTTTCAGCAATGTATGCGTATGTTTAAACTGAAAAGTACCATTTTCATGTTAAACAGCTCCTGTGTTAATTCAGATTGTAGACACAGGAACAAGCCAGCCTTAGAGCCAAGCAGAAGGGCTGAGAATTTAGCTCCTATTTCTAAAGTCATGTGCTAGGTTCAGAATTCATCTCCAGACGGAAAGGAGGAGGAGGGTGGAGGAGGAAGATGATGAGCAAAACAAGAAGAGGAGGAGCTTGTACGCATTTAGGAAATATCTATTTTTCCTTAGAGTGCTTTAACTCAAAGGATTAAGTTCCAATTTCAGAAAAAAAATGTGATGGTATTCCCTTACTGGCCTGAAGTTGGAAAATAGCCCAAAATTGCAACAAGAGAATAGATAAATAGATCATGCTGTATCTAAGCAGTACAATATATATAGCAATAAAACCATCTGTTATACAGTATACAGACCATGATGAAATTTCACACACATAGTCAAGAGTAAAGGAAGTTGGATACGCAGCTCTGCTTTTGGATGCATTTCATTTAATAACGTTAGAAGTTAGAATATTAGCTTCCTTTGGTATGGACTATGTACTGCAGTTATGTGTTACATATATTCTGTGCACAAAAAAATATCATTTTATTTTAAAATCTTAAACTTTCAGGTTCTGTAATATGCTGTAATAATTCTCCACCTGTACTGTACACTTCATGCTTGTACATTGTTGTATATGTTCAGAAACACACAAACAAAACTGTCTTAAAGACCAAAACACAAGGAAAACAAAAATGCAAGCCAATCCAAATGATCCTTGCACCTGAGTGTTACTATGAGCAGTGTGAACCTAAGTAAGTGATCTGCCTCAGCTCACAGTGCTAGGGAGTGGCAGAAATGATTCTAGTTCCCATTCTCTCATTCTCACAGGGTTGTTTAACATCTCATAGTACCTACACATTACGAGTTTTCATTCTTCTGTTTTTCCTTCCTCTCCCCTCTTCCTCCCTCTCTCCCTCCCTATCACCCTCCTTTGACTCCTTCCTTTGTTTCCTATGTTTTCCAGAAAGCATCATCATAAATCAGATTTTGAAGTCCCAAACATTTCAGGATCTCTAATGAGTAATGAAAGAACATACTGGGTTTTTATGCCACAGGTTCAGAGAAAGTAAACCCAAGCATATTTAAGAATGAGTGACTTGCAGCAAATGCATTCTGCCAGAACTAAATCATTGAAAGACACCCCCCCACACACACACACACCTAACAGAGGTATGCTTAGTTGCGTCAGACTGCAATCGTGACAAGAGACAGAAAATCACCTCGAATAGTCCTATGTTAGTAGACCTCTCCTGACCTGACATTTTAGCAGGACCATATAAATGTTGTGGGTATTAGAGAAAGCACATCCATGAACTGAACTGAGTTTAGTTCACAAGAGGTTCCATTTGTTTTTATTGAGGTTAATGGATGTGTGAATGCAGATCCATTAACCCCAGAATTTTTAAATGTTAAATCAGCAGCTTTAAATAAATGTTAACGTGAGACACCAATTACGGATACTGTAATACCAAATAGAGAGTGAGATCTGGAGCATTGCCGAGGAAGAATACGTTAAAATTTTAAACCTCTTTATTATCAAGATAAAAATGATGTAAAGATATCAATACTTTGTTGGGTCAAGGCCAGTAAAAATAAATTATTTCCCTTTAAAAAATACATTTAGCAAATAGCTCTACCGTCCCTATAAGACTTTATGCTTCTCAACTTTCACGGGATTATGGTTATTGTTATTAATGTTACCATTACTACCCTCGCAATGCCATTACTACATTAAAGAATTGATTTACTCAGATCTTATGGCTGTAATTACAGCATGCACTCAGGAAGCTACACTGCACAGATACATCCAACTCATTGCTGGGAGAGCTGGGCTGAAACCTCATGTTCAGGATGGCTCTGAGATTTATTTTGCTCAATTTTAACGTATTTGTATCAACTCTGTAACCATAGTAGAAGTGATATTTAACCTCTGTTTTGTGGTCAGAATTTCATTACAGTGAAAGGAATTTAATTTAATTCAATATGCATTTCCTGGAAGCTCTACATGAACCTAGTCTTGGTCTCAAGCAACACTCCTGAAATCCAGGGAGTTCCCAGAATCTGGAATGAAGTCTTGGTGGTCAGTATGCTGCTCTGTTCATTAGCAGAAAGGTGGTGAATTTTTTCACAACTTATTTTCTTTATTTATTAAACAGTCTTATTACCTTTATGGGGTTTTTAATTGAGATACTGAAATTATAATGGGTAACTCTTTGCTGAATAAGTAACAGCTATCATTAAAATGGTGTGCTTACTTCAGAAACTGCTATAAAATTCTGTTACACAAGCTTTAAAAACTTTGGGAGGAAGTATACCTTTGTATATAGAGTGTTAGGATCACAAAAGTTGCTTCAATGATGTTTTCTTTTTTGAAACAATCTAAGTTCTACTATACCACTATATATAACATTTTATTTTTCAAAAGAGAATGTTTCAGGCTATCTTAGAATAATGGAGACATGCTGGATCTAAACCTTAATAAATTCTCTAATAATGAGTCTGTTTTGTAAATGTTGTATAGGAGGCTGGACCAGGAGGACTGTGACTTTTAAGTCACTCTAGACAGCACAATAAGACCTATGCTTGTACAAATACATAAAAATCATAAGTACAGTTTCATTTCTCATTAATTCCTTTCATGATTTGCTTTGCTTGTTTCATGTTGCTACTAGCTACCTTTGTTATTGCATATCCATCATGTCACTATAAATTCCTCCGTCATCTGTTGTTATGACGATGCCTCTGAGGTTGTTGACTTTGCTATCTTTTTTCAACTTTTGTGCTTTTTAAAGAGTTTTATTATTTGGGTCTGAGAACTGGTATCCTACTGTGAGTTTGACCTGGTTTATGTGTTTCATGGTTCACACCCGTAAAGAGCCAAGGATGCTAATATTTCTCCATACTGGTGGGTTATGAAAGGAGAGACTATGCTCTAGAATGAGCTCTTGCTAGGTTTGGATCTTAAACATTCCTGGATGGACTATGACACTAATAGTTTCATCCTGAGGAGGAGGGTATAGGCAAGTGGTAGAAGCTTTTAGTGTTGGGTTCTAGTGGAAGTCCGTTAGGCTCTTGGGAACATGTTCTCAAACATTGGGTGCTGATTTCTTCTTTCTCTTTCACTTTGTACCTAATGAAGTGAACATCCTTGCTCCATCACACACTCCTGCCATGGTGTATAGCCTCACAACTGGGCCAAGACTATAGAGTCAGTCCATCACAGACTGGAATTGCTACAGAAGCATAAGCCCAAATAAACTTTTCTGCTTTATATGATAATAGTCTCAGCTATTTATTCTAGTACTAGAAAGTTGACAAATATACCTAGTCACTTAGAAACTCCTTGGTTTTTATTTGCAGTTTCTCTTATTGATAATTCTATCAATTTTTGATAATTCTATCTATCTATTTCTTATGCTTTTTGTTTGCTGTCTATGTAATTAATGTATGTGTGTTTGTTGGACAGACCATTTCACTAATTTTTATTTTCACAAATAATGTATATTTCCTAACAACACAATTGAAAAAGAATCAATTGATAGAAAATTAATTCTCATAGAGGAATGAGAATTCTTACGCATTTGTCAAGAATGTGATTTTATAAATTTACCAAATGTATCTGGTATAATCTAGATTCCAGAATTCCTGTAACATCCTGTGACCACAGAAGGATGAAGCTTCTTGATCATACCGTGGTTTCATGAACATATTGTACCTCATGAATTCAATTTTGATTATAGAAGAAAGAACATTTGTTTCCTTTTATGTGGAAGCTGATCTAGTTACAAAACCATTTGATCATATTAAAAGTTGTCATAAACTATGCCAGAGGCGCAAGTTCTTCAGTATCACAGGATTAGTAAATGAACCATAAGTATGAGATATGGGAAGCACTGTTTCTATACTCACTCATTTATTCTCTCAGTTTTTCATTGATTCATCAAACATTTATCATTATCTTGTTTTGTGCATATTTTTGTTACAGGCGTTAAAGGAGCTAAGAAGAATATAAAGGGCATCCTAATCCCCAAGGAAGACATGATGAAAGACAGAAGCTGGATGAAAGAGAAGATGCCATTTACAGTAAAACAATGTGGCAATATGTTTACAAAGAATAAAACTTCACATTATTTCTATGACTAAAGATTTATAGACATAGCCAACTACATCCTACAAAGTGAGGCAAATTTGAGGGGAGCAGCTCAAAAGACAAACCTCCTAAAAGTATGACTCATCATGTTGTTAAATAGAACTTTTGGGACAGGACAATTAATGGCAGTTGGAGAAGCTGACTTTGCTGGGTATAGAACAAGGCAGAATAAAGTGGGATAATTATCAGTACAAATGTTAATAATTTCAATTAGTTTGAGTCTCAGTAAACTAAGTACTTTTTTTCTGATGAACACTAGAAAAAAATTAAACAAATGGCTCTAAGATAAGTGTTCATACATATTTTAAGTTTTCCACATTACTCAGAGGACCGAGAGGACTGTATCCATGTATTCAGATCTAAACAAAGTCAGCCAAGGAGATCAAATTGTGGTGGTATAAAGGGGAAGGCTGGTTGATGATACAGCTCACTTGGAGAATGCTTGCCTTGTGTGACCAGGTTCTAAAGTCTGATCATCAGAACTATAATTTCTTTCTTCAAACAGTTGAAAATATAAATATGGTAAATGCCTTTATATTAAGAAAAAACTTGGGCCGGGCGGTGGTGGCGCACACCTTTAATCCCAGCACTTGGGAGGCAGAGGCAGGCGGATCTCTGTGAGTTCGAGGCCAGCCTGGGCTACCAAGTGAGTTCCAGGAAAGGCGCAAAGCTACACAAGAGAAACCCTGTCTCGAAAAATCAAAAAAGAAAAGAAAAGAAAAAAACTTGAAATATGAATAGCTTTATATTCTAAAAACTAAATTACCTACAATGAATGTAAACATGTTCTGTAGAGTTAATTATTTAAAATTCATAACAAAAAGGTCCACAACAAATACTATAACATGTAAATTCGAAGCCTCAAGTAGCCATAAAGTCTGCCATGGGAAGCACAGGGCCTCTATAAGAAGCCCACCTCTATAGAAGTAAAACTATCTGCTAAATCAAAGAACAACAGTTTACATTGGGAATGTTCATATTCACTCTTGTGTACTGTCAGAATTGCTTTTCCTTTACCATCTCAGATCAATATGCACAATGCATTGCGTTAGGGAAATATGCTTGGGTAATAAGTTACAGAAATGCCAAATTAAGAAATTTGAACTTTCATTGATTGATGACGAGATATCTGATAGGCAATAGTAAACTCTGCCTCACTAGCTTCACCATGTTAGGGTACAGTGGTGGCAACATTGTGGGTCTTCTTAGTTTCTTACCTGTCCTGATTCCTGGTGCAAAATCCTCATAGCCATACACAATGGTGGGAAGCACACAAGTGCTCAAGGCAATAAAAAGATGTGGAAAATAGTTATTTCCTGGTTTGGTATCTTATCAACTACAATAGATTTTCTAACTAATCATGGATGTGCAGAAGTAATGTAAAGAGGGTACCATGTTGTTTTGGCTCTTAGTGAATAGTAGCAATCACACACAGTGATAAGAAGAAAGAGACAGAGGGTAGATAGGTACAATTATATTAGTAAAAAAAAATAAAAAAAATCTAAAGTACCTTTCCTAATGAGTAATAGAAAGGGAGGCATGATAGATTTCATAAACGATCAACATATATCATTTCTCTCTTTTGACAGCTACTCATGAAGTTCTTATTATATGCGATGTGTTCTGATACAAGACTAAGACAGAGGCACTAGAAGAAACAAAGATATTGGGCAGGACTGAAATGAACATGGCTCAGTTAGGGGACTCAAACAGAGTCAAGGAACCAAATACAGTGGATAGTGAATCCTTGTGAAGATTTTTAAATAATTGGCATGATCTGTGCTTTTCTGGTTTCCTGCTTGGCTTTCTCCAGTGAAGTGTACTCCAGTTGATATTGTGAAACCGTGAAACTCATTGCTTCCTTGGAATCTACCACTTTGCTTGCTTTTCCTGCTTGGCACCCTGCTCTCAAACTTTGCGAGGTTATTTCTGCTTTCTCAGCAGTTCTTGAATCAAATATCCAAGTACTTAATGTGTCAATTTCATGGCATATACCTAAACTGAAGGTGTCTGCCTTGGTCTCTGTCTGTTAAGATGACATCTACTTCACAACACCTATCTCAGGTAGAAATTATCTTACTTTGTATTTACTTTATGTTTTCATCATTATATGATAATTTTTGTCTTTAATAATAATAATTTTGTTAGGTTTGTTCATTGAAGTTACTCTAGAGTTTTTAACTAAGTAGGCTAGAACAATGGCATGGAAAGAACTTAGGTCAAACTTAAGGACAGTAGTCAGTATTCTAATAGGAATGAAAGTGTTTGGATTGATTCATAGGCAAGGAGTGATATATTTTCCTTTGTACGGTTACCACAGGTAACAGTTATAAACTAAAATAATCTCACATGTGCATTATATATCTCTGTTTGCATATATTTCAGTAGTAATTTTTAATAATCTTGAATTAAACAATAATGGCGGTATTAAGGAAGTCTAAATTGAGACTTGAAGATTTCCAGTAGATGATATGATAACGTCATTCAGACATCCAAAATGACAAATGGCCAAATTACTTTCCAGCTTTTCTGAGAATTCAAAGTCAAATTTTAGTGTTAGTAACCTGTAGCAACCAATAAAAAAATCCAAACTATTTTGACATTAGGCCCAAAGTCTATCAAAATGACATGTTAGCATCAATATGTCACCTGCAAATCTGATAGCAAACATAATTTAAAAAATGATTTAGAATCAACCTCCATATAAATTCACAAACTTAGTATCAGCAAAATAGTTCACATCCGCACTAACAGAATACAGTTTACTTAAATACATGTTAATTAACTTTGATGGAGATCCTGAATAACTTATCATGTTTACTTTGAGATAGCAGACTATTTTAACTTTTAATTTTGTTTTAAAATCCCAGAAAATAAGGTAAGCGGACTCTGCCCCCTTTTTATTCACCTTACTTTTAGCCTGCCATCTACTAATGAAACTAAGTGAAAATCATATCTATCCATATCAAAAAGCACTATACAACCATAATCAAAAACATGAAGTCATAAAGTTAAAACCGTTTAATCCTATTAAAGCCTCATTAAATCAAGGCGGTATTTATAGGATGGGACTTGATTCCCTTGTACACTAGCAAATCTGCAACCTGAGTCAATGTTCACGAATTAATTAGCAATTGCACTAAGGACAGGTGTTTGACTGACATTTCCCTTGATCTCTTCCCTCAAGGTTACATGCTGTACAGTCATGCGATTCCTTGCCATTAATCCTTAACCCCAACAGAATGTTTGTTTACTCTGCTGAATGAGAGCTGGAGCATGAGCCACAGAGCAAGCTTAGTATGCAAAGGGGTGCTTGTCTGAGACAATAGCTCATGTATTAGATGATGTATGGAAGGGAATCTTTTCACATGCCAATTATGTGACCCATATTGAGAAAGAACATGCTGGTTTAAGAGGACAATGATACATTTCCAAAGAGTTTTACACAAATCTACAAAAGTTTTAAGTAGGAAACCATAGAACATAGATGCTTGAGAGATTTAGAATATTGTCTGGTCAGAGCCTTCATTTGTTCTCCTGAGAATCTAAAGCAGAAGAAATTCTTACTTTGTTTCAACCCAACAAACACATGACAAAGCTAAGTATAAAACTCCTACTTCAATGAAATAAAATTTATCACTCTTCTCTGTGAATTTTTGGCCATTGTTATTTTCCTGATGTTAAGTCTAGACTTTGACATATAACATTTGTTATTTATGACTTTATTGGCACTGATGATATAAACATACGTAGGTTTTGAGTGGCATATGATAATGTCCTTTTCAAAACACTGTCAGTGGTCAGAACATAACTTTAATTTCAGTATGATAGACTTTGTACTGCTCTGTCTTCCAGCACACTTGATGGAGTCAGATATCTTGGTAAGCTTCTATAGTCATATGTAATTGCTTGGTTTTAATTCTTTTGGGTGAATTTTCTTTGACTAGTCTCTTCAAATGATTAACGCCTTGAGTTAACAAAGTAATTTCATTAAAAATCCAGGCAAGAGACTGAAGGTATATTCTTCTACATCTGCTTCAAAAGAAACAAATACATATTCATGTTCAATTCCAGAAATCATTAATGCCTCTGGGTATACTTTGGAAATGAAAAGTATGAATAAAAATAAAAATAAGAAGGACATATGAATAAATAAATTATAAAATGTTTTAAAGAAAACAAAAAGCATGTTTGAGGAGAATTTTTCATTCTGTTATAAATATATATCCTTTTAATATTGAAACAAAAACGAAAATAATACCCTAAACTCAAATTCTGTTCATTATTAACTCTGTTAACTAAGAGAGTAAGAAGCAAAGCATTTTCAAAGGTTTTTATTAATTTTCTTTAATATTTATTACTTTGCTTTTTAATTATGAAGAAAATATATTGTATCCTTTCATTAAAAGTAGTTATTTGAATGTTTAATATTAAAAAGTGAGTCCCTTTAATGGCATGGCAATTATCAGCATTATTTTTTCTATTCTCAAAATGTCAAATAGAAAAATTCCAGCATGTTTAATAGGAAACTTTTAATGCAGGTGAATGAGAAATGACATGGAACTTTCAAGACAGATTGCTCACTGATTCATATTTAGAATGAGGATTAAATATTAGACTTGCTAAGTTACAATAATGAGAATGAAATTGGGAATGAAAAGCTGAACAAATTTCATAGGGAAATCAGGAAGTTGATGAAAAGCAGCACTTCAATAAAGCACAGAGTTGCCTAAAAATGGGAGCTAGAGAGCTGCTGTTCATTTTGCAGCACAAGGTGAATAGGTTAGAAATCCTGCACTGTGGGTAAACAGTCCACTAGGCTCAGTAGCAAAACAGTCCAGAGATGAGCTACCCTCACTCCAGAACAAGGTGGCATTGGCAACTTGGTAACACTCCTTACTGGGAACTCTGAGTTCTTCCAAGTATCTAGTCTACCTCATAGATGTCTTCTCTGGGAATACAGAAAGCAGTAATGCTCAATCTTGGAGGTCAAAGGACAGGCTTCCTAGACTAAACCAGTATCACAACCTAAGACTGTCCCTGTCCTGTAATAGGAGATAGGTTAAGTTTGACTCAATGACAGTGAGGAGGAAAATAATCATCTTAGTCATTAAGACAAAGAATCCCTTAGCACGAGAAGCAATTCTCCCACCCAAACCAGAAACTGAAAAACTGGTAAGGCTACAAAGTTTTGGGGTCTGAACATTCTATAATACTATAGAAAGAGATACATGAGACAATTCTATTTCAGGAATGTTTTGAGAACCTGACAGAAAAGCTTGGATTCTAAGTTTCCACTAAAAACTCATTACAAACAAACAAACAATTGAAAACCAATTATAACAACACATAGCAATTTATTTTTCATTTCAGTTTATATTGTATTAGAAATAAAAAAGCGTACTTTGTGTAAATTTCTGGGCTTAAAATACTTGGTCAGGAGGAAGTATGTATTCATTTGTTCTTTTGCTCATTGGTCATTTTATTCTGATATCATTTCTTTAGACTTAAACAACAACAACAACAACAAAAACCAACTTAATTTAGGAATTATGTACTTGCAAGACTGTGGTAGCCAAAACTCAAACAAAGGAGGAAAAAGTTAAATCAGATGCCATTCTCATCTAAACTACTCTTTTTGCTGGTTCAGAAGGCAACCCAGTCATAATGGGGAATATAAAGTTTCCTGTATTGAATTAGAAGAAGCAAGTAGAGACAACTTCACAAGTCAATGTTATCAAAAGACAAACAAATCAGTGCCATCAAAGACTAGAACCCGGGTGCTGAGGCTTATTAGTTAGATAATGATAGGGAAAGTGTATCATTAGATTAATTGAGCAATTAGAAAAAACTAACAGCTGCACTTTTGACAACAGGAGAAAATTCCTTTCTTCCTTATTAGGGAGATATTTGAAAGAATATTTAAATTCCTAGAAATAATATGTACCCTCTTAAAAATTGAATCTTGTGTGCCCTCACAAAGAAGAAAGACAGAAGAAAAAGGGAGAAATAACTTCCTTTGAAAGTAACACAATTTTTTATTTATATTTTGGCTGATAGAGACACATGGCTATGATTCTACCACCTCATTAGTGGTTCAATTAAGAAAGCCGGTAATAAATATCTTCCAACTGAACTATAGATGCTCATATAAAAGCATACATATAATACATTTTTGCATATAGTTATGAACAAAGAAGTCCCAAATCAAGCCTCTGAAAACAGACCCTGATTACCATCTCTAGCAATGTAGTTTCTTAGAATTCATAGCCTTTCTAATCAACGTTCACAATAAATATCAGTTGAATAAATATTTCTGTAAATTTCATTTTTGAAAAGTTTATGGTCTGCCTCATTAGCTCAGAGGCTCTGAATATGTTTGTCAAAGAGTGCAGCTGTGAATTTTGCTAATTATCTCATTAATTTAATAATACAGTTCCCTGATCAGTTTTAATCTGATACACTGCTACCATGAGGCTTTCCAAAGGGGAAGACCCTGGTAATTCCTGTTATAGTATAATGGAATTTCAGAAGAAACTTCCTGTATAGTATGCTGGTGTTCATATCCTAGTATGAATCTTAATTTTTAAATATGAAAATGGAAAAGGGGAGACTTTACTTTTGTCAGAATCTCATTCAAATAATATTGTGTTCTTTTCTCTGTTCGCTGTAGTCAAAAAACATGTTTCCACAGAAGAGAAAAAGTCTGGTGATGATGGAGTTCTGGGAAATTCCTTGGAGGGAGAGAGATTTCAGAGAAAATATCCCTGTTATTAGTAAATAATCCTTTGACTAACTTAACAAAAGTTGAGGTCTTCCCACCCAAAGCTCCCTTCTGTCTTCGCCCTTATCAAAGCAGCTCTCTAACTATCAGATTAATACAGTTTACTTGAGAGCATCTTGGCCCAGCTTCCCTGTCTCCCCAAGGGCATGGTTTGGTTTCTTAATCTCTGCTTTACAAGAATGCAATATTAGAAGAGGCATTTCACAAGGCAGAGGTAAATACAAAACAATGTTTCTCTTTGTAAGGTTGTAGAGAAAGATGCCCCTGTGAGAGTTCCTGTTTTGTTTTTCAGACACAGGCAAATTAGATTTAGAAAGTTTTCATTGCTGTTTATGAAATTGGGGTTTTTAAAAGAAAAGCCTCATGAATATATATTGTAAGTAAAGTGGCATGCTAAAGCAAACACGGTATGTATTTAGTGATATTAAAGCCTGCCAAAATCAAATGGGAGGGGAAAATGACCTCCTTTGTTTGTTTTTCTGGGCTTTTGCTTCCACTTAGCTTCTTCCTTATATCCTATAGCACTAGGGCTCAAGAGTCCTAGTTATTGTGAGTACTGGAGAGAGAATTCCCAGCTGTATATCACTGCCCACTCACCACAGGACTTCCTGTCTTCTGCAGCTTAGAAGAGGGTGGTAGCAGGACCCTAATTTTTGAAAATAAAAATTTAAAGTGCTAAAACCATTTCTCTGAATACTCAGAAGTTTGATATTCAGAACCTGTTCCCAAAGCATATTTTCAAAGGTTTTTTTTGAAAGAAACACTGTATTTTTTTTTAAAGTAGCAGTGTAGAAAATACTGTTAATAAATGCCACAAAGCAACATGATGTGACAAACAGAAACTGGCCTTTAATGTAATGCAAGCTATCTAAATTAGGAGCAGAAAGGTTCCTTTACATTTCCAAAACAGAGCACAGGAAGCTCTTGTTTGACTTCCCGGAATAGAAGGGAAAGGTGATGTCCTCAGCCTCTGTGTTGAACCTGTAACCACCTCTAGCTAAGAATATTCAGAGAGCCTTCTCAGATCGTCCTCTGCCAAGCTCCCCCAGTTTGCCTCTGTAGTTTACATAATCTCCTTCCTCCTGGCTATACACACCTCCTCCGGCAAATTGTGAAGGCAGCTTTCAGATCTTTTACAAAGCCTCCAGATTTATTACCAGTTTTTCTGCAAGGAGTGATCCTACTCTCTCAGCCAAATCCCTGCTGAGTTTTGTGGATATTCCTGAAGGATAAATACAGCATGTGCAGGACAAAGGAAATTTGCTCTTCCAATCAGGAGCCTGGATTGCTCAGTTACTGCTGACAGAAGGAGGCAGGAATAACACACGCCTTTGATCATGCCAAGCTCTCAGGCCTCGGTATGGACTTCCTGGACCAGTTGTCATGTATTAGTATTTTAATCAGGGAGCAGCTCCACTGGGGAAGTCGAGTGAGAAAGCACTTCCTTTTGCCTTTGCATGTTCACATCCTTTCATCTATTTTTTATCTAATTCTCCTTCTGAATTCTGAATAGACAGTCAGAGGAAACGCAGGAATCCAGATGGTGCCGAAAAAGTCACACACAGAAAGATTCTGCTGCAAATGCTTATTGTTCCTCCCACACCCAAATGTCCACGCAGGCTCTAATGGTATCAAACAAGCATGGGACTCCATACATCTTCAAAAGGACTGACATTCAAAAGACACAAAGGTGATTATTCCAGTTCAGTTATATTTCAAATTTCCTTTCACATTAATGACATTGATAATCTCCAAAATCAACTTAATCCATGTGCCCCATCAAATTCTTCTAACGGTGTAGTAATGAATATGACTCAGACTTTGTGAACTGTTTCTTCCCTGTATGGGAGCTAAGGAATACATTATTTGATTAGAAGAATTACCATATTAAATCCTCATCCCTTGTGAAGATAAGGGGATATTTATCATGGTAGAAATATACAAACACAATGACTTTAAACAGCAAGCATACCTCCTTTTCTGTCTCTTTAAAAGCAAAGACAATTGCTTGCCTCCGTTGTCATCCCTTACCTCAACATGGATATTTACACTTGTATTTAAAAATTCAGACCAAACCAATCAACATTCCAGCACCGATGGTAGAAGGACCCAAGGGGATCTAGCAGTAGCTCAGGACCTCCTATTGTTTTGTTTTGTTCTTTCTTTCTTTGTTTTCATGGCTTCTTGGGGAGGAAAGTCAGTTTTCTAAACAGACATGGTCCTTGGTAGTGTGACTATGCTCTAGTGGATGGTCTTATACGCCTATATAAAAGAGCAGCACCATTGGTCTTACTGGGCTATTAAAAAAGAGAAAGGACATAAAAGCGAATAGGGGTTTGGGAGAAGGATCCAAGAGAAATTCTAGGAGCGAATATAATCAAACTTCATTGGATATATCTATGAAGATTATAGATAGATAGAAGAAATAATAAATAAAAATATTTTAGAGCTCTTCTATTAATGATGATCTCACTTTAAAGTTCTTATCACTGTAACACTACGCTAAGGTCATCCATCTCCTTTGAGGATAAAAGTGACTTAGCAAATCTGTGATAACATTGCTTTGCATTTCATTCCTTCACAATTGTTCTGCATAAAAATCTACAGAAATAATTCCTTTCCTCCTGCATCCCTACTATGGGAACGGTAAAGATTCATTAATGACCTAGAATATTGTTTTCTAAAGTGAAACCTTTGTTTTCTAAAACAAGCAATGTGATGCATTTCATATTTTCTGCATTTCCAGTTGTAAAATGATTGAATTATTTCCTTTAGACACTAGAGAATCTTTCCAGAAATCAGGATACTGAATGTCTACTGGCTTTGAACTTATGTTGGATGTGACTAGCTGAAAATTATTCTCAAGTTTTTTTCGTATTATTTGAGTTAAAGATGCGAAACCTCCATATGGCCCCTGATTCTGCTTTCTGCTCTTTGGACGACCAAGACAATAGAAATTATTATTTTTATGCAATAATTCACATATCCATGAATGAAGGAAAAAGTTCCCTGGAATTGGCTTACATTGTAAAGTTATAATTTCCTGTTTAACAGAGTGCTAAAATAAGATGTCCTGAGATTAGTTTAGGACTTTGATAATCTCAGGCACCTATTTTCTTTTCCCAAGATTCTCTTGCATTTCTTCTATGTTTGAGATATCTGGAGCAAGCAAAGACTGGAGATCCCACGTAGTTATGTTCCAGTCAGGAGGAAAGGACTAGCAGATCTCCCACACACCTTTTCCTCATAAAACAAGTGCAGGCACTTTCCCATGGAGTTGTTGAATAGGATTTTTCTTATGTTTTCCCGCCAAAACAGAGTCTGATATCACTGTCTAAATCTCTAATTAGCACACTAAAGTGAGATCTACTGTAATTTAGTTTTCAAGATATCAACATATGATTATCTTTAGCAGCTAGAGAGTTGCCCAACATTCTCTGACATCACTGAGATCTAATTGTCACTTAAGTAAAATAGAAACTACGTTAGTGAAAAGTAGCTCTTATGTAAGCAATTACTGAGACCTACCCTAAGCTAAAACTTTATTTAGATTTTTTTCAAATCTCTATGAAATATAGATGATTATACCAAATTTAAGATATTATCCCCAAGGTTAGATAAGACCATGTATCTGAGGCACTGGGCATATGACATAGTTCATACTAAATATTATTGTAAGTAATTTATCACCTCATATATATAAATGTTAATAATGCATACAATAAATAAGTCCATCAGTTGAGTTTTGTATCAGAATATATTACTCATACTGCTGCTGATCATGAAAAAGAGGAATAATTTATGTAAAAGTTCACTTACTATTCTATGGTTGCCAACCAGAAGCTGCCTGTTTTATAAATAAAGTGTTACTGGAACATAGCAAATCATTACATCATTACTTTCTATAAGACCTTCAAAGCTAAAAATGTTATCTAGATTTTCACAGAAAAAAAAATGTCGTCCACATTTTAGAAGATGGAATATTTTATTACAATATAGACATTTGAAATGTTAGGAAGACACATAAACACACACACACACACACACACACATACACATATATTCATTTTCTCTATACATTTGTATGTAGATGGGGCACAGAGAGAGAGAGAAAGGAAGAGAAAGAAGAGAAGGAAGACTAGGAAAGGGAAGGACAGAAGGAAAGGGAGAAAGGAGGGAGAAATGAGAGAAGGAAGAGAGAGAGACAGACAGAGAGAGTGAGAGAGGAAAGGAGGAAAAGAAGGAGGGAGAGAGAGAAAGAAAATTATGTCATAAAATTTTCAGAGCCTAAAGAAGCTTATTTGTTATCTCTTAGGCTTATTTTATTTCATTTCTTTCACATTAATGATTTTCCTTGTCTGGTTTTTGCCCATTTAAAATTCATACCAGTTATGTATATTCTTTGGAATTTATAGTGTGAAATAGATTATTAGAAACAGTTGAATTGTATTTGCTAGTTTTCTACAATATTATAAATAAATATGCTGTTAATATATTTCTAAGTTTACAGAAGTCACACTCATAATACTTCCATTTGACTATTTCTCTAGAAAATTAATCTGAATTAGTACCTGCATGTCATTTTTCTTCTCAACTTTTCCAAAATCTAGCTGTATAACTTTTAATTTAATTATGAATTATGTGTGTGTGTGTGTGTGTGTGTGTGTGTGTGTGTGTGTGTGTGAGTTTGTCTGTCTGTCTGTGTGTGTATGTGTGTGTGTGTGTGTGTGTGTGCTTGTATCAGAGGAATTAAATCCCAACTAAAATATTTTTCTTGTTTTTTGTTTTGTTTTGTTTTTTTTTAATTAAAACTGCTCAGACATTAGCTCAAACTTACTGCTGACTAGCTCTTACACTTAAACTCACCCCATTTCTGTTAATCTGTCTGTCACCATATGTTCTGTGGCTTTACCTGTGTGCCTTTACATGCTGCTCCCTGGATGGTGGGCTGGTTTCTCCGGACTCAGCCTTCCTCTTTCCAGTATTCTCCTTGTCTGCTTATCCTGCCTATACTTCCTGCCTGGCTACTGGCCAATCAGCATTTTATTAAACCAGTGTACAAAAGCATTATCCCACAGCATTTCCTCTTTTCTGTTTAATTGAAAAGGAAAGTTTTATAACATAGTAAAATTATATGTTATTTTTTTATTAGATACAGGGCCTTGAAAAAGGGACACATAACTCAGCTTACCTTTAATGCTAGATATATCTGAATTTTTTGACCTGTCATTATTTAGCTTTGATGTATGGCAGTCATTTGTATAGGTTTTCTCTGTCACTTTCAAAATATATCATTTGTCATCATATTTTATAATCAGAAATTACTCTATAGTGTGAAGAGTTAGAAGCACATCTTATGTATACCAACTCTCCTGAGGCCCCTCAAACAACAAAGGCTGTTGTGGGCCTTAGATATATGAAGGCACAGCTCTATTTGAAAAGAGTTAAGATCTCCCTTGCTTATGAATTGGTAGGATTAATACTGTAAAAATGTCCATCTGACAAAAAGCAACCTACAGATTCTATGCAATTCCCCATTAAAATTACAATATACTTCTTCAGAGATACTGAAAGAACAATTTTGAGCTGCATGTGGAAACACAGAAAATTCATGATAGTTATAACAATCCTGAATAATAAAAGGACTGTGGGAAGTATCATCATCCCTGAACTCAAATTGTACTATACAGCTGTAGTAATAAAAACAAGCATGGTATTGACACAAAATCAGACACATTGATCAATGGAACTGATGACCCAGACATAAATTCACACATCTGTGGACACATGATTTTTGATAAAGAAGCCAAAAGCAAACATTGGAACAAAAGACAGCATCTTCAATAAGTGGTGCTGGTCAAACAGGATGGCTATGCAAATAAATATATAAATATATAAATGCAAATAGATCCATATTTATCATCCTGCATAAAATCAACTCCAAATAAATCAAAGATCTAAACATAAAACTAGATAGAAGAGCAAGTGGGGAATTACCTTGAACTCATTGGCACAGGAGATGATCTTCTTAATAGAACACCATTAGCACAGACAATAAGACCAATGATTAATAAATAGAACTTCATAAAATTGAAAAGCTTCCATAAGGTAAAGGACATAATCATTTGACAAAGTGGCAGCCTATAGAATGGAAAAAATTTTCTTTTTCTTTTTCTTTTTCTTTTCCTTTTCTTTTTTTCTTTTCTTTTTTTTTTGTATTTAGAGACAGGGTTTCTTTGTGTAGCTTTGTGCCTTTCCTGGAACTCACTCTGTAGACCAGAATGGCCTCAAACTCCCAGAGATCTATCTGCCTCTGCCTCCCGAGTGCTCTTTTCTTTTTTAAACCAACTATACACCTAATAAAGGGATAATATACAAATATATAAAGAACCCAAAAATAGATAACAAGAAAACAAACCCAATTTAAAAACAGGGTACCAATCTAAACCGAAAATTCTCAAAAGAAGAAACTCAAACGGCTGAGAAACACTTAAATAAATGTTTGATATCTGTGGTGATATTTTGTTTGTGCTCTAACAAATAAAGCTTACCTGGGGATCTTAGGGAAAAAAACAGCCACTATATTAAAATATAGAATTCAGGCAGTGGTAGCACACACCTTTAATTCTAGTATTCAGGAGGCAAAGATTCATCCTGATCTCTGTGAGTTCAAGGCCACACTGGGAACAGAGTCAGACATGGTGGTACACACCTTTAATCCCAATACTAGTTAACCATAGAGTTCTGGAGGTCTGTACAGACAGACAGAAAGTGATAGAGCTGGGTGGAGAGAGGAAGTAAGATGGCAGGGCACAGAAAGGTATATAAGGCTTGAGTATATAGAAAATCTCTCTCTTGGACTGAGGATTCCCTAGTGGTTAGTAACTTGTGGCTGGCTTGTTCTGTCCCTCTGATCTTTCAGCTTTCTCCCCAATATCTGGCTCCAGGGGTTTTTTTTTTTTTTTTTTTTTTTTTAGTAGTAAGATTGTTTACAATTCATGTTACAGATATCCTTAGTCATCAGGAAAATGGAAATCGAAATGACTTCGAATTGTCATCTTACACCCATAAGAATGGCTAAGATCAGTAATATAAGGGACAGTGTGCATACTGGCAAGAATGAGAAACAAGGGGAACACTCTTGCATCACTAGTAGGAATGTAAATTTGTACAGACACTCTGGAAACCAGTGTGTCAATTCCTCAGGAAGATGGGCACCAATGTACCTCAAGGTCTAGCAATACTACTTTTGGTATATAGCCAATAGGCACTTCATCCTATTACAGAGACACTTGCTTAACCATGTTCTTTGACACCCTATTCATAATAACCAGACACTGGAAACAATCTATATGACCCTCAACAGATGAATGGATAAAGAAAATGTACATTCACACAATGGAATATTACTCAGCCATTAAAAAAATTACAAGTAAATGGATTGAACTATAACAAATCATCCTGGGTGAGGTGACTCAGACGCAGGAATACAAATATAGTATGTGTTCACTTATATGTGGATATTAGCTGTTAAATCAATGGTAAATAACTATAATCTTTAGAACCATAAATCTTAGATATATAGTAAGGGACTGGAGACAGGGGCTAAAATGATATCCCTAGGAAAGGAACATTGAATAAATATAGATAGATTGGGGTAGGCTGGAATCATAGGACCCAGTGGGGAACAAGAGGGAAGAGTGGAGCAAGTGAGAGAATATAGGCAGAGACAGGTAAAATTAGTTGTCATTTGAAAGGTAGAATGAAAACCTAACACAGTAGAAGCTTTCTAACATAAACACATGTATGAAGGGGAATCTAAATGGGGCTGTCATATAATTGGGGAGACAGCCATAATTGAGCATCTCTTTTCACCAAAGGAAGCATCTAGTACTGGAAATGGGTTACATTTAATTGAGTTGTTGGTCTGTAGGAATTCCCAAACCATGTAGGCTATTACAAAGACTATATGTTGCTCTCCAAAAACTAACATGAAGGGATCATTGCTGAAGATAACACCCACACAACTCATTGGATATACTGAAGTTGATGTAGTGCCTATATAGATAGAGTCTTTATACCTCTGTGGTAGAATCTTAGGTATAGGAGGAAGATACTCTGCAGGCTAGCAAAGGGGAAAAATGAAACACCATTGCAGCCCACAAATCTTTTCCTCTACTATAGTGTCCAACCTGCAAGATATTTTAGTGCAATGGTGGCACAAAGCTTGTGGGTGTAACCAACTAATACTTGATTTGACTTAAGGCCTATTCTACTAAATGGAACCCATAACAAGCACTGCTTTGGTGACCAAGAACCTGAGATAAGATAGCCCATTAGGGTAAAACCTAATATTACTGTTCAAAAATGTAACAATAAAATGACTCCTAATGACAATCTGCTATACTTAAAGATCAGTGTTTTACTCAGCCATCATTAGAGAACCTCTCTCCAGCAACAGATGGCAACAAATACAAAGACCTACATCAGGCATTTTAAAGAGAATGAGAAACTTTGAAGCACTCAGTCCTAAATGGGATGTCTCCATCAAATTTCTTCCCTCAGGACTCAGGACGACTGTGCAAGAGAGGTAGAAAGAGTACTTTTTGAGTATATATTATGGTTTCCAATTAAGTGTTTTTTTTGGGTAGAGATGCTGGGGGTGTCTTTCTGTATGCTATGAATGTGTTGCTCTGATCAATTGATAAATAAAATACTGATTGGCCAGTAGCCAGCAGGAAGTATAGTATAGGCGGGATAAGAGAGAGGAGAACTCTGGGAACAGGAAGGCTGAGTCAGGAGTCACCAGCCAGACACAGAGGAAGCAAGATGTAAAAGTACCGGTAAGCCACAAGCCACATGGCAACTTATAGATTAATAAAAAATGGGTTAATTTAAGATATAAGAACTAAATAGCAGGAAGCCTGCCACGGCCATACAGTTTATAAGTAATGTAAGTCTTTGTGTGTTTACTTGGGTCTAAGCAGCTGCAGGAGCTGGGTGGACACAGGAAAACTTCAGCTGGGGGTGGGTATTCCTGAGTGTGTGAACTAATAGGTCTCTGTGTCTACATCTGTTTCTTATGTCTTTTCTTGGGATT
Source organism: Peromyscus maniculatus bairdii (assembly GCF_049852395.1). NCBI lineage: Eukaryota > Metazoa > Chordata > Mammalia > Rodentia > Cricetidae > Peromyscus > Peromyscus maniculatus. The sequence goes on from NC_134859.1 coordinate 23,278,269, forward strand.
TTTTCCTTCTGCTTGTTTGTTTTATCTTATTCCAATGTACATTGTTATTTTTCTTATTTTAAATTATTATACTCCTGTAGAAGCCTGTTTGTTTTCTAATCAGAGACAGAAAGTGGGTGGATCTGAGTGAGAGGGAAGGTGCCGACAAATTGGGAGAAGTAGAGGGAGGTGAAACCATAATCAGGATACATTATATGAGAAAAAAGCTATTTTGAATAAAAAGAAATGAAAAATAAAAAAAAATAGCAAAATGCCTGTTCATTACTGAGAAACCCAAAGCTGAGTTAAATGTCATGGGTGTTTTTACTATGGTGTTGCTGTTTCAAGTGATACAGTAAATTTGCCATCTCCTTTTGTACTAAAAGAAAAAAGGAAGGAAGGAAGGAAGGAAGGAAGGAAGGAAGACAGAAAGAAAGAAAAGAAAAGAAAAGAAAGAAAGAAAGAAGGAAAGAAAGAGAGAGAGAAAGAAAGGAGAAGAAAAAGCTGTTAAGCTGTTTATGATGGTACACACCTTTAATACCAGCACTGGATAAAACAAAAGTAAGGAGAGTCTCTGAATTTGAGGGCAGTCTGTTCTACATAGTAAGTTTCAGGACATTCAAGGCTACACAAAGAAACCCTGTCTTGAAAAACAAAAAGACAGGAGAGAGAGAGAGAGAGAGAGAGAGAGAGAGAGAGAGAGAGAGAGAGAGAGAGAGAGAGAGAGAGAGAGAGAGAGATGGGGGAAGGCAGAGGGAGGGAGGGCGGAAGAAATAGAAAAATGAAAATAGTTGACTATATTTCAAGGACTGGGATAAAGAAAAAACAACTTGTTTTGTATAAATCCTACCTACCAGTAAGCCAGCATTAATTTTTCAAATACTTTTTAACTCAGAGCACAGTCAGATAAGAGCCAAGTAGAGAGTTTATTTAAAAGATTGTCATTAACAGCAGTATTTGCGATTTTAAGCATCCAGCTAACCTGCACATTGAATTCCTCTGGGTGCTCATTTCCATTAAATCTAACTTTTGTGAAGATTAGTTTAGATTAAATCCTAGAATTGACATTTGAGACACCTGTCCAAGACTGCACTTAATAAATGATTCAATCCCTCCCTTTGGCATTACTAGAATTCATCTTGTCTTATGTAGTAAACAGGAAGCACAAAAAAAATAAATGTACCATGTGGTTGCTTTGTTCTTGCAAAAAGAGCTGAACAAAAATCCAGTCCACCAAACTTATTATTTGGATAGCGTTCCTTAACCTAATGATTGAATCACCTAGTGACATGAAGTACCCATTTACTGGCAGGTGTTTGCATCCCCATTAATAACAGGGTTTGAGATAGGGAACCCATAGAGCAGAAATTCCTGAATGCAGATGCCCATGAAATTTGGCCTAGCTTCCTGACCTGCCTTGCCAGTGCCTGCATGGATTTCAGTGGGAAAGACAGCACCTGCAGTCTGCCCACTCATCCCTTGTGGGGTAAAGTGGAAAAGAACTGCTGTGTCTTATGTGATGGGAACTCAGAGCAATGAACTTGAAGAAGCAGTGGTTTAAAAAATATATCCAAACAAAACAGACATCCCAGGCTCATTCTAATGAAGCATATCCTGGCATTACTATTTCTCTTTCAGATGTATGATGGTAAGCATGAATATGAGCATGATTCTCTTTTAAAAACATTTTTATTTGTTTGTTGAAAATTCCATACCTCTGTATGTACAAAGATCATACACATTCCAATCTTGCTGCTCCATCCTCTCCAATACATCCCATTCCTACTTTCATGCATTAAAAAAAAGAAATGTCCCACAACATCCAATCTGGGCTGCCCATATGTGAGTGTAGAGCTATTCCCTGGTGCCTAGGCAGCCTCCTAGTGGACATGTAAAACTACAGAACAATGGCTCTTCCTCCCCAGCCATCATTAACTAGAAATAGGTTGTTGGTTAAGGCAAACACCCATAACTGCTCACATTCCTGAGAGTAAGTGACTGCAAGTGCTCAGCCCTAAAGGAGACATCTCTATCATCACCTCTCTAAAGCTTGTGAAGCATGACTCTTTTAAGTGTGTCTTGGGGAATCAGACAGATTTGAGATTTATATTAGGATAGAACGTGCCTTGTCCTGTTCCTTTCAGTTACCTGGGATATGTTTCATTTCCTTATCTGTTACAATCATATGAGATCTAGGAAAAACAGCTTAAAGTTAATTCTCTACCAGTTTTTTTTTTCTTTTTCTGCTTCTCCCCTCTACTATATGATATACAACAATGAGTTGCTCTTTTTAATTGCTAACTTATTTATTGGGCCTCTGCTACCAATAGATCTCTGTCAGCAGTCTAGTCCAATCAATTACAGAAGACTTCTTGTTCATGCCTTTTTCAAGCCTGTAATGTGTACAATAAGATGTTCTTCCATCAGTGTTCCCCTACAGGCATATTTCCTGATTGTTGATCCTTAGTCATTTGGATTTTTCCAAAGGCTTACTGTGAACCTAGGATATGAATGGCAACATATCATTCAGGAAGACAAAACACTTGGGAGTGAGAAGGAGACTCGGCAATGAATCATGTCAAGGTAGATGACAATGATAAAGGTACCCCTGTGGGCCAATGGAATGCAACCCTGCAGAAACACTCTTAAGAATAGTCTAGAACAGAAAAGTTGATGATGCTTGAGAAATCCTAAGCAAACTCTAAAAGGCAGTGGTGGACAGCTGTTCAGTGGTGTTTTCTTTCCTCTCACTTCAGGTCTGTTGTTTCTGAGGCCAGAGTGGCCTTCATTTTGGCTCTAGAAAAGCCCACGAAGATGTAACTGTCCTGGAAGCTGGAGGATTTAATAAGAGTCTGCACAGGGAACCGACAAGGCCTCCCAGTACTCTAAAATAGAACCTTCCACTCAGCCATTCTGAAATACTTACCATCCTCCTTTTACTAATCTCACTTGCACACCTACAGTGGCCCTCAATAACTTACCATGATATTTGAAAGCATACATTCTATAGACTGTGTACCCAGTTTTGACTGTCTGCTCCTTAGTCTACCTGTTATCTGCCATCATTTCCATTTATTCAATGACAGAAAGTACTTGCATGGGTAATTCTGTGACTTAAATTAACACTACTCATAAATTCTTACCATAAAATCTGACACGTTATTTTCTTTACATTAGGTCACATTGTGACTGATTCCATATGCCTTGTTTCCCTATCAGAATAAAAGTTCCCAGAAAAATCATATTCCCAATCCATTGTTGGTCACAAAACCTAGAAAAGCTCAACATATACTTGCTAAATACAACAATGAATAAAAAAAATGAAAAATACACTTTCCAAACACTGGTTTGCAATTTATCACTTCTGAAACTCACCTTCAGAATTATTTAATTTTTATTTGTTTTATAAGACTAGAATTGAATGTCTCCTTTTTTTGGAATCCCATCTATTTTCCTCCTTTCCTGTAAATATGCATCCAACTCTTCATACACTTAACATGTTCATCATGTGTTTTTATAATTTTAAGTATTTGTTTTTTCTGATATATTTAGAGGCAAAGAATGTATTATCTATAGTGTTTTGACACCATCTAACTAGTACAAGGTACTCAATAAATATTGGAATGGTAAATAAATATATTTACTCAGCTAAACATTTCAATAGACAGTAACTAATCATGCAATTCCTGCCTAGCTCGCCCTCTGCTGTAGAAAGGGTAGAAAATCTGGAATCTTCAAAATGAGTTGCCTCTGCCTCCCCCCCCCCCCAAAAAAAAAAAGGAAGAAGAAAGGACTAAGCATTCTATGTGTAACAACTACCTTAGAGAGGTACTGACTAAGGAATAAATGTTTTAAAAAAAATCTTCTTTAGTAATATATCATGGTGACAAAATGAAATTATATTACACTTATTTGTGAGGTCCTTTATTTCACAATAATAGTAAAAGTCAGTGATCCCCATAGATTTGCTTAGACTAGCTAAAATTCAGAAGTGAATGTCTAAGGTATCCTGGAGAAGAAACATCTTGACATTAATATTGTTTAATTCTCTTTTAAAGAAAACCTCTTGCTGTTGCATTCATTCATTCATTAGTTAATCGAGGCAAGATCTCTGTGTGTATCCTTAAAACTGTAAAACTCCCTAGGAACACCAGGGTGGCCACCAACTCAGTTATTTACCTGCTTCTGCCTCCTGTGTGCTAGGATTAAAAGGTATATCATCTTACCAGGTTCTAGTTGGTTCACTAAAGCCTCCATGAATCACTCAGTTATAGTCTACTAAATTGAAACCAAACACCACCTTTTTATTCATGTTACATGCATGTTGCTTGTGTTGGCAGAAGCTGGTGATTAGATCAGCAGACAAAAATTCCCTAAAATTCTTGAGTTCATGGGGCCCATCACAGAACACAGCACAGATAGCAAAGATCAAACATGGGATAAACATTTTTCATATCTCTCTTTGCTCATACTTCAGCTGAAAAGGCCTCTCCTGAAATTCAGCTAAGTTGTTTTAAGCCTGATTGTAAAAAATACATTTATATATGTTTTTTGCATGAAGCAAAAATCATATCAGTTTTTAAAAACTAAATCAAATCTCCACATCTGACAGAGGGCTGATCTCCAAAATATATAAAGAACGTAAAAAGATAGACATCAAAATACTGAACAATCCAATTAAAAAAATGGGCTACAGAGCTTAATAGAGAATTCTCAGTAGAAGAATCTAAAATGACTGAAAGGCATTTAAGGATTTGCTCAACATCCTTAGTCATTAGGGAAATGCAAATCAAAACATCTTACACCTGTCAGAATGGCTAAGATAAAAAACACTGAAGACAGCTTATGTTGGAGAGGATGTGGAGCAAGGGGAACACTCCTACACTGTTGGTGGGAATGTAAACTTGTACAGCCACTCTGGAAATCAGCATGGCAGTTTCTCAGAAAGTTGGGAATAAGTCTTCCTCAAGACCCAGTTATACCACTCTTGGGCATATACCCAAGGAATGCTCAATCTTACCACAAGAACACATGCTCAACTATGTTTATATCAGCATTATTCATAATAGCAAGAACCTGGAAACAACCTAGATGTCCCTCAAATGAAGAATGGATGAAGAAAATATGGCACATATACACAATACTCAGCACTAAAAAACCAATGATATCATGAAATTTGCAGGCAAATGGATGGATCTAGGAAATACCTTGAGTGAGGTAACCCAGACTCAGAAGGACAAACACAGTATGTACTCACTCATACTAAATGTGAGGGAAGGTATGGCCAGACTGTAACCCACAACTCCAGAGAGGCTAGCTAACAGGGAAAGACCCTAGGAGGGACACATGGATGACCCTGTGAAGAAGTGGATGAGATCTACATGAGTGGACTGGGGGGGGGGTATGGCAGAGGGTGAGGAGTGGGGGGTGAGAACATAGGGAAATGGGAGGGTCAATCTGGAACAGGGACAGAGTGGAAGGATAGGGAGGAAGATAGCATGATAGATGAGTACATCATGGGAATAGGAAGAGGCAGGGTACTGGGGAGGCTCTTAAGAATCTACAAGGTTGACCCCACCTTGGTCTGCTGGCAGTGGTCCAGAGGGGGCCTGGACTGGTCTACTTTGGTGACCAGTTTAGCAAGTAACCTAGATGTTATCATAGAGCCTTTGTCTAGTGACTGATGGAGGCAGATGCTGAGATCCACGGCCAGGCACCAGGCTTAGCTCCAGGAATCCAACTGATGAGATGGGGGAGAGATGCTGCAGGCAAGGAACACTGAGATAATGAAGGGAGGACATGCAGAGATGATGGGCCACACTAGTGGAGGCCCATGAACTATGGCCTGGTGCCTGTGGAGCCCCCATGGGACTGGACTCGGCCCTCTGGATATGGAGGGTGGTTGATTGGCTTGAACTATTTGGGGGGCACCCAGGCAGGGGGATTGGGATCTGTCCCTGGTCTATGAGTAGGCTTCTGGAATCCAGTGCCTGTGGTGTGACACCTTGCACGGCCTTTGTTGCAGTGGGAGGGGGCTTGGACCTGCTTGGGCTCAGTGTGCTTGGCTTTGCTGACTCCCCATGGGAGACCTCGATTTGGGGGATGTGGGGATGTGGGGATGTGGGGTGGCTTGGGAGAGAGGCCTGGTGGGTGGGAGGAGGGAGAAATCGGGGTCTGTTGATGGCATGTGGAGTGAGTAGAAAATTTCTTAAAAAAGACAAAAATGGTTCCAAAACAGAGAGGTTGGCATAACATAATTTTTTATCCTTCAGGCAAGATGGTAATCCCCAATTTACTATGAAACATTTCTTTAGACTGTTGTGTTTATAACATGGCTCCTTCATGCTTTCATGTCCTGTGGTGAGAGAGAAATTTTCTGATCCTCTCACTGAGTGCTCCTTAATTCACATTCAGTATCCCACAGAGACATTTTTTTCTTTTGTCTCATAATACTTCTTCATTGGCTCCATGTTCTCAGACTGTACAAATTTCTTTGTATTTCTATGTATGACACTTTTGCTGACTAGTTTTATGTCAACTTGACACAAGCTAGAGTCATCTCAGCTGACAGAAACTCAATAGAGAACATGTTCCCATTAGAAAGGCTGTAAGCAAGCCTGTAGGGCATTTTCTTAATAAACAATTGATTCAGCAGAGCCTAATTCATTGTGTGTGGATGCTGGGTTGGTGGTCCTGGGTTCTACAATAAAGCAGGGTGAACAAACCATAAAAAGCAAGACAGAAAACAGCATTCCTCCACGGCCTCTGCATCAACTCCTGCCTCCAGATTCCTGCCCTGTTTGTGTTCCTGCATTGTCTGCCTTCCATAACGAACTTCCATAGTGATATGGAAAAATAGGCAAACCCAAGATGCTTTTGGCCATGGTGTTTTAGCAATAGTAACCTTAACAAAAAGAACACAGATAAATCTATCTATCTATCTATCTATCTATCTATCTATCTATCTATCTATCTATCTATCTATCTATCATCTATCTATCTTTTATCTTGTCTTACAACTATCACACCCTTGAGACAGTTGTAAAGAAATCCTCATCTTACTGCCTGCCTCTGGACAGTTAGAACTCTCAGTATTCCATTTTCCCTCCCTTCCTTCCCCCTCTCTTCTCCTTTATTTATTCCCATTTTTCCTTACCATTAGACCAGCATGGGAATATTTTTCAGAGATATATTCTATTTGATTTCTCCATCAGAAACTCAATACAGATGAGGTAAATAGAATCTGTTCATGTACCCTGCATTCTCTCTCAAGTTGCATTCATTCAAATGTCATCATGTCCTTGCAGAAAGTTAAGACCTATGAATGGTCATTATGTTACCACTGTTACCAAAGGGTTGAAAAACAAAGGCTCCTGCAATCAAAGAAGTCTTACTTATTAGCAACATTTACTAATGAGATTAATATTTAATGTTCCTTTAGAATTTATGGCTGTGGTTCAAAAGGATGCTTATTGTAGTCTATGTCTGGATAAAATGGAGTATTAAAAAAAACAGTAAAAGTTAAAAATAATTAGAATAGGTTAAAATAGCAATAGTTCTGTTCTGTTTGTTTTGTTTTTACAAAGACTGTGCATCCATAGGGCACCAAAGTTCGTTATTGAGTATGTTTCACACGGTGGCTCTTACTACAATGAAACTCTCTTCGATGATTTTATTTATAAAACAATAGCCACAGAGATACATGAAATCTCACGGTTCAGTGATTGTCATCTAACCAAGTCATATGTGATTGAATCATCCAGGGTTAAATAAAACACCTGCCTCCAAATATGTGTTCTCTGAGGTTTCTGTGGTTGCAATCGCACCCTCATACAACTGACCTCAGAGATGGGAGGACAGATGAAGAATAAGAAAGATTTGAAGCAATGACAGTGTGACTTACTAAACCGTAGCAGCAAAATATTACATTTTCACAATGTGCACCGGACTTTCCCAAACCAATACCCTCTGAAATCATCAATTCAACATCAACACTCTGTAAAAAGAATAAAAATTTAACTAGCTATTTGTTATTAGATGAAAAGTGAAAATAAACACCAAACAAGAAGCCCCTTATATTTATACAAAGGAGACAGATGCCAACAGCTGTTTTTAAGGGTGTTTTACATACAATTCCCCAGTGGTGCAGATGTCTTGGTATGCTTGATTTACTCTTTAACAAGCGTCTCAGTATTTCCCAAGCAAATATTTCTGGCAAATACATTCTGAATGGATGTACCAGTGACTGCCATCTGCATCAAGTAGCAAGACAAAAACATGATATTTCTTTATAGTAATTATGTAATGAATGTAAAAATTGTATCTTATGTAGTAAAAGATGTATATGTAATAAGATGTAGTCAACATAAGCTTATGTAATACATGTGTTCAGTTTTAACCTTGCCTCTCTGATTTCCAGCATTACTCCCTACCTTTACCTACCCAATCATGTAACTCTGTGTGTTCTCTATGTCTATTATTTTGACATAAGAACTGAATCTTAGATGTTTTTCATTTCATCATATGATTCTTAAGCTGAGATTAGTCACTCTTAAATAGCTCTCATTTCTAAATTGAAATAAAATTACATTAATTTCTGTGTTCCCTTTCTTCCCTCTAACCATCCTAACTACCTTCTGATGAATTCCTTCCCTATTCTCCTCACTCTGAAAATTATAGTATCTTTTTCCTTGATCATCATTGTTACATACATACACAAATATATATGTGTGTGTGTGTGTGTGTGTGTGTGTGTGTGTGTGTGTGTGTGACTCTGTGTGTATGTGCATGAAGACATCACTTATTTCTTGGTTTCCACACTGAATTTAGAATTAATGTATTTTATATATAATGACTACTCTGTTTTTTAATACAATATGTATTAATTGAAATGCTAGTTAAAATTAAGGTCTAAATCTGTGAGTAAATATCTTTAAAGCATTTTTTTTGAGTAAAAGTATTTAATCATGGGAAGAAAGCTACTCACAATTGGGCATGGTGGGCCATGACTACAATATAAGCATTTGAGGGACAAGAGCCTGAGGTTTTATATGTTTGGTACATTTCAGTGCTATAATGTCTGGGCTACATAGTGAGTTTCCAGGTCAAGCTGGGCTATAGAGTAAGATATGGTCTCAGAACACACACAGGTCTGATGAGATGTTTTTGCAGGGCAGTAGTTCTCAACCTTACTAATGCTGGGACTCTTCAATACAGTTCCTCATGTTGTGGTAACTCCAACTATAAAATTATTTTTGTTGCTACTTCATAACTGTAATTTTGTTACTGTTATGAATCATAATGTAAATATCTGTTTTCTAGTGGTCTTAAGTGACCCCTGTGAAAGGGTCATTTGATTCCCAAAAGGGTTATGATCCTCAGGTTGGAAACCACTGGATTTAGTGGGTAAAGGCATTAGCTGCCATACATGATGGTCTGATTTATTAAGTCTCTAGAATTTACATGTTGGAAAGCTTGACTAGCTCCTGCAAACTGTCCTCTGACATTCATATGTGCCATATCTCACACACACACACACACACACACACACACACACACACACACACACACAAAACAAAAAACCCACCACTAAATAAATATAACTAAAGATTTAAAACAAAGCAAACACACAGACAAATAGAGAGCTATTCAAATCTGAGTGGAAAAGTTCCAATATAAGCACATGGTATAAACTTATTAAAGTTGGCGTTGCTTTAGTATTGATTGATGAATTTTTATAAATATAGGTATTATCATATTATTCAGATTCTAGTCCAACAAAAGCCTAAATAGCTTTGAGCTAACTCACCCAAGCAGGAACTCTCTTCTTTACAGAAAGGAAAACAAAAACATTCTGGGCAACTCAGCAAGGAGTCAGTTCATGTGGGGATTGATAGACTGCAATGGACATCAGAAAAATCGAATTCTGTAACTTGGTGACTCCCAAGGCCATGTTGAAAATCTAGAACCTTTGAATCTACTAGTGAGTCAACTTGGCTTCCTTTAAATTTAAAAGGAGAAATCCATGCTCATTTAAAAAAAAAAAGCCCAGGGCAGTGTGAATCTCCCAAACTTTTCAATAATGTGTACTACATAACCCAATTCAAATCCACAAGTACAAGGTTAAATATTGAATCTGATATTCCAAGTATATATCCAGCATAAGTTACAACCAAATGTAGTATAATTAATATTTTGTTTAATCATATATTTAAATTCCATTGAGTCCTACCTATTCTTGTTTACTTTCTCAAATAGCAACTAACACAAAAATGATAGATATTTTCATGAAGATTATTATTTCAACTGTAATATAGGCAGAGCTATGTTTGGAATTTCTAATGATTGTAATGTGTGTGTTGCTTTTTATGCTTCATTAGTCTCAGAATATTCCTAGCTAAACATGAATAGAGTTGAAACAGAGATAATTTTGTGTACTTGTTCCATAAATATAAGAGGTTTCAATACTGCTCCATCATTTGACCATGTTCATGGTCTATGTTTGGATTATAAGCTTTATTCAGTTCATGACAGCAGTGATAAGTACAGACCGCTGCTACTCCTTTTCTATTTTATGAGACCCCAATTCAGAATGTGATGCTTCTGATGGAGCCGGAACAGCTCAGTGTAGATTTTCAACCTAGAAGTGGCTTACTCCAGTTTTTTTTCTGGAATGTGTGAGGGTGTGAATGTGTGTGCTTGTATCAAGATGCTTAATATCTAGGAAGTGTGTTTCATTGCAAAGTCATTGGGAAGAAGACTCACAGCGTGTGTGTGTGTGTGTGTGTGTGTGTGTGTGTGTGTGTGTGTGTGTGTGTGTGTAATGAGAACACGGTGAGAATCCTTGGGATTTGAATCTCAGTGGCATGCATTTTTCAGGTTGAACAGATTCTATGCTCTGTGATTCTTTTCTTCCTGAATAATATTGCCAAATTCACAAGCTCAACATAAGAAATAAAGAAATGCTTTTATCCACAGAAAATGCAGGACCCAGTGCACCACTGAAAGGAAAACATGAGTCAATACCGCTATAACTAGTTTCATCTCCTTAGCCAGAAAATACCCTTGCTTTATGGGTCTTTATTTTCCCATGTTTTGCTCCTTTTCTACTTTTTTTTTCCTTGTCTTTAGGCCATGCCTTGAATATAAAATGATGTAGCTAGCTAAAGATCATGTATTCTATGAAAACCTGCTTTTACAAATATACCTTTAATTACATGTTGAGGAGCTGAACATGTTATATGTCCTTAGAATTTTTGATTTCTGAATTTTCCATTGAATTTAATTACTTTGAAGTCTTGATGTTCTACTGGATTTGCTGTGGATATGTGTGTGTATGTGTGTGTGTGTGTGTGTGTGTGTGTGTGTGTGTGTGTGTGCGTGCGTGTGCGTGTGCGTGTGTGTGTGTGTGTGTGTGTGTGTGTGTAGCTAATATTCAGGAATTTAGGATAGAGAGATTTCAGAAGCATCCGCAGTCCTGCCACTGTCTATCTTCTAACAGAGTCACCAGAAGTTTCAGTCTGTTCTGTCTCAGTACTCACGTAGCATTGCGTAAAACGTGCAGTTTTCTTAAAATTGCCCCCTCCACTTTCTGTTCTATTTATCTTCTCATTTATTCATTCTCTTAGCAAACAGTTTGGAAGAGATTTCATGAGGCAATTGTCGTGATGAATCTAAACAGGTATCGACTTAAAGTTGGCTAAAGAAGCTGATAGTCTTGTGAAGAGAAAGGCAACCGTTCAGTTTCATCGTTGAGTTAGTAATGAATAGGATGGCCTAATTGATTGATGCTTTAAGGGACCAGTACTCACTGCATAACTTAGTGCCACATAGTTTAGGTGAGGTTTCCCTAAAGAAGTGATGATTAACTCAGAAACAACAGAGTAAAAGCAAGAGGAATGGAGACACTACTATCATATTACATCCTGCTATCTTCGTTCATGGCCTGATTATACTGATCTTGGCTGAAGGAGGCAACTTTCAGTAATATCTTGCTATCGCCCCTGTTGGCTTCAGTGTCTACCTATAAAGCCCAATCTGCACTCATACTTCATTCTGTCCTCTCTTTAATACCATTGATGTCCTCCTCTATCAAGTACACAGACACAGCAACCAGAAATTTCCATTTCAACCTAAGCATATTTATGACCTTCGTGTAATGACATAAGCCTACTATCTTAGTACTAGGAAAGCTGAGGCAGGAGGAATGTAAAGCCACTTTGGGAGCCTATCTTAAAAATACAAAAAGTAAAACAGTTACTATTTATTTAATTGTTTCCTTTGAACAATTCACTGGAACATATCCCCAGTGCCTCAGAGACTAAATTCTCACGACCTTCCTGATATAACTTATTCTAGACAGTTAATTGTTTTCTATCTATGAATGACACCATTTGGGATTTTTCTGGTCCAAGTCATACAACCTGAAAATAATTCTCATTTTCCATTTGTACAAATCTTAGTCCCACCAGCTTACTATATCTGGAAGCCATATCCTTCCACTAGTCTCATTACTGCTCATCTTGTTAGGATGACCATGACTCACTCTTGGTATCACATCATGTTATTTGTAACAGAATACATTTGATCTCTTTTTCTTCTTTTAAAGAAATGCTATTGGTTCCCATAGTAACCTTAGCCATGTGGATTTGACTAACTTTCTAATATAATGATCACTGGTACAAACGACTTCCAAACTAGCTAGCCCATGTATCAACCATTGTTTTATCTCTTCTTAGGAAAAGTATCACATAGACATAGAAATGACACATAATCAATGTAGTGAATCAGGTGGAAAAAATACAGTAACTACATCTAGCTTAAGAAATAGTACCGAGCCATGCAGCCCAAACACAGAAATGTGGTCATCTGGTCAGCCAAGGCAAAAGATGGAGAGGGTGAGGGAGGGAGAAGGGATGCTTCATCAAGAAAAAAATGTAATATTATATTATTCTTGGGCTTCAAAACAGCAAGAAAAATAAATCTATGCTGATGTTTGGCTGTAGAAGCCTGTGCTGACTGACACACACAGACCTGCAACCACTTTAGCATAGTTATAGTGTCTAGACATTGTAGAGATGAACTAATTTTAGTTATCTCTGCTCATGAGCTTTAATAACAAATCCTGAGACTGTCACCTTTCTTGTTGCATAGAGAGAAATCCTTCTATCATATATAAAATCTGAATGATGGGGTCATGAGAAAGGGAGAGGAGAGAAGTAAAGAGAAACTTGAGACGTTGTTTAAAATTCTACATCCATTTATGCCAAAAGTCAAACCTAACAGAAGAGCCACCTCATATGGGACAGACGAAAAACCAAAATTAAGGTACTATCCTATTGCCACTAATCTCATAATTCTTTGGTTTTATTTTGGTTTTATTATCTTTAAAACTTTTCTGAATGTACAAATCTTACATCAAAATTTATATAAATAAACTTTTGACATGATGTTAATGGTCATATAGAGTACTAACTAATTCTAGAAAAAGGGCTTCGTCTAGCTTCCTGCATATGATTTTGAGTTTGAGTCTCTATCAGTTCTCTGCACAGAACCATGATCATGCCTAACAGCAACTTTGATGTCTCCAAAAAGATGATGGGGCCCACAATGATGATTCCATCAGCAGTATGATAATACCACTAATATGACAAACAGCCCCCAAAGATCAGTTTTGCATTACAAACTGCTCGGGACAATTTCAAGATGGCTAGCTGAGATGATCCTGCCTCACAGACAAGCCCTATATTTTCCCATTATGCAAAGACTGGACAACAAATGATACAGCTACCTCTCCCAGGACTTACCAATCCATTTTTTTTTCTTTTCAGCATTCCCTAAAGATTCTGTCACCCCCAGACAGCAGGAAGTAAGTTTAAGAAAATAATACCCACATTCCCAAGAGGTGGGGTGTGTTGTTTTTGGTCATTCATTGGGTTATGGATAATTGTCATTGTTTAGGATGGTTGGTTACAAGTTGTTAATTGATAATGGTCAGGAAAAAAAGCTAAACAAGGAGATTAGATCCAGGGTTCTTGTTTGAAAAAAAAAAGAAAAAGAAAAAGAGGATATAGATAAGAGGTAGATTATTGAAAATCTACTCTGAAAAGAAAAAGGAGAGGATATAGATATAAGATAAAAAGGTAGATTATTGAGTCTACTTTAAAAAAAGCAACTACTGGTTTTAAATATTTTAAATTGGATTGGATTTTTGGATATTGTATACAAATTATGTATACTGATACAAATTTGAGACTGATTTTGCTAAAAGTAATGTACATATATATCAAGGTATTATATCTATACAGGTCATTTAACAATGTAATGCAAATTGTTAGTTCTTGAAAGTTATTATTACCAACTAATTAGGATATAAGAAATATAAGTTAATAGTCATTACAATCAAACTTGTAGTCACAGTAGGTATGTTTCCAAGGCTAAATAGAAATATATTTTAGATAGACAGGTCATCTTCAAACATTTCAGAGATCTATAGAATATGACATTTAAGATGTTTTAATAACAGATTTTTTTTCTTTTTTTTTATGAATATGAGACATGTCTGCTCCTGGCAGCACCAATCTACTTCAAAGAAGATGATGGATATTGAAGAAACTCCATACGGAGGTTACTTTGTTTGTGGCAAAAGTTAGCCACTAGGCAAAAAAGTGCCCTTACATCAACTACTGACAGTATGCTGTCCAAAATGGACAAGCAGAATGCAAAAAGAAAGGACTGATGTACCTTGCCAAGACAAAGTAGGACAGCCCTTCAGAAAATCCTGCTTCACAGAAAAGTCTTTCAGGTATGCTAGGCCTGTAGGCTGAATATGGATGCTCCAAATTTGCAAAGGAACTTTGGGTAATGGTCCAGGCAGCCAACTGTTTCTATCATTTCTCAGTTTTTGGATGCCACTTGTTTGCACTTCCTGATTACTCAGTTAAGATTATTTCCTTCTAGGGTCTTTGAGGGAGGTGAGGGTTAGATAGTTATAGTTTTCCTTGTTAACAAATTCAGAAAAGAAACTCACTAAAAGAGGTGTAAAGTATATAAGTTTAAAAGACATCAAAAGATAGTTTTCAGTTGGTGATACAAGTTAGGATAGAAAGTGAATTAGGTACAACTGTGGTGGTATTGTGTTCCCCAAAATATTGTGAACTCTAATAAATTTATCTGGGGTCAGAGAACAGACAGCCACTAGATACAAAGGCTAGAAAATGGTGGCACTCACACCTTTAATCCTAGCATTCCAGAGACAGAAATCCCTCTGGATCTCTGTGAGTTCAAGGCCACATTGGAAATAGCCAAGCATGGTGACACGCCTTTAATCCCAAAAAGCCAGCCTTTAATCCCAGGGAGTGGTGGTAGAAAGCAAAAAGATATATAAGGCGTGAGGACCAGAAACTAGAAGATTTTGGCTGGTTAAGATTTTGGCTGGTTAAGTATTCAGGCTTTTGAGCAGCAGTTCAGCTGAGACCCATTCCGGATGAGGACTCAGAGGCCTCCAGTCGGAGGAAACAGGACCAGCTGAGGAATTGGCAAGGTGAGATAGCTGTGGCTTGTTCGGTCTCTCTGATCTACCAGCATGGACCCCAATAACTCGTCGCGGGTTTGATTTTATTAATAAGTACTTTTAAGATTCCTGCTACATACAACATTTTGGATTCACCAAAATAGGGTAAATAATGGATTGTTTTCTCTGAATTTGTCAAATTCAATCAAATTCAAATGGACTAGACATTGTTAATGTATTTATTGCATATATATATATATTATGTACTTATTGCATATAGTTTTTCTTATATTGGTTATAACCTTCTTTTATGTGTACCCCAATAAAGTTTACCTGGGCATCAGAGGACAAAGGTAACCATTAATTTAGATATTGATGTCAGGCAGTGATGGCACACACCTTTAATCCTCTCACTCGGTAGGCAGAGATTTGTCTGGATCTCTGTGAGTTCTAGGCCACACTGGGCTACATGAGAGAACAGAACCAGGCAGTGGTGACACATGCCTTTAATCCCAGGAAGTAATATGGCAGACACAGAAGGGTATATAAAGCATGAGGAAACAGAAACTTGATCTCTTGAAGCTGAGGATTTTGTAGAGGTAAGCTAATGGCTGGCTGTTCTGCTTCTCTGATCTTTCAGCTTTCACCCCAATATCTGCCTCTGGTTTATTTTTAATTATAAAGCCTTTTAAGATTCATGTTACAGCATAATAAGCTCATCAACAAGAAAAATAGATAGTTCCATAGAAAGGATGGAATGAGTGAGTAGGCATCATACTACAATCTCATGTGATATTTGTATTCCTTAAAACAATGAAGAGAATAGAAGTAAAGCTAACATTCTATTAGCATTTGTCTTAAACACACACACACACACACAAACACATTTGGGAGTTTCCCAAATACATCTCAGAATTAATGATTTAAATTGTTTTAAACATACTTTGAGGGAGCTATTATTAAACAGGAAGCTCCATGTAAGCAATTTATAGCATTAATAATCCTCCATACCATGATATACACACTACCACTAAGGCTGCTAGATAATTGCTTCATTTACATATTTATACCATGCCTACTTCATTATAGGTATTCAAGGTATTCTTATTAATACCATCAGTATCAAAATGTAGGAATCGTCCTTCATTTGCAAATGAAAAAAATGAATTTACCCAAACCTGTGGCAATTTCCATTTTATTCCTAAGTCAGGAATGCATTTTTCAGGCAATCAGTAGGATTTTGTGTTTCTATAAGACTTGGGCTAATAAAACTTAGAGTAGAGGCAAATTTGCAACTTATACAATTCTTAGAATACCCCTATATCTCTTCTTACAGAAAAGGAAAATGTCACCCTACATCACACAGGTAGTAAGATTAGATACTTGGCCAACTAAAAATTCTGTATTTTACTCATTGCATAATGAAGCCTCTCAAATGTAATTTAGTGTATCTGTTTTATTTTATGGCTATAAGAGATGATGAATGCTGTGTAACAATAAATAGCTAATATGTCATGTGTCTACATGGTGATTGAACTATACTCCAAACTACTCATCTCCAAGTTTACAATACTGAGCTCTTTATAGTATATCCATACTAACAACAGTTTGCTAAATCAAAAATCTTAAGAACATGGCTGCCTAAAGACAACCTTAACAATTCTATCAGTGGTGGATTTTCCAATGCAGAGAGAGGAAACCTTATGAAGCTCCACCCTAGATGAAAAGCTACAAATGATTAACAATGACTGAGAGAGGGGGAACTAGTTTTATCCAGGAATTAGCCCTCCTATTAGATATACAATACCAAGTTGTCAGCCCTGGAAACATACACATGTAGGCAATACTGAACTGACTCAGCAGGTTGAATTTATATGTTTATTCATTTACATGAATCTCTAACTACATTGGTTAAAGAAGAGAAGGCTGCCGGGCAGTGGTGGCACACGCCTTTAATCCCAGCACTCGGGAGGCAGAGCCAGGTGGATCTCCGTGAGTTCGAGGCCAGCCTGGGCTACCAAGTGAGTTCCAGGAAAGGCACAAAGCTACACAGAGAAACCCTGTCTCGAAAAACCAAAAAAAAAAAAAAAAAAAAAAGAAGAGAAGGCCATGAATTTTGGAGGGAGAAGATAGGTGGATTGACATTGGAAGGGAAGGAAGAAAGATATGGGGGAGAATGATGTAATTAAATTTTTTTTTTTTTTTTTTTTTTTGGTTTTTCGAGACAGGGTTTCTCTGTGTAGCTTTGCGCCTTTCCTGGAACTCACTTGGTAGCCCAGGTTGGCCTTGAACTCACAGAGATCTGCCTGCCTCTGCCTCCCGAGTGCTGGGATTAAAGGCGTGCGCCACCACCATCCAGCTGATGTAATTAAATTTTAAATAAAATAAAAATAATATATACATATTTATTTAATTTATACCTGTGCATAATGAAATATATACATATATATTTCATTCATATATATATACATGATGGTAACAATTATATAATTACCCAAGCTTTCTCTAAATTCTAAAAGAGTTTTGTGACAATTTGTAACTTGGCTGGTCCAAATTATCTGGATTTCCTAGAATTCTCCTGCTTATCTTAATAAATTTATTTATTTTTAAAATTTTTTTTTACATTTTGCATAATAATCCCAGTTCCTCCTTCCTCTCCTTCCTCCCCCCACCTCCCCCAGTCCCATTCCTGATCCACTCCTCAGAGAAGATTGGTCCTTTCTTGGGGAGTCAACAAATCTGGCATAATAAATTGAGGCAGGACCAAGCCTCTCCCTCCTGTGTCAAGGCTGAGCAAGGTATCCCACTGTAGGGAATGTGTTCCAAAAAGCCACTTCATGCATCTCAGATAAGTCCTGGTCCTACTACCAGGATCTCCCCAAATAGATCTAGCCACACAACTGTCACCCACATTTAGAGGGCCTAGTTTAATTTAATGCATGTTCCCCAGCTGACAGGCCAGAGTCCATGAGCTCCCACCAGCTTGGGTCAGCTGTCTCTGTGGTTTTTTTCTCATCAAAATCTTGACCTCGCTTGTTCCTGTGAACCCTACTCCCTCCCTTCAACTGAAATCTAGGAGTTCAGCCCAGTGCTCGGTTGTGGATCACTGCATCTGCTTCCACCAGTTAATGGATGTAGGTTCTATGACAATTACGGTACTCACCAATCTGATAATAGGGGAAGGTAAGTTCAGGCACCTTCTCCATTATTGCTAGGAGTCTTAGTTGGTGTCATCCTTGTGGATTCCTGGGGATTTCCCTAGCACCAGGTTTCTCCCAAACCCCATAATGGTTCCCTCTATCAAAATATCTCTTTCATTGCTCTCCCTCTCCATTCCTTCCTCCACTCAGCCATCTTAGCCCTTCCTGTTCTTTATCCCTCATCTCTTCCGTTTTACCCCCCTCACAGTTTACCCAGGGCATTTATCTATTTTCATTTCCTGGGATCCTCCATGTGTGTCCAAAAGATGCTCAATCATACCACAAGGTCACTTGTTCATCCATGTTCATAGCAGCATTATTCATAATAGTCAGAACCTGGAAACAACCTAGATATCCCTCAACTGAAGAATGGATAAGGAAAATGTGGTATGTTTACACAATGGAGTATTACTCATTGGTTAAAAAAAAAAGATGAGATCATGATATTTGTAAGCAAATGGATGAAACTAGAAAGAATCATCTTGAGGGAGGTAACCCAGACCCAGAAAGACAAATACGGTATGATGGTATGTACTCACTCTTAAATGGATACTAGACACAAAGCAAAGGATAACTAGGCTGCAATCTATAACCAAAAGAAGCTAGGTAAAAAGAATTATTATTGTTAATTCTGGTTAAGATAGACATTGAAAAGATCATTCTATGGGACTTCAAGGCCAAAGGGGACATGGCCATTAACCTGTTTGTTGACCTCACATGAGAGACTAGAGCTCAGCCTAAAACTACTCTGTTTTGTCTTAGATTGTCTGGAGCTTGCTTGACACTCAGGTCAAGTTTGTGTATGAATGTCATGATAAAAACTTCTTCTCTAGAGCTCCCATTCCAAGACTGTCAGTGGCATATGAAGCACATAGTGTATTCATGCAGGTTTTCAATGAGATCCTGTGATTTTTCCTTCTGACTCTCTCCCTAGCCATGCATGCTATTACACACTGGATCCTTTAACTAAGTAGCCATTACAGGAGAAGTAAAGTTTATGTGTGGGTCAGCAACATGCATTGTTAACCATTTAAGATTAACAAGCCTATGCCATTTTGTTGTTGTTGTTAGAAACAAACAAAAAAAATACATCATTCTCTAAGATATCAGACAGTGACCTCTTGTCAGACTGATTATAATGGGCTACATTATTCATGGGTTAACAGCATTTTGTTTTTATTTGCATAGATAAAATTCTGAATATGGATTTGCCTTGCTACTTGGAATGCACCTCTGTCTATGCATTTATAGAATATTTTACTCTTGAATAGTATTCATTTTTTCAATAACAATTTTATTTCACAGTAAATAGAGCATAGCGATACATCTGTACTCACGTAACTTACTGTTCTTAGGTCCCCATTTGTACTAAGGAAGTCAGCTTGATGGAATAGTTTAATGGATTTTTCAAGATATAGATGTGGCCCCTATTGTGTCTTTCTACATTGAAGGCTGGGGCAATGTTCTCCAGCTTTGGGTTTATATCTCTGAATCAATGGTCAAAGAGAACTTGCTAGAGTGGTTGGCCTTGACCATCAAGGAGCAGTTAGACAACTACTACACAGAGCAGGTAAGAGGAGTGTGTCTTCATGAAGAGATTATTCTGGAATGTATCTAAATTTTCAAAGTTTCTATAATATAACTAGTTGGAGGGAAAGAGAACATGACATTAATAGAGAAAGAATGTAGCTATAAATACAAATGAACATTGTGTGATCAGTTGGTGAAATAAGGACTCTAACACTTTATATTCATTATATATTTTGTTTATATATACATTAACAAAAATGTGGCTTATATTTCTGCCTCTTTTACCCTTATCAAACATAATGCATTGGTTTAAATTTGTATATCAATATATAAACTATAAGATATCTAATTAGTTTCACTAGCTAAAAGAGAAGTATCACTACAGACATATAAGGGACTTCCTATTATATCAGGAGGAAGTAAACTTATTCTTAGAGATATTTAGAGTTTTATGTGTGCAAGGTACACAATGAGTTCTTGGTTTTGTTAAAATTTAGCAATGTTGAAATGCATCACCCATAACCCTTTAAATATTTCCCTTTAGGCGGCTGAGATTGGTTCCTCTACTTGATTTGAAAGTGGCAGATTAAGCAATAACTGGTTTGTGCCTTATCTGTGTTATTGGTATAATTACATTACTGGTATGAGGCACCTAAGTAGACCTACACCTAATGAAGCCCCTCAAATATCCCTTCAATTTCTCTGACTTTAGAACTCAGCACTTTTGTTTTGCTTTCATGGGAGGGATTCACCTTCTTTGGGGCCCACATATTATCATGTTAAGTGCCAATGGAGTGGAAAGCATTACCATCAACTATCCTATGGCTGAAGCTTAGGCATATGAGTTCTAGATTGATTTGCTCTTCACTATTTTATATCCTTACTACCCAAGTGTCTTCACTGTAGACATCAGGTTTCAAGATGAGAAGCCAAAACCAGAATCTTGTAGAGACTACATTACACCACAATTACAAAAGGTCAAATTCTCCTTACCTGTCAACAATCTATCTATCAATCCATCCAATGTTCTATTTTTATCTACTTATATCTTGATCTCTTAGTGCTTTTGCTTCTCTGATTGAGCTCTGATGGAAATGAATTACAAATAAATTGAATTCAACTAAACTGTCCCCTTGAAATGCTTTAATAAAATGAATAATATTGAAAAGAACAAAATACATGTCATTCAACCAACACAATATTTCATTTCTCTAAAAGGCTTTTCTTTTTACTGATTTTAAGAGAATCATTGAAATAGCCAATGACATAAATTAACTGAAATCCAAGTTATTAAGTATACTTAATACATCATCATTTATAACTATATCTATAATGCTACATTCACTGTTTTAATACCTTGTATTTCATAATATTGTTGTTCTTATATCCAGTAAAGTTATATAGGCCAAATATTAGCAAACAAAGAATATGAAAATGTAAGGCTTACAATTATTCAATTCTCTCCAAATCACACATCAAGAGAATATACCCTGAATGCAGGATTTTTAATTCCATAAGTTTCTCACTTATGTTGCAATATTACTCTGTTGTTCAGAGAAACTGAATGAAACATTGTATGATGCCTTGAGTCTACAGTTCTGCAGTATGTGTGTTGGCAAATTTGAGTTGCTCATCTTGTAAGGATCATTATTAATACTTTTATCTGACAGCTCTTGGCATGATTATCTCATAATTAGTTTTATGTGCCTTGTCATGTCTGTGCAGTAATGCTATAAACACAGCACACAGGAGGGCAGGAAATATGTAGCCGATTAATTATGTACATTTACCCTGGCTGGGCTCAGCCACCTGCCAATCATATGTTCTCAACAAAATTGAATTTGGTTCTTTCCTATGTAATCTAGGCGTAGTAGTCATCATTGCCTTAAGTGCTACTGTTTGAATTTTATTCTAAGAGCAATAGAAAGCCACAGATGTGTTTTAAGAAGTAGAATTCCCTTTTTTTTTCTTTAAACAATTGTTCTACATTCTGTGTAAAGAACAAACTATTGAGGCAAAAATGGAAATGAGAAAAGGGATTAGCATATTTTAGCATGTGATATGAGGAGAAGTGATCTTATCTTTTACTAGGATGGTGTATTTGAGTTGTGGTTTATGGTATAATTAACAAGGCAGAGTTATAAGCATAGAGTAAGAAAAACATGTAAAGGAAGATCCTTGTCCCTGGGCTGGACCACCTAGAGAAGTGGTTCTTAAACTGTGGGTTAAGACCCCTTTGGGTTTGAAAGACCTTTAACAGGGGTCACATATAAGATATCCTGCATATCTGATATTTATATTATGATTTGTAACAATAGCAAAATTATAGTTATAAAGTAGCAACAAAATCAGTTTTCTGGTTGAGGATCACCAAAACATGAGGAACTGTATTAAAGAGTTGCAACATTAGTAAGGTTGAAAAACACTGATCTAGTGTGTGCCATTCCTTTATGCTGAAAGGTAACAGTGAGGAACGACCAGTGTTTCAGAGGTAGCAATGGTGAATTTAAGAGAAGTGCATTGCTCCCAAGAACTTGAATTTCATTTCTCTGGGGTTTGTTTATTTGTTTTGTTTTTGTTTTTTTATGTTCATCTATGTTTTTCAAGTCAGAGTCTAGCAGAATGATCTATAAGTATAATATTATGTAGGAACTATTAGTTTAAAAGTCTTATTGGTATTCCTAATTTATTGTTTTTTTTTTCAGAATGAAGGGAAAGTATGCCATCAAATACCCAGTCCTAACACTTCAAATACAACTCTTTAAAAAGAGCTTTGATACTTTTCTATGTGAAACAATGATCCAGACTCTTCTAATTTCCCTTCTCTTCAGGTTCCTCCACAGCCCTCAATCTATAGTAACATTTCCCTGGTAGGTGCTTCCTTAGTGTTACCGAAATGCCTATAAAACATGTCACATGGCTTCAAACATGAAAATGCTTCTACTGCTCTAATACTTGAAAATAAAATGTCAGGAAAAGGATCAAGATTTTTGTGTGTTTCAGAAGGGTTAAGTGATATAGTAGGAAAGGATATATAGAGGGTGATGAAAAGCAGCCTTTAACATGAAGTCCATACACTTCTTTTTTTCTGAATTTTTGAGCTCCAGTTAGGAAATATGTACAATTTAGCAACTATATGAAGAGAACGGTTTTAAGGTTAAAACATTAAATATAATATATTCTGTCTTTAAAATCTAAAGGTAAGTTTATTTTAATATATCACACATGCTTGGCTGTGGCATTAGACTCATAAAAAAACTACTGGCTTATGGTTTCCTTGACAACCTCACTAGTACCTTGATGCCAAGGACCATGTTATCTAATTTTGTATTTGGTAATCTTAGATACGATAGATGTTGAAGAAGCTTTTGTTGACAGGACAAAGCATGGATTGTCATCTGATGGAATTAGAAGCTGTATGCAAGCAATGACTGCTGCTGACATCTTGGTGCCCTGAAACAGCTTGTAATTATGAGGATGACGCTATTATTTTCCTTTTGCTAAATGGAGCATTAGCTTGGCTGAGAAGTCACTTGTACTGTTCCATTGGGGTGAAGAGAACATTTGGAGTTTTTCAGCCAGCGTAGATAAATTTGTCATTGGACATGACCCTTTCTGGGTCATTCAGGTGTAGGTTAAAAAGAAAAATGACTGTAATGCTAGTGAGAGGTATATTCATTTGGCAGCCCTTATCCTGAACTCAGTGTCCAGAAGGCAAAGGGTACTGGCAATAGCCTTCAGTCTGCATTTCCAGGGAACTCTTTACCCCAGTGTTCCTTGCTCCTGATCTAACATCCATCTTAAAAAGTGAAACAGGAGTTCATGTCCCTGGCTCCTTCAAACTTGGAATTATAGTCCAGCTCCCCGTCAGGCTGTCAATTACTGCCAATTTACAGTGGTAAGGGAAAAGGGATTTTTAGCCTCTTGTAAGCAGAGAAATAAGAAAAATAAAGGAGACTAAAAAAAAGAGAGAGAGAAAGGAGAGGATGAAGGGAGGTGTGGTATATGCGCGTAGGAGATGATCTTACTATATTCTTTGACCCTTCATCAATTGCTTGAAGCTCTGAATTGGCAGCCCTGTCACGACGTTGATAGCTAGAGCAAAAATATAAAAAGACACATCCCATTTTGTGGATAAACCACACAAAATTCCTCAAAAATGAAGTGTGTATACTGCTGTGTTTATCAGACTTACCTGGAGGACATGCCAAAGCAGATTACTAGGACACACCCGAGATTCTAAGTTGGTTGCTCTGAGATAGCATCTGACAATTGTATTTCAGACAAACTACAAAGCTGAGCCAAAGGAGCTCCTCCTGGGACTTTAATTTAGAAGCCACTGCTATTAATATTGTTGTATTTTTTTTTAATTCAGATCATTCTGTTTTATGGCTAACATAAACAACTCAAATATCCCTTAACTTCTCTTCCCAGCTCCCCAAACTGAGTGAATCAAAATGACTGGAAACAAGTGTGGAATCCACTATGAGGAAGGCAGAGTACAGAAGCTGGATCATACAGCAATGCTGCTTTGGCTTTCCTGTGTCTCACATGTTCTAGAAGAAAATGAGGAGCAATACGATGATTGGCATGTCCGACATTAAAGAAAAGCTTATTCGTGCCTAATGCAATGGAGAATTTGTTTAAGAACAATTCAGAAGCATGGTAGTCTGACCCACAGTGAGTCAAGTTCATGAAGTCCTGAGCCATTGGCTAAATACGTGCAAATAAGGTATAGTACATGATAATGGAGGCAGAAGTCATGTACAATACTGACTCACCTGCTAAACTTGACAGAGTTAGGGGACAAAGTGTAGGGCCTAACCTTTTAATTATTTTTGTAGTTCATCGTCATATGTTCCTCTTCCTGTTTGGAAAAGCTAATTCCTTTTCAGTACAGAAATGGGTGATGCAGATAGCTAACATAACTTTAAAATACAATTTGCTTGGCCAGGAGGTGGTGGCACACGCCTTTAATCCCAGCACTCGGGAGGCAGAGCCAGACAGATCTTTGTGAGTTCGAGGCAAGCCTGGTCTACAGAGCGAGATCCAGGACAGGCACAAAGCTACACAGAGAAACCCTGTCTCAAAAAACCAAGAAAAAAAATACAATACGCTTAAAATTATAGAAGGTATGGTATTTAACAATATAATAGTTATCAAATGGCAATTCTCACCCCATAGTGGATATGTGGTAGTGCCTGGAGACATTTTTGAGTGTCCCAAATGGGTAGACAGTACTACAATGTGGTCAGTAAAGCCAGAGATGTTGCAATCTGCAAACTTGCTCATATAAGAAAATAATAAATCTGCCTTTATTTTATCTGTCAGCTTGATAACCATTTATTCCAGTGTTATTGTTACCAAATGCACAAAAACTCTTATTACAGATTGAATTTGGCATGGTTTAGCAATGAGTTAGAGATATGGTTCTGTGGTACGGTACTTGTCTAGCTGTGCAAAGCCCTGGGCTGAATTTCCTGTACTAATAAGTAAACAAATACAAATGAACAATCTCCCAAAAGGAATCTTTCTAGATTTTGCCTAAACATTTCAATTGTATTGTTTGTAGTAAATTGACATATTAAAAAATTATAAGCATATTTTTTTTCCCAAATGAAAACCTCTTGAACAGGCTTCTCAATAGTATTTTTTTCCTTCATTTGCCTTTTTTCTTTCCTATTTTTTTTTGCATCCTTCAGTTTTAGAAATTCTTTTTATCAGTCAATGCAAAAGTGAATCAATATTTATGTCATTGAAGAAATCTGACTAATGCTTGGAATTACTGAATAGGCAATTACATTTCAAATGCAATATTTAACAAAATAGCAGTTCAATGCATGAAGCAAATGAAGTTGCAATATAGTAAAAAACAAGTGTATTTCAAAAGGCCTGCTGATTTGAAGCCTTTTTTCTTTTTTTAAAATCTATTTTTCAAAACCTCCTTTTGAAATTCATAAATTCAAATTAAATAATGGAACTGATGGAAGAATTCAAAAATGTCTTAAAGCTATGTATGATCCTTCAACACAGTCTGCTTGAGTAGGTTGTTACTTTAAACAGTGGCAGTTTCATGCACTTTAACAGTGACCTTCGAGGAGTACAACCAAGTGGAATTTTGCTAAGCTCATTACATGATTTAACTTATCACAAGAGTCATTTTATATTTGGTAAAAGCTCACATTTACTATGATTGCGTCAATTTTAATGTGCTCATTAATCTAAACTATACCATACTGTGGGACTACAAAAGGGTATGATTCCAGGAAATCTGCTATCTTTAGGTTTAGTTGTACAGTCCATACAGTAATATTTATGTCAGGGCCAAGAAGTCTATATGCTGGGTAATATTTGATAAATCATATTATAATAGAAGTTGTTATTATTATTAATGATTCATTTCTATATTTGCATGAGTCAAAACACAGTTCTATAGGTTGGGTCTTCTAAAGTCAGAAGCCACTTTAATTATCTAGAAGAAAGTGGATCCTAAGTTATATTTCCTTGTGTAGTCAGTCCATACCTTATCAACTACTTATTTATTTACTTTGCTTCTTGAGTGTCAGTTATCAAGTCAATGGCTGTCCCAGGAAGCTCCACGCCCCAGAAAAGCCCTTAAACAGGGACATCAGACTACTGTCCAATACTTTCGACTGTTGCCTTTGTGTAAGTGTTTCATGTTCACACACACAAAGAATGAATTTTCTATAAAGAAAAGATCATGAGGCTTAGGATCAGTCTCCAGAGATTGTAATGTAGAAGCTAATATATTTATTAATAAGGAAGGAAGTAAAGCTGCTTAATCAGTCAGTGCTGTTCTCTGGATTGCTTAACTATTGTATGTGTAAAGAGACATGTAAAGAGTATGGTGCCTAATCTGCCATAGGGATTGGGGGAATGATAGTCTGATCATAAAATCTAAAAATCTCAGAATAGTGTTCCTTCATTATTTGATACGGCAAAATGTTATAAATATTGGATACACCAAGATTTCAAAAGGGAGAATCTATATAACTCTTCACTCCATCTTATCTTAGGTTCAAGGGTTTTGTAATTTAATGGCAGAACAGTAGAAGAAAAAAATTCATATAAATGTAAGTTTACAAAGCAAAAGTAATTCTGATACAATTAATCTTGAAGCTGAGTTCCAAGAGACCCATAGAGTCAGTTTTCCTTATATTTTCTCTTCTGAGTACCAGGAAAATGACATGGGAATTACAGCTGACTCAAAGTCATGGATTCTAAGCCTGTAGTGCCAGGTTATTTATTCTGTTCAGCGGCTTCCGTATTTATTCATGCTTTGTTTCTAGCCTCCAAGCCCTCAGTGTTCTGTAAGGACCTTGACACAGAGAATTTTATATTCTACGCAGAGTGTCTCTGTCTCACTGATTCTAAGTTTCTCTATTCTTAAATCGCCTAGCTTCCCCACGCCTAAACCATCTAAACTCACCAAGAATTCACAGGGAGATACAGAGGCACAACAAATGGGCAAACTGGTGTTAGAAGAGTTGAACATTCATTACAAAGTCAGATGAGTTCTTCGTCATTTAAGAAGACAGGAAAGACAGAAATAAAATTTCATTAAAAGTGAAATTTTATCCTGGCTATTTACAGTGCCAAAACATCTGGAGAGCATTCTAATTTACACAGGAGTGCCTTCGAAAATATGTGAACTCCTAACTAAACACAAGGGAATTTATAAGGCAAAAGCTTTGGGCTTTGTAACTGAAGTGACTTAGCTATTTATTTTTCACAATGCTGTCATACATCAACCTAACTACCCTTCAACACAAACTCAACTATGTTTTCTAAGGTATTGTTTTCTCTTCATCCTTTGATTTTCACTGTATTTGTTGCTGAAATATATATTGACAAATAGTTCAAGGAAATAAGTGCTCATACAAGCTAAATTAAAATTTTCAACCACTTTCTTGGTATTATTTTATGAAAACAAAATGTTGAGAAATATAGCTCAATAAAGCATGCGAACATTCACCAGAAAGATGCATATCAACCCAGGGCAACAGATGGACACAAAGCAACTGTCCCTTCTTGTCCTTGCAAAGCTATTGCATGTCAATAGCCACCGCAAACACCATTTTAATTTTCTTTTCCAATATATGGATCAAGGCTTTCTATTTACATGATGTCTCATACCATCTTTGACCTTCACATTCTTTCCCCTCTGATGAGCTTGGTGCATAGTTAAGTGGTAGCACTTTAAAACTAAAAAACAAAACAAAACAAAAAAAATTTCTAGTTGACTTTGAGGAATGTGTCAGTGAGATAAATTCCAGTTTATACAAAGAAAATGACAGAAGATCAAAGAGCAAGGTCCAACAGCTGCTTTCTTTCTTCCAATACCCATTTCCTACAACTGCATAAATGATTTCTTCCTCCAAGATCACTCTTTAACCAGGAACAAAACAAAACAACAAAACCAGATCTCATTAATAGATTCAATACCCTATTTCAAAACTTTATTTGAACAGTGAAGATTTTCTTGTTTACCACTCAAGAAAAATAAACATTTCTGTTTTCTTTCAGTGTTACTCAAAATTACAATGGCTGTTTCTATCTGCCCCAAATTAAAGCTTATGCCTCTTTTTTCAACTCTAAATAGTTTACATACTTTTAAATGGCAGAAATTTTGACTTAGTTCAGTATGCATTCCAAATACACACCCAATGCCTTATCCACAAGAGTGTTCAATAAGTGAATTATATTAGAAATTTGGTACTACATAGGTAAGATTTGTTTAAAGATGGCCATCAGGCCAGGTGGAGGTGGTACACACCTTTAATCCCAGCACTCAGGAAGCAGAGCCAGGCAGATCTCTGTGAGTTCAAGGCCAGTCTGGTCTATAGAGTGAGATCCAGGACAGGTACCAAAACTACACAGAGAAACCCTGTCTCAAAAAAAAAAACAATGGCCATCAAACTTTCAATTGTTAACTGTAGTGTAGTTTACACTGCAGGTAAAAGATGCTTTTATCTGCATGTGAATATTACTCCCTAAGTTTTGTTTATAAATGTACAAGAACTGAACACAATATACCATCAGGGCTACACAATCACTGTTCATCCATCCATCCATTTGTTGGGCAATATCTGAATATAGCTGATGCTTGTTTGCTGCTCCTTGGAATAAGGAGTTTGTTCATGCCTGCTATGAAGTCTCATATACTGTGAGAGCCTTTCTGTCTGCTCTAGTACTCATGTGTCTCCTAAAGAGCCTCATATTCTGGCTGTTCCAAACGAACAAATATCATCTCACTTTCTCATACCCAGTGTGGAGCAGGGCTAGGGATCAGTTGAAATGAGGTGGGACAGATAGGGGAGGCATAGCTTAGCCAATCTAAGGATATAGTTATACTGGGGAACATTCATCATCACCTACGAAGACCTGGTTTCAATCCTTTGCATTGCAAATATAATAATAAAAATATCATAACTGACTTATCCATGCATCACACATTTTCCCTCTTCCACAACGTCCTGTTTCTTCTGCTTACACACTTATATTTTCCTTTTGGATCTCTCCTTTTACTATTGCATAAATGTTTGGTGAGATAATGATCAAAGCTGTTTGTCAGTTTCTACTTTCTCCTGTCTAGGGAAGGCAATCTCACTGTCACTCATAAAAATTTGAATTTTGAGAAAAGAAACAAAATAAAAACATGAGTATTTTTTCTCATGGCAAGTGGTCTGACAACACGGTACACTGTTGTCTAACATCTGCATTTTCAAAAAGGACCTTCATGGGGTCATTTTCTTCATTCTGTAGTTCTAGGATTCCGTCCAGTCTTTCAGTGTCAGGTGCTGAATGTGTACTGCAAAGCCAAATGTTGAAGTGCTAAGTCCCGATAGCTGTGGCTGTAAAGTGTTCAAAGAGAAAATAGAGTTTTTGCAGACACAATCAAGTTAGGATCAGGATATTAGGCTCTAATCCAATGTCATCGATTTCCGTATAAGAAGATAAATGATACAGAAAGAAAATTTACAGGGAACACACTATGTGATCAGAGATACAGAGATTGGAATGATGCATCTACAAGCCAAGACTTGCGAGCTAAGGAAAGGGCCTAAAACAAATTCTCCCCTAGAGGCTTTGTGGTAACATAGACCAACTGACAAGTGATTTCTCATGTTTAGTTTTAGAAAAGTGAAGAATAAATTTATGTTATGTTAAGTCACCCTGCTTGTGGAACCTTGCTTCATCAATCAGAAACTAATACAATATGTTATTCCCAATCCCTTAAGAAGAGGAAGAAAGGAAGATAGGAAGAAGGAAGGAAGAAAGAAAGGAAGAAGGAAAAAAAATTAAAAATTAGTATTCAAGAATCTTACACTCAAGCAATAGTATTGTTTCCACAGTCATTGTTTGATGTCATGGACAAGAAGGTCCAGTCTGTTCTTAAAAATCAGATTCTATTGTCACACAAATATGTCTTTTAGAAAGCACATGATCCAGATCTGTAGATCCACACAAGAATCTACTCAGACATCCTTTGAATGAGTCTTCCTTGTAAAGAAAGAGATTGACATGTGAGAAAAATTCTATGTATTCTCCAGCCTCCATACTTACTTCCTGTAAGAGAAACATTCTTGTGGGGTGTATCAAGTACCTGGTCATGATATAGTGTCATATAAAAATATGCTGAGTCCAAATCAGAAATTGGAGAAGTATATATGTGAGCCACTGTGTCAATTCTAAAACCAATAGGTTCTAGTCTCTGTACTCATGGCGTAAGACGAAAGTAAAGCTACAACTTTTAAATAGACTTTGTCTGTGTGTATTCTGGTAATTCTAATCTCAAGCATTTTAACTGTACAGGATTAGTGTCTGCAGAGTCCAAGAACACTTTCATCGAGTAGCTCAGAGTTCAGGAAGAATGGCTTTACTGTTCAGAAACTTGATGAGAAACTCTGAAAGTCATGATGACTATTCTTAGATTACTCATTCATTTTCTGATAATATATGATATACACATCTGAATGTAAGAAAGGACTACTCATAGCAGCCACAAACTAACCAGTGCTTACAGATTTAGATATGAAGGAATTCTCCCCCCACGAAGCTTGAAAATTGGGATATTTCTACTTCTGTTCTAATGTTTTCAGGGTCCCTTGGTCAGAGACGTTGCATTTAACTTCTATTTAGAGAAGAATAAAAGATACAAACTTGGCCAGGGAGGTGGAAAGCATGACAAACTGAGCTAAGTGAGCAGCTCCAGCATAATTCAGAGTTGGATATACTAAGAGGTGCCCCGTTTATTTCTGAATTCTGGATTTAAGTCCAGAATAGTAGAATTGTCCTGTAAAATTTGTCATGGTGATGCACAAAAATTAAGTCTAAATGGGTCAAAGACCTCAACTTAAATTCACCTACACTGAACCTGATAGAAGAGAAAGTAAGAAGTAGCCTTGAATGCATTGGCACAGAAGACCACTTCCTAATTATAATACCAGTAGCACAGACACTGAGAGCAACAACTAATAAATGGGACCGCCTGAAACTGAGAAGCTTCTGTACGGCAAAGGGCACAGTAAATAAGACAAAATGAGAGCCTACAGAATGGGAAAAGATCTTCACCAAACTTATACCTGACAGAGGGCTGATCTATAAAATATATAAAGAACTCAAGACACTAGACATCAAAAACCCAAGCAATCCAATTAAAAAATGAGCTACAGATCTGAAAAGAGAATTCTCAACAAAAAAATTTCAAATGGCCAAAAGACGTTTAAGGAATTGCTCAATATTCTTAGTCAATAGGGAAATGCAAATCAAAATGACTCTGAGATACTATCTTACACCTCTCAGAATGGCTATGATCAAAAACACTGATGACAGCTTATGTTGGAGAAGATATGGATCAAGGGGAACACTCCTCCACTATTGATAGGAGTGCAAACTTATATAGCCACTTTGGAAATCACTATGGTGAATTCTCAGAAAACTGGGAATGAATCTACCTCAAGACCCAATGATACCACTCTTGGGTGTATACCCAAGGGACACTCAATCATACTACAAGGATACTTTCTCAACTATATTCACAGCAGCATTATTATTGGAAACAACCTAGATGCCCCTCAACCAAAGAATGGATAAAAAAAATGTGGTACATATACACAATGGAATATTATTCAGCTGTAAAAAACAATGACACCATAAAATTTGCAGGCAAATGGATAGAACTAGAAAATATCATCCTGAGTGAGGTAACCCAGACTCAGAAAGACAAACATGGCATATAATCACACATAAGTGGATAATAGCTGTAAAAAAAAAAATAACCAGACTACAATCCACAACTCCAGAGAAGCTAGAGCCTTCATCCAGTAACAGATGGAAGCAGATGTAGAGCTCCACAGCCAAGAACCAGGATGAGTTCCAGGAATCCATTCAAAGAGAGGGAAGGGGAATATATGAGCAAAGGGGGTCAAGATCATGGTGGGGAAATCTACATAGACAGCTGAACCAAGCTTGTAAGAACTCACAAACTTTAGCTTGATAGGGATATCATTCTGTGTGTTACGAATATGTGTTGCTTTGATTGGTTGACAAATAAAGCCATTTGACCTATGGCAAGGCAGCTTAGAGGCAGGCAGGAAACTCAGAGAGACAGGCAGAAGGTTGGGAGAGGCACCAGGAAGCCATCCAAGGAGTAACATGTAATGGGATGCAGGTAAAGCCATGGAACATGTGGTGATACATAGATTAATAGTTATGGGCTAATTTAAAATATAAGAGCTAGCTAGCAGGAAGCCTGCCATGGCCATAATTTAAAAATAATACAAGCCTCTGTGTGTTTACTTGGGTCTGAGTGGCTGCAGACTGGGTGGGACTCAGGAAAACTTTCTCCTACATTAGCCAACAGCTTTGGAAATTGCATGAAACAGGACTAGGCCCTCTGCACATAGATTACAGTTGTTGGCTTAGTCTGTTTGAGGGGCCCCTGGCATTGGGATCAAGATCTATTCCTGGTGCATGAACTGCCTTTTTGGAGCCCACTAGCTATGATAGGATGCCTTGCTCAGCTTTGGTGCAGGTGGGAGGGGCTTGGTCCTGCAACAACTGAATGTACCAGGCTTTGCTGACTCCCTTACCCTTTTGGCAGAAGGGATGGAGAGTGGGTAGAGGGGAAGACTGGGGGGAGTGGGAGGAGGGATGAGAGGGGGATCTGTAGTTGGTATGTAAAATGAATAATATACATATACTTAAA
The DNA here is from genome assembly GCF_049852395.1 of Peromyscus maniculatus bairdii. Taxonomy (NCBI): domain Eukaryota; kingdom Metazoa; phylum Chordata; class Mammalia; order Rodentia; family Cricetidae; genus Peromyscus; species Peromyscus maniculatus. The sequence continues at coordinate 23,311,720 of NC_134859.1, forward strand.
AAATTGTTATGGTGAAGAAGTCTCCTGTGCAGTTGTAAAGGCATAGAATTTAATATGGGGAAGAAGTATCAGGAATTATCCTTGCAAGTTAGATAGCTTTTGTTAAGAAAATGAAGCTATGTGAGGGTTAGAAATTAATTTTTCTATCTTTACAAACTGCTGTAATTGGCCTGCTCACATTCTCTCTCCTTTTGATCTACTCTGTGTCTCAAGATGGTTGCTGCAAAGTCAGATACCATGGCTTTGTTCCCCTCACAAATGAGGAAAGGTACAGCTTATGTCAGCACTGATTTACCAGGAGAGACACCCCATTTCCTCCAAAAGACTTTCTCTTGAGCCTCATTAACTTATCTGGGTCTTGAGATCAACTTTATTTTTATTATTTTTAAGGGGGAATGTCAAAGCAAGGAACAGAATTCTGTTCATTGAGTTATACCAATCATTATACATCATCCACAGTGAGCCAAGGCAGGTTACTCTAAGCAAGACACAAAAAGCAAGTGGATCCCAAGTGGGCACATAATGCTGTTTGCCACAGTAGGGGTGCTAATAAAGCTGTTGAAATAGCCTCATATCTGAGCATTCTGGTTGGCAAACTTTCTTTGCCACAATTTCACATGCAGTCAGAAAGTTAGCATTATCAGTAGAGCCTGAATGCGCTCAGACAGTCTATGCAGCAGTGGATTAATGTGTTTTGATGGCTAAGCTAGGGCTTATTTGCATGCTGGTTTTATAAGATGTAAGGGCCTTTAAATTCAAAACCTGAGGCAGTAGAGTGGGGCAAAAGACTTTGAACTTATTGAATACTCAGTTTATTACTTTAGAAAACAACCATAAAGGACTCAATGGAATTACATATTGATATTTACTTAATAATATTTCACATTGTATATATTATGAATAAATGTATTTTATGATATTGCATTGGATCTTATATTGTGGCATGATAGATTCTGAGTTATCTTTGCATTCATATTTTATTTTTATCACAGGCAATTTTTCACATTGCCTTATTATCATAGGAATATTTCCTACAGAGTAAATGTGTTTAAGCCATTATACCAAATGTATTATAACTACCATATCTTAAATTGTTTCACTATATTTTTTCTTATCTAGTAGGAAAAACAAAGAATGAATTATGTTCTCTTTATGTAATATTTACTTTAAATTCTATATAGCACAATGCATTTACTTCCTTGGACTTTTATTCTCTTATTCTCCAGCACAGGAAATATTTGCATTCAAAGGAGTTTCCACATGCTCAAACATGACTAGACCAAAAGATGGAGAGACAGAACGAGAATAAAATTTATCTTTGATATCCATACAAATGTGATGCACAGAATAAATTTTTATTTATATTTCAATTATATGTCTTAGAATTTTTATGTATTTTTATGGAACTCCTACTTACTAAGGTGAGTAATATTTTCTTCCAAGTAGCTGCTGGTTTAGAGAATTTAAGAACAACAATAGTGACTGTGATTTCCAGTGGCTTAGGGTGAGTAGAAACTCTGAAGATCATTCCTAGGGCTTATGATTGAGTTCAGTGATTTCTGAGTCATTAGAACTGATGAATAAGCTTCTTGCATTCATGCTTTGCAGACACAATTGATTTCTTTGAAAAAATCATATAGGCTAAAAGGCCATATGATATGCACACATAAATCAAATTTAAGAAGACCTCTTTACTTATGCACAAGAAAAAACTTTCTTAGAAATATTCTCCTTCTTGAAACCATCAGGATACACTTTGACAACAAGAAAGGATGGTGGAGGCTGTGAAGTTACTGTTTTGATTCATGGATATAAATCCTTGTCACATAAGATAAAGAAAGATAGTTTGACCTTGAAAATGAGTGTTAGTGCTTAAAACTACCCCCACCCATGTAAATATGACATTCTTTCCAAGCAATAGTTTAGTAAGTAGGGGAGCCAGACAAAGGTCTAAAGCCAATTTATTCAATGACCAGTTCTATTCAAATATGTTATAAAAATATGTTGGACCTAATCCAAGGTAATTTGTCACATTTGTTTATTGGTAGAAAGAAGACCAGGGGCAAAGGAAAACAGCAGACAGTAGGCTATTTGAGTATAGTTACAAGAGCAGAGGTCTGGAATGACAGACCCTGGGACATTAGAGAAGTGAGGTAAGCAGCTGAAATCCTCAGAACAAAACAGATGAAAAAAATTTTTTCCTTTTATTTTATTTTACAATACCATTCAGTTATACATATCAGCCACAGATTCCCTTGTTCTCTCCCCTTCTGCCCCCCTCCCCTTCCCCCCAGCCCATTCCCCATTCCCACCTCCTCCAGGGCAAAGCCTCCCCCGAGGACTGAGATCAACCTGGTAGACTCAGTCCAGGCAGGTCCAGTCCCCTCCTCCCAGACTGAGCCAAGCATCCTTGCATAAGCCCCAGGTTTCAAACAGCCAACTCATGCAATGAGCACAGGACCCCCGGTACCACTGCCTAGATGCCTCCCAATGAACCAAAGGCTGAGGGGCCCCCCAACTGGATCAGGCCCTCTGAATTGGTGAGATGAAAAAAATTTTAAGAGGAAAGTTCATCCTTTCAAATATAATGACCAGAAACCAGGACAACTAGGTGTTTCAAATTAAATCCTTTGACAAGTTGATTTTCAATAACTTATCTTTTCCCTCCTTTTTTTCTTTGTTGGTGTTTTATTGCTGTGATCAAATCATGAGTGAAAAAGCAACCTGGGGAGACAGGAGTTTGTTTGGCTTACATATCCAGGGTCACAGTCTGTTGTGAGAAGGCAAGACAGGAACTGAACCAGAAACCACGGAGAAATGCTGTTCATTGGCCTGCTCTCCATGGCCTGCTCAGCCTGATTTCTTAGAGAGGTAACACCAGTCAAAATATACTCATCCCTCCCCATCAATTACCAATCAAGAAAGTGAACTAAAGACTCAGCAAAAACAATTATTTTTGAAACATTTTCTCAACTGAGGTCTTTTCTTGCCAGATAACCCTAGTTCGTGTCAAGTTGCCAAAACTACCTACTGTGCTTCTCCAGAGCACAGTAGGATTACTATAGTTAAAGTACTGGGAGAAATTCATAGTTACTGTTTGACAGTACAGAGGGATAGGTTGTTTCTATCTTCTGATTTCCTAAAACTCACATTAAAGATATTCAGTTTAAAAAGTTATCTGAAGGCTAAAGAAATGGCTCAGTGCTGATGAGTTAGTTCCATCCTTGGGACACAAATCATGAAAGTCAAGAGCAAATTGATTCTCTCTGGTGGTTGTTCTCTGGCCTCCTCTCACACCACTGGCACATGCATAGCCCCTTACTTAACAGCCAATAAACGAATACAATCTAATAAAAATTTAAGAAGTTAAATAGTGCTCTTTTCTACTGAAGTAAATATTTTTATGAAGGAATGAGGACATAACGGGTAACAATAAATGTGGTGACGTGTAGCCAAACAAATAGTTCCAGTAGAGCAAAATTGATGGAGACATCAATACCACTTCCATGATGCCTTCATGGAAAAAGAAAAATTGGAGCACTCAGCTCTAAATATAATGCTGTTATTGCACCCCTACCCTTAAGTCTCAGGGATCTATGCAGAAAAGGAGGCAGAAAGAATGTGAGATCCAGAGGTGGTAGATGATTCCAAGGAAACATGTGGTGGTATTGTGTTTCCCAAAATATTGTGTACTCTAATAAATTTATCTGGGGTCAGAGAACAGACAGCCACTAGATACAAAGGCTAGAAAATGGTGGCACTCACACCTTTAATCCTAGCATTCCAGAGATAGAAATCCCTCTGGATCTCTGTGAGTTCAAGGCCACATTGGAAATAGCCAAGCATGGTGACACATGCCTTTAATCCCAGAAAGCCAGCCTTTAATCCCAGGGAGTGGTGGTAGAAAGCAGAAAGATATATAAGGCGTGAGGACCAGAAACTAGAAGCATTTGGCTGGTTAAGCATTTGGCTGATTAAGCTTTCAGGCTTTGGAGCAACACAGTTCAGCTGAGATTCATTCTGGATGAGGACTCAGAGGCTTCCAGTCTGAGGAAACAGGACCAGCTGAGGAACTGGTGAGGTGAGATAGCTGTGGCTTGTTCTGTCTCTCTGACCTTCCAGTATTCACCCCAATAACTGGCCTCGGGTTTGATTTTATTAATAAGAACTTTTAAGATTCATGCTACAGAAACAGTGTCTTCCAGAAACAGAATTGATGCACACATGACCTCGCACATGCTATGATAGAAAGCATAAGTTCCACACATGTTTAAACCAGACAAAAAAATATTAATACTGGAATCTGAAATAGACAAAATGTTCCTCCACTGTCTAGAATTTATTTGCAATTGAAGCTTCTGAGTAAGGAAAAAATCAACTTTCTCCAATGAGGTAACACTGGTATATCTACTACACTCCAAGTAGTTGGCCAACAAAAAATGGGCTTCATGGTTTTTTGTGTGTGTGCTTTTAGTTTTGTTTTGTTATTTTTATATTTTCTTTCTTTTTTATAATTTTTTGTTTACTTGTCTGTTTTGATTTTCTTTCCTTTCTTTTCTTGTTTTCTTTGAAAGAGAAAAAGGACTTGAGAATGGGTGCTCTAGGGAGGTGGGAAGAATCTAGGATAAGTTGAGGAAGCAGAAATACAATAAAAACATTTTATGTGAAAAAATGTTATATACAAACTCTAAAAGAAGTGTTATGACATATGAAATATTTGTGTAGTGCTGTTAAGGGGTGTATGTCAATGTGATTTCAGCTATAATCTCCTATTATGAATATCTATATTGTTATGCATTGGCATATGGAAGGCAACACATAGCCAATGTCATGTCAGCTGAGCAGTGATTCTCAGAAGTAAATAATAAAACAGAATCTATGCTTTATGAATCCTTTTGGGGATTAGCTAGGGATAAATAAGTTTAAGCATAGTTAAAAATTAATCCTAAGAAGAGCAAAGGTCCCTTAGGAGTCATCCTGAACATGCAGATTTTGGATGTTCATTAAGCTTTTCTATTCATTCTTTACCTAAATTCATACTTACATTCTAAATATGTCTGCAGGTTTCCTGGATTTAATAGAATTTTAGTTTAATAGAATTTTGCTTTATTAATACTTAGTCTAATAGAAATTTTAATTTGGAATCCTTCCTTTAGTTCAAAAGCAGTAAGATAGCCTATCCTAATTGACACTGTGGAAATAATAAAATATCATCCCACTGAAAGCCATTTCTCTGAACCTGGGGGAATACTTGTTTATTATCCCCTTTATACTTGTATTGACCTGTAAAATAATAAATTCATGAAAGTTGTCATTACCTGATATATATAAACATCACATTGCATTTTATTAATACATGTAATTATTATACATCAATTAAAAACTAAATAATGACCATAATTTTTTAAATTTGAGAATTTACCAAGAATACCAAGAGGGTTTGGAGAGATTTATCATCCATTAAGAGCAAGAAATTCTCTTATAGAGGACTAGAGTGCTGTTCCTATGACCCACATGAGGTGGCTCACAACCTCCTCTATCTCCAGCTCCAGAGGATATGAAAGCCTTGACCTCCATGGGTAGTTCACTCCTGTGCACATAATTGGAAACATAAATACTCACACACATGCAAATTAAAAATACTAGAGTAAATACTTAAAAATAAGCTACCTTTATAACAAGGACATGGGAAACAGAGGTTCTTTTCATAGGGTGTTCCAGGATAGATAGGGCTACACATTAAGAATCAATCTCAAAAACAGTTAAAGTAAATTGACTAAAATACAATGGTTTTGAAAATCAATATATAATCAACTCTAGCTCTTCATGTAGTATTTTTTAGGAGGGGTACAATTTTTGACTAAGAATGGCCCCCATAGGCTCATATAATTGAATGCTTAGGCTCCAGGAAGTGGCACTACTTGAGAAGGATTAAGAGTAAGGCCTTGCTGGAGTAAGTGTGGCCATGTTAGAGGAAGTATGTCACTGGGGGTGGACTTTAAGGTTTCAAAAGCCCAAGGCAGTGCCAATGTCACTCTCTTCCTGCTGCCTGTGGATCTGAATTTAGAACTCTCAGCTACTTCTCCAGCACTATGTCTACCTGTGTGCTGCCATCATCTCCACCATAATGATAATGAACTAAAGCTCTGAAACTGTAAGCAAACCCCAATTAAATGCTTTCTCTTATAAGGGGTGGGTGTCTTGGTCATGGTATCTCTTCACAGCAATTGAATACAGACTAAGACAGAGTTTGGTACCAGGGGGCAGGGTATTTCTGTGAGAGGTCTGACCATGCAGTTTGTCTGGGGAATATGGACGACTTAGGGACTTTGACGAGAAAAGCCTCTGGATGCTTTAAGCAGGGCTTAAAGGTCTTTCCTAGTAGAAACATGGAAGATAGTGATGAGGGCAATTTTAAATATGGCCCAGTTCAAGAAGTTTCAGTGGAGAATCATATTAGTAAGTGGCCAAGAGATCATTCTTGTGATATTTCGGCAAAGAATGTGGCTACTTTTTGCTCTTTTCCTAAAAATCTGCCTGGGGCTAAATTGAAGACTCATGGATTAATTACATTGGCTGAGGTGTTTTCAATATAATTAATATTTATTGTTACATATGGTTCTTGGTCACTATTATGCACATCTACAATGACAAGGAGCAAGCTGATCAAGGAAAACTACTAAATGCAGAGTTTGAGGAAAAAAAGGAGTGCCAGAAAATAAATGAAATGTTGGAGTCTAGTCCAGTGGTAAAAGAGATTAAAAAATGTTTAAAGAAAATCTGTTGCTAAATGGAATAAAGGGAGTGGTGGTATCAGGGCAAGATACCCCCAGCTAAGCTTCCCTTTGTGGAAGGAATTAAAGAAAAGCTTAAATCGTGAAGGGAATCAACAACAACAGAAAACTAGTGCAAATGTCGTTGAATAAAGGAGCCAATTCCAGCCCCACAAAGTAGCAGAACTGTGCAGCTTTGGCCACATGGTTCAGGCTTCAGAATCAAGAATACATAACAGGGGTTGTGAAATCTTTTATGACTAAGTAAAGCTTCTGAGGCCAGGCATGTGTCAGGAGTGTCCCCGCATGGAGCCCCAGAGAAGCCGTTGCATGAAATTAGGAAGGCAAAGCCTGGATTGTGTTGGAATCTCCAAGATGATGGTGATGCCAGAGTCATAGGCTACCTGCCAAGGAGAGCTGCAGACCAGATGTGGAACCAGCCCAAATAAGAGAAGTATGTTGCAATCAACCAATCTGGAATGAGTTGGAAATCTGAAGAACACTTTGACATTAGACATGGAGATGCAGAATTTGGAATTTGTTCTTTGGTCCAGTATTTCCTCACTAAACTCCCTTCCCTTCCTTTTGGAATGGTAATGTGTCTTCCATGCCACAGTATGCAGGAAGTGTGAGATCTGATTTTTGATTCTGATTTTACAATGGGTTACAGCAAAAAAGATTGCCTTGAGTCTCAGAAAAGACTTTGAACTCTGAGACTACAGAGGACTATGGGGACTTAGAAGTTGGACTAAACACATTTTGCATTGTGATATGGTTATAAGCTTATGGGACCCAGGGAGTGGAATGTGGTGGTTTGAATAAAAAATGGCCACATAGGCTCATATATTTAAATTCTTAGTCATCAGGGAGTGACACTACTTGAGAAGAATTAGGAGGTATGGCCTTGTAGTTTCTTTTGTAAGAGTTACCTTGGTCATGGTGTCTCTTCACAGCAATAGAACACTGACTAAGACAATAAGTAGGACACTATTGTTAAGTACCTTCTTCAGAGAACATAAGGAAAAACAATAGATATGTCTCTATTATAAAAGGTGCTGAAAGAAGTCTAGGAACAGCCTGGACAAAAGGAATAAAGAAAGGGATCTGAGGATGCTCTCTATGACAACATGAAAATCTTTTCCTACTACTGAGAGAAAATGAAGCTTTTGGTAGCCAAGGGTATTATCTGCTGCCTTCCTCACTGCATTTTAGGTAGATAACAAATGTATATGACACTATTGTTGGGGTGACATGAACAAACATCTGTTGACTCCAGGTAGGTATCCAACAAGTCAATTTTTGAAGAACACCAAGTCCAACTTAGGGATTCCATAAGTTGTATTGGGTTACTTAGAGGAAATGGCTAAAGGATTGTTTACAGGAGCGGAAATGACACAAGGACAGCTGCATCACCAAAGCGCACCCCTGCATGAGTGACAACTCATGAAGCTGGAGACCTGGAGCATACGGAACAGCCTGGAGGCAGAGTAACAGGTGGAAGGGTGTCCTTTCTCAACTGCTCAGTTGATCTAAGCATCTTCCAGATAGTTTGCAGGCTTGGGTTTCTTCTCAGGATCAAGCTGCTTTCTACTTCTTTTAGATGGCTTGGCTGATCTCTAGGTCTTCCACATTGCAGTCTTTTCTAAGCAGCTCAGCTAAGAATGGTGATTCTCAACCTTTCTAATGCTGTGATCCTTTAATACAGGTCCTCATGCTGTGGTGACCTCAACCATAAAATTCTGTTGCTACCTAATAACTGTACTTTTGCTACTGTTATGAATTTTAATGTAAATATCTATATGCAGATGGTCTTAGGTGACACCGTGAAAGAGTCTTTGGACCCCAAAAGGCATTGCTACCCACAGGTTGAGAACTGCTGGCTTAGAGAGCGACGCTAAGACTTTGCAGTCTTTACTACAAAGACAGTCTTGGGGAGCGGGATACCTAGAGAATCTGGTCAATTTCAGGGATTTCCTCAACTTCTTTTCAGCTGTTTACTTTCTGTCTTAACCGTCTTTCCTGCAGGATGGACTGTTTCTACTCCCCTTCCAACACTCTGTCCTAAAATGTCCCACTGTTTCCCTCCCCTTGTGCATCCTGTATCATGAGGAATCTCCCTCCAGGGACTCAGAAGATGCTGTTATACAACACAATGAATATGAGAAATAGACTGATCTCTGGAGGGAGGGATCACAGGTATTGCCTGAATAAGAGCACTGGTTATCTGAACTAGATATTGAAAGAGGGAAACAGCTATCCCAGGAGAAAGGAAGCAAAGATTTATTTGAGGACTTTTTGAATGTGAAGGCTCACTGTACTCTTTGTATTGGAACTGTTTTCTCCTGGTTTATTTTCTTCATGGCGTTAATCATGAAGAAAATAATGTACTCCTCCCCCCCAATTTCTTATTTAGTATATGCTTCTCTTTCAGTCAGAATATAAGCATCATGAAAATAGGCCTTTTTTTGGTTGTTGTTTTTGTTTTTCCTTTTTGTTCCCAATTACAGTAAAGGAATCTGAAACAAGTTAGCTACTCAGTAAGTGTTGTTTGAATGACTGGATACAAAATTATGAATAAATGCAGGCAAAGTAAGCTGATGTCAAAATAACATTTACATCTTACAGATAACATAGTGCTGGTGGGTCAGTGTGGGGCAAGGGATGTGTAGAGCACTCAGCATACCCAGTAAGAGTAAAGAAAGACAGGAACAACACAATCCATAGCTTTGCTTTTGAAGACTCAGATAGAGATGAGAGCAAATATTCTAGACGGTCTATGAAGAAGAAGAAATGGGTTTTTGATTTCCTTTGAGAAGAGATGAGATGTTCACCTTACCATTAATTCTCATCAGACCCAACTTTTTAATTCTCAAGTTCTAAAGAAAGGTTATCCAATCGGTATTTTCTGAACTGTGTCTAAGCCGTGTTTTCATCACACAGCAATTGTAGGTAGCTAAGGACATCTGTATAATCCTAAGCATTTCTTGGCTTGCAGTCTGGAAAATGTCAGTGGCTTATATCTCATGGGAAATGCAGTAAACATTTTAATTATATACAATTCTGTTTCTGTCTCTTACTCTCTGGAAGAACATGGCTGCTGTCACATCTCCCCTCCTGAGAGGTACAGACAGCATGTAGAAAGTGCAGAGGTGTCAATATCGTTCGCTTCACTGAATTGTTGTATGTATGCTTATATGTACACAGAGTGTGTATGCACACATGCATTTTCTGATTTAGGGTAATAATTCTGTTGTAATCTGGCACTGACACACTACCCAGTTTGATTAGCAAATAGAAATTCGTGGGGTATTTATGTTTAAATTTTAGAAGATAAAAAAAGATACAGAAAACAGACTAGGACGCTTTTAATTCCACCATTCTACTCAAGAGGAAGATGCAGGGCAGTTGGATTGCTGTGAGTTCCAGCCTGTTCTCCCTAGTGAGAGCCTGTCTCAGAACCACAGACAGATGTGGATCGCAGTAAGCAGTTTTCATTAGGCAGACTTTCTGAGTTTTAGTTCCTTGTTAGAGACCAGAGGATCAAATGAGGGACGAGAGAGCATATATTTACAAACACAGCCAGAGAGACAACATACTGATGAGGGCTGAGAGACAACACTGTGAGCTGTTAATGTAAAAAAACCCTGAAAGATGCATTTCTATTTTAAGCAAATGTGGTGCAGAATATTGCACACCAATTCTAAGGAAGGCAAAACAAACAAACAATTGTTCACACCTTTAATGTAAATCAATGAAATTTAAGCATTTTGTGTCTGGTATGAAATAGCTACCAATTACCCAGTTATCCTATATGTTCCTGAGAAGCTTCAAGAAAAATATAGGAAACATTTTTACAGGTAGTAACATAGCATAATTCTGCTATCATGAGTATTTCTAAGAAATATGCTTGCTGTTCATGTATGTTATGGAAAAGCCAGCATGAGTTTTTCCCAAAACCTATGTTGACTATATCTGAGAGTTCCTAACAACAGGATCTGGGAAAATTGAAAAGGATGTATTCACCTGATCATTTCACATCTCTGTTTGGATGTCTCCTGAGTGTGTCAAATGTGGCTCAATCAATGGGGGAAAAAAAAACCTCACAAACTAACAGATTTAGTCCCAAAACTTGCCTTGTCACTGTTTCCCACATAATTAATGTAAATGTCACTTCTGCAATACTGTGGCTCAAATATTATAATCATTTTCATCTCTTCATTTTCTTCTTTTCATATAATTCATCAGATGGAATAGTATTAGGTCTCTGCCTCTAGTCTATTTCCTTATGCAAATGTTTTTTGATGTTTAAAGAATGAACAAGTATCTTAAATTTTCTCAATTCATTTTTAGTGTCACAGTACAATAAGTCTTTTATTAATATAAAAATTTTCTTTCCCTAATTAAAAATCCTCGTTATTTCTCCTATTAGAATAAATTCAGAACTGTCTTATAATGAAGACATTTTCTTTAAGATCCATTTGTGCTACATCTTCCAGTAAGCATTACTAACCGTTTACAGGTCGTCTTTTCAAAATTCTGTGTTTTAAATATACAAAGGAAAATAGGTTCTAGTATGGTAGTGTCTATCATTGAGTGCAGCGGATGGAAATAGTCAGGGTTCCCAGAGCCTTTTGCTAGATGTGGGTGCTCTGTGACTGGTGGGAAAACTCCATTCTCACCAAGAGCAAGGAAGCTACAGGGGAAACCTAAACCCGTTTCTGCACTGCTAAAAGCTCCTGTTTTTGACAGCCAGATTTTTCGACAGTCAGGGAGACTATGCTGGAAAAGTTATTGAGGTCACCTGCAAAGACTGCACTAATAATTGAAATTGATGGGGACTTTTTGAGATGTTTTCTTGGATGCTTGGATGTGGTTAGAGACCCAGGCAATCCAGGCCCTTGAGTCCTCAGACTCCAACATCCTTCCTGCCACAAGATAGTAGAACATTTGCTGTCTTCTATCCCTGGCTAAGGCAGAGTTTAGTAAAGAAGAAAGTTTTAACTCGCCTGAAGCTTTTATGTTAGCAGGGAATTCTCCAGAGAAATAATCACCGGATTTTCTGCACCTTGGGTGTCTTCCCCATTAGGGAGCTCACTCAAATTAGCTTCCAGGATTGAAAGAACAGTTATAGGAAAATTGATAAATTCTTGCCTCAGTCACTAAAAACCCCAAAACTCCAGTTTTCAAGACTCATATAGACAGGAGAGCTGATCTTGTCACTCCAGTTGATAATATGCACACTCGTTGTACAAGGGATTGCTCTCAGCTGGTACTCCAACCATTCAGAAAGTTTTGCAACTGGAATCTATTTCTTTCTTAGGACCCAGAAGGTTCCAAGAGCGCAGGGCTATAATTCCTGCAACCTCTCAGCTAGGTACCCAGAAGCCTGCTGAAAACTTAGAGCTAAAATTTCTCTTGGTTGGCATTCTGCTACTGAAGTTCCTGGAGTTCTTAATACTTATGCAACAAAAAAGTTCCCCTTGTTTCTATTTTCTGTATACCTACTCCATTCTCAGAAGAAACAGTGGAGACTCACTGGATCAGAGGCAGGAAACAGGCTGTTTGAAAGCATAAGCCTTGAACTGATTAGGACCTCTAAACACTATCATATACATATCATATACGGTAGGAAACAAGGCTGAAATTCTAAGTAGCAAATATTGGTGGTAGATTTATAACTTTCCTTTCTTCTCTATTGCCTGACTTAAATTGAAGGAGAGTATAAAACCATATATAATAGGACATAAACAACTACAGGTGTTTCACAAAAAGAAAACTCCTAATGGGAGTGAGTAAGATTCACATGGTTATTTTTCTTTGTCTTTTCCAGGATCTGCCATGTTTTTGCCCCAGGGGATTCTACAGCCAAAATAGCAGCAGTGGTGTCTGAGTAAATACCTGGAATTCTTGGGAACAAAATCTTGAGATCACAAGAGAAGAACTTCTAACTATACCCCTACCTTGTAGCTCCAATTTAGACCAGTTTAGGGAAGTACACAGGATAGGGCAATTAAAATCTGGGCTTTTACATTAGAAGGTTGGAAAATACCAGGGAGACTGTGAAGAAAGAGAAACTCAGAGAGGTTGTGCAGTCCTGTCTAGAGATATGTGAGCCTGTGTGCTAACCTCTGAACTGCGCATGTTACACCTTAACTATAAGGCAGCATCACACTTTTAAAATTTACACCAAAACTATCATGGAAGGGTTACTAGGAATAGTGTACATAGACTAATCCAAATAGCACTACAAAACTCCTCCACAGAAGTGCACCAACATCTACAAAAACAGTTTAAAGAACATGTAAAACTTTTTCTATAAGCCTAACTACAGTAAGAACAACATTTGTCAGTTTTCTGTTAGTGTTACAAATCCCCCAAATAATCAATTTATAAAGAAAAAAAGATTTACCAAAGCCTGGAGTTTTGGAAGTCTCAGTTCATGATTAGTTAGGTCTGCGGCTTTGGCCCTGTGGTGGCACACTATGTCAGTAGCATGCACCAGGGCAGAAGAATCCAGCTCGTGGTTGGATGGAAAATAAAAGGAAAAAAAGAGAGAAAGGGCTGAGGTCTTACATTCCTTTCTATGAACACCAAGATTGGGACCAAGCTTTAACACATTGACCGTGGGGGTGTTGTGTATCTCGTTCCTCCCAACTGAAGCATGTCATCCTCAATGTAAAAGGAAGGCTTATGAGGCTCAAGACTTCCTTATGGATCACAAGACCCCTTCCCAAGGTTATAAATACAGTAAACAATTTCTAAGGGATAAGGGGTAGTGGAATCTAGTCTCCAATTGCAAAACTGCTTGCGAGACATGCAGGCATGCATTTGCATGAATTGTTACTCCAGGTGAGGTGGGTTTCTTGGTGATACAGCTGTCTTTGGGTCACCCAAGCACCCGTAAGTAACCCTCATTGACATCCCAGTTACTAATCCCAATTAAACTTACTGGCTCACTAAGCTGGACTTGAGGAGTTGCTTTGTCTGTCTCTCATCCATATCCTGTCTGGGGTAACTAGATTCTTGTTCAGGCTTCACAAGGAAAAACCACTTATCAGGGGCATTCCCAGTCTAAACTCTAGCAAGGATAAATTTAGTCTACATCTTATGATCTAACTAAGCACCAAAGATAACATAAACAAATTTATGATGCCAAGAGTATAAATGAAAATTACTTTACTTGTGAAGAACAAGGGAAATAATAATTTTTAAATGAAAAAATGACAGATGAAGATATTAAACATATTATAACCATATTCTAATAGAGAAGTGCAAATACTCATGTAATAAGTAGAAAATAAAACTATCAGCCAAGAGAATGTACAAACACAAATCAAGAAATCAATAATGTGACAATTAAAAGAGACAATTCAATAAGTGACTGAATATGAGAATGTAGATAAAACACAAAGTGGGAAGATAACCTGAAGTCAAATCATGAGCTATGAACCATTCCAAAGAGGGTGAAGGAGAGATTGGACAGAATAAACAGACCCTCAGAGACCTGAAGAACAGCATAACAAAGCTGAACTCTGGTACTATCTGAGGCTAGAGAATGGAAAACAAAGTATGTGACATAGAATATATGCTTGAAGAAAATACTTGGAAACATCCTATACTGGGGGAAACTAAAACTTTATAGAAACAAAAGAGAATATGAGAAAATTTCAGGCTGAATAGCTCCCAACTCCATACCCAGGCAAGTAAGGACACAATACAAATGGGCAACATTGAGTTTTGGCTCTAGGAACTGTGGTAGCTAAGAGAAAGGGGACAAGATTTTTCAGTGATGCTAGAAGAAATATATATATTCAGAATGCAGTATCTACTAGAAAGTTTCTCTAGCAGTATAAAATCAAAATAACTATTCTTGGGTGAAACTAAATCTCTCACCCAGTAAGAAAACTACAACATGAATAAAGAAAAATAGGAAAATTGAAAATAAGTGGTAAAATATGATAGGTTATTCCCTATTTGGTTCTTTAACCTATGAGTGAAACTTTAAATGCATAACTTTTAGATCACGGTATTTGTATGTGGTATGCATAGACATGTGTCTGTATATTCACATAAGAGAAAACGTCAGAAAGAATTTAAAAATATCATCATTTATCCATATACATTAGTGCTACTTTACATAGAACTACAATAATAAATAAATGGCAAAAATTCTATGGTACTGAGACAAAAGTTAAAAAAAAAGAGCTGAATTGGCTACATATTAATGTCAGGGAAAGCAAAGTAGATTTCAAAACTGGTACATGGTCAAGAATAGTAAATGGACATTATGTAATAATAAAATATTCAATTCACTAAGGACATACAACAAACACATTTTTAAAAATCAAGAACAGAACTTCAGAAAATATGAGGCAAATAACCTGATAAAACAAAAACAAGAACTGGTCCAACTCATCATTATAGCTTGCAACATCACAGGCTCTTGTTCAATCATTGATAGAACAAAGTGAAACAAATGACAAAACAGAAAATATATAAAAGAACTGAAAATCGCCTTAAATAGGTATATCTAATTAGTGCTTATTGGACAATGATGAAACAAGACTATGTATTCTTTTCAAGTATGCATAGGGTATTCAGCAATGTAGGCAATATTAACACTACTTTGAAAGCACCAGAACTAAAGTCCAATAATGTATATGAATTAACCACAATGAATTTAAACACTATCAATTATTTTCATTTCAAGACGTCTAAACATATTTTTGCCCTGATACACTAGTGATAATGTTTGGAGCTTATGTCTCAGGCTGACATTCTTAGCTCAAATACCATCCCTTAGAAAGAATCTTCTATAAATATCCTTCTATAGCATACCTGTGCATACCATCATATTTATTTCCTTCAGGGACCATTGGGCCATTTCAAAAGCTACCATAGTACTTTTTTTTTTCGAGACAGGGTTTCTCTGTGTAGCTTTGTGTCTTTTCCTGGAACTCACTTGGTAGTCCAGGCTGGCCTCGAACTCACAGAGATCCACCTGCTTCTGCCTCCTGAATGCTGGGATTAAAGGCGTGCGCCACCACTGCCTGGCCATAGTACATTTTTTTTATGATTTATTATTTCTTTAATCACTGCATTTGGTTACAAGCTTGCAGAAAAAGGAGAGTCTATTTCAGGACCTCAACTCTTTACACATTTTTAATCAAAGTCTAGATTCTTAAATAATTTTTGAATAAACAAATGATGGACTGATTCAAATACAGGGCCTCTGATGCAGGGGACGGTCAACTTGATTGTATTTTGACTGTTAAAATACGCAAGCTAAAGAAATAGAAGAGTGTTTCTAAATAATAGTGGCATGTATGATATTTCTAATTGTTATTATTATTATATTATTATTATTATTACATCCAGGAATATGGATTGTATACATAAAAATTTGTTCATCTTTGCATACACCATGCACTAACCTACTGACAAGTGTCCAATCCTAGCTGAATCCTGTCTAACACTCATTGCAGAGGTTCCATGAAGGAAGACAGATGGCAAATGAGAGAGGTAAATAAAATCATTAAATAGTACTCTTTTACCATTTCAAGCTACACAATTATGCTACTTATGTGCTTTCAGTAATCACTCATTAGCAATGATTCTGGTAAGTATTTTAAGAGTGTGGCATTATTATTACCCTTAAGTTAGAGATGAACAATTATTATTCAAGCATTCGTCTTATACATTCCCCTCCCCAACTAAGGAAAGCAGGTGTAATGTTTCTGTAATTTAAAAGGGAAATTTAAGTATCAAAAGGGAGCTGAAAATTTTCCAGTCTGATAATCAAAACATATTAAGGGAAACAGAAAAGAATTAAGCTGTTTTTCTTTGAAACTCAGTAATGACTCTTACAATTTTCATTGTGCTTGGTATCTAAGAATCATTTTAGAAAACGATGCTGACTGAGAAAAGATTTGGTAATGTTCAGATTTTCCTTTCAGAATTTTGACCTTTAAATTATGGCAAGCGGCATGGTAGTTAATTTTGGCAGAATGGAAGAACATAAAAGAACCATAGAAACAAGCCTCAAGGCATGTCTGTGAGAGATTATCTAGATGAGGTGAACTGAGGTGGGAAGATTCATCCTAGATGTGAGCTGAATCATTCCATCTTCTGCATGAATAGAAGCCTAGCTGCGCATAAGCATTCATCTCCCTCTGATTGCTGTTTACAAATGGAATGTAACCAGCTCTCCTCCTCAACTCCCTGCCACCGTGACTCCTCTCTCATGATGGCCTGGACCCTGGAACTGTAAACCAAAGCAAACCCTTCCTTCTTTTATGTTACTTTGGTCCAGGTGTTTGACCACAGCACTAACAATATGCAACACAGAACTGATTCGGTCAGCGGTTCTCAACTGGAGGGTTGCGAATCCTTTGGGGGTTGAATGGCCCTTTCACAGGGGTCATCAAGGACCAACTACATATCAGATATTTATGTCGTTTTCTTGTTTTGTTTTGATTTGATTTTTTAAATTTTATTTTGGGGGTGCTCTGCAGGGGTGAGAGGAGGATATGGAGGGACTGGGAGGTAAGCAGAATTACGGTGCATGATGTGAAATTCCCAATGATTCAATAAAGAAATTAAGTTAAATAAATAAAAAAATTCACAACAGTAGCAAAATTACAGTTACTATGTAGCAATGGAAATAATTTTATGGGGGTCACCACAACATGAGGTATTAAGGGGTCATAGCATTAGGAAGGTTGAGAACCACTGAACTAGATGGTGTTTAGGTCTTTAAATGTGATTTGGAAGAGCAAATTGAAAGGCTCTATGACTTTGGTTTAAACAGGCATGGGATGTTGTAAGCATTGAATAATGAATTATTCTAGTCGGAGTTTGGAAGATCAAAACGCTTGGAGATACAGGGACTGTGTAGGCTTACATGGTGAGCATTTAGAGGGAATCAGGACTCTGTGGGGAACTGGAATAGATGTCATTTCTATTAAATTCTGGCAAAGAACCAGTCTGCATTCTGCCTGTGTGCTGATAACTTCAGTGAAACTGAATTAAAAAACAATTGGATAATTTGTTTGGCAGAGAAAAGTTCAAGGTAAAATAGCTTTCAGGGGTATTGATGATTATGGCTCACTGCTCTGATCTAGGTCCACCATCAAAGATAGCAAAAGTAAAATAGTAAAATATGAAAATACTAATTTTGGTGAGGAAAGTTGTAGGAACAAATTTAAAGTTGTGTGTGAGGAGAGTGCAGACAACAAAACATCTGTGTTGTTAATGTGGTTAGTGTTATTAAAAAGAAACCCAATCCTCTGCATTAGGACAAGAGCAAATGCCCTGAGGGCAGGAGTCCACCCATCTACAGCTCCAAATTGTGAAAAACATCAATTTATCTGAAAAGAGAGATTCTAACCTGAGAATGCCAGAAAGAGTCCCCTGTTCAAAAGCAGGCACCTAGAAAAGTATTTCCCAAGGGTCAGCACATAAAGGCAGAAGAACTATGCTCCAAGGGATGCAGGCTCTATCCTGAGGTAGAAGCAGAATTGGCCAGTATCATTCATACATATGGTATTGGTTATGCAGGTACCAAAGAGGCAGGCTAGAGATGTTATAGAATCCTAACCTGTGGTACCAGAAAGCTACTGAGGCCAGCAAAAGAGCTGCAGGCATGGAATGTAGCCAGTGTAAGAGAGAATTCTATGTGCTGCAGGTTGCAGAGTCTCAAGGGTACAGATCCTCAGGCACTGTGCAGCTCAGGTGATTCCATCTTGAATCTCAGAAGCCCAACATGGAGCTGGAGACTTGCTTTGTTGCTATCATTTTTTGCTATGTCCCTGAAAGGGCATGTTTATTCATTTTTTTTAATGTTTGTATGTTGGAAGTATATTATCTTATTTTTAATGTTATTAGTTATTTAATGGGCCTCACAGTTATGAAATTGTCTGCATCTCAGCAGAATCTCTATCCTTATGTTTATTTGTGAACAGTGTGGAAACTGTTAAAGATTAAGAGAACTTTTGAAGCTAGACGGAATGTATGTTGCATTATGAGAGGGCCATGAACCTCTGGGAACAGAGTAGAGGGCTAGGGTTTAAAATCCATGTCTTTGAATGTCCAGTTGACAAAGGATGGACTTTTGATGGTTAATATTGATTGACAACTTTTCAGGATGAAGATTCACCAAGGAAACAAACCCTTCAGCATGTCTCCATAGGATTATATAGATTAGATCAATTGAGCTCAGAAGTCACACCTTAAATGTGTACCCGTTGGGTATGTCCCAGATTGCATGAAAAAGCGAAAGCTAGTTTAAAAAGAGAATTCGTTTCTGTTCCTTGACTTTGCTGATGAGCTGCTGTCTCAAGCTCCTGCTGCCATCAGTTCTCAGCGCAAGGGATTATAATCCTCAAATTATGAGCCAAAATAAACCACTGTCCCTTAATTTGCCCCGTTAGGCATTTAATCAGAAAAAATATAATTATGAGGAATATTTACATAGAGAGCTATGAAGAATAGATATTGAGACTTGTAGGCTGGGTGGGGCTAATTGGAACCTAGACTGAAAGATACATTCAAATGAATGGTTTTTACAAAGTATGGTCTCTGGACCAGTGAAGACAGGATCCTGTTTGAGGGAAAGGATCCTCAAACATTTGCATTGTTGGAAATTCAAATATGATTAAGTGAGTCCCAGATGTTATCGCCTCAATTTGGAAAGTGCAGTTTAGGAATCTTTAAGGATGCTGATGGACAATTGAGTTTGAAAACTTCTCTGTTGAGAAAGGTTTTTGAATTATACTGTCAATATTAGGGACATCGTTAATTGTCCTTTACTGGAGAGAGCTGCAGTGCCATCTGCTGCAGGGTTAACCCTCCCCAAGTAAGCAAAAAGCTAAAAGCCCTGCTTGATTTAAATGCATTATTCCCATGGCACTGACAAGGAGCCTTCACATCCTCATTCCTTGCTCTAATTTCTTCAGAGGGAGAAGCCAACTCCTATACTTGCTTCTAATAATTCAGATACAGATTTCTTATGAGATGCTATGGGTGGTGTGGCAAAAGACAGCAGAAGGGAACAATGAGCAGTGGTTCTGTCTTCCCTGTGGGTTTAATTTTTCTGACAGTTCATTTCTGTCTCCTTCCTTGAGACCAACAACCAAGTATGGCCAGAGAAATCCTCTAACCTTCCTCATGCATATGCAGACCTAGTTAACCTTACTACCCTCAGTGTAAATCTACATAAGACGCACAGTCATTATAAACAACAGTGATCTGTATCACTGATGAGTAGAATAGAAATGTTTAGAAAGATCCCAAGTCACACATGGCAATGCCTCAGACTCGTTATATAAACATCTCATGACTAGTACTTGAGACTCCAGTTGTTAAAATCCCTTAGGTGACTACATTGTACATCCAAGGGCAAGAACTATGGCTACAAAAGAAAGATGACATGTGGAATAATAAAAGCTTACTAAGATGGATGTGTTGGAACATGAAATCATTAGGAAATGAGCAAAAAATAATGACAGAAATTATGGGTTATAATATTTAGATAAAAGAAGATAAATTTATTATGCCATTTTGGTAATATGTAAGTCCTAAATTATCCTTCAGTTAAAAAAATTAAAATGTAGAAACTGTAACTTTAGAAAAAATAAACACAAAATTCCAGAGAAAAATCTTCACTCAAAAACTAGAGCTGATAAACAAATTACATAGTTGTTTAGATTTGTGACAAAATTGAAGTAATATAAAAACAAATTCAATAGAGATAGAGGATAGAAAAAAGCAGGAGAACTCCAAAGATAAAAAGGGGGGAGAATAATAGTTGAGGAAACAAGGAAGAGGAGGATGATAAAGGGGAGTGGATGTTGCTAATTGGAGCTCTATCTACATTTAATTAATATATAATAATTATATGATAATAAGTAACCTAAGATGATAAGGAATATAGTTTTATTTTTGTGTTCCTCTAAAAATTTACTGTATTTATTTGATTAGTTGTCTATGTGTTTGTACATGAGTGTACATGTGCACACATGCCAAAGAGTACATATGTAGGTTAGTACAACTGTTGGAAGATGGTTTTCTTCTTCCACCATGTGGGTCCCCAGGGATCCAACTCAGGTCATCAGTCTTGGCCACAAATACCTTTCCCCACTTTGCCATGATTCTGGCCCCAGAAGGAGTATATTTTTGAGATTTGCATGAACTCATTATTTTTCAAACCTCAATGAAGAAAACTAAGATTTTAGAGAGTATCTGAAGGATACCTTGTCTTTTCCCCCTCTGAGATATCAACAGAAAACATTTCATTGCCCAGGATAATTTTAAAAATCCATCTATGTCTCAGTCAGATCACATTGGGTCCCATATGGCAGTGATACACAAATGCACATATTTGGTTTGATGCTTGTCAGCATTTTAAAGAGATAGTGAATAAACAGATTAATGGAATTTTCTCAGGGCTTAAAGATATTTTTTCAGGGTGTAACCTGTCACTTACATGGAAATTTTTTTCTGCAATGCAAATTAGTTTTTTCTTTTCTTTATCAGTATTAGGAAATATTTTCATTTCATTCATAAGCTATGGATTTCTGCATGTATACATATAGGTTAAGAGGTATATTCTTATAAATCGTATCTACTGGAAGTTAACAATTCCTTATGTTTTTGTTTCTCATAGAGTTTTTGGACTAATTTGTAGTTCACTTTTATATAAAATTGCCTTTATATGCAACTTATGCAAATTTTGATATAAAATCACGTGTGTCTGTCTTACACCTCCCTTTTCTTCATTGTGCTCTGATATTTTAAACTTATTACTTGCTTTGGTTGTATGCTGACATAAAATAAATTCAGATGACATTTTGTCAATGTTTTAAATAAAGTAGTAGAATACAAAAATACTAATGAACATTAATTATAAAGTAAGAGTGCCTTAATTTTGGCAATAAAATATGCAGTGTATATGAGAAGGAAAACAAGATAAATAAAAAGTGTTTATGATGTTTAAGTATTTTTAAAGCACAAACATCATTTCTATTATGTCCTAAAACAATCAATCAATTAAAATAAAATGTAAACATTTTAAAAAGAATAACCTCTACACTGTTTGAGGGAAATCACCATATACAACTAGGTTCAAAACAGCAATTTGGTAATATATAAAATAAACTTACAAATAAGCCAGTTGAAAGTTAACAAATGAATAGAAAATAGAGGATGACTTGATATACATGAGGAGAAAATGTATACAAAAGATAGACTATCAGTGAGTTTTGATTCTACAAAAGGGCTTTTAAACTCAACCTTGAGAAGAGATGGATATTTAATACCACAAATTGTATTTTTTCTTTAGCTGAGACTGGCAGATATTAACATGTTTTTGATACATTCATTGGATTTACAAGAGAGATTAAAACATGAGGAAATCATTATATGAATATCAAGCTATCCAGTATCTACTGAAGGTGTATCTAGTGTTAACTACTGAAATAAGAGATGCACAGGATCTTGAATCTCAACTTCCATTTCAATATTTTACAGTATAGATATTCTCATACATGTGATGGCATGATAAATATAAAAACATAGACTTAATCATGGGGCAGGGATGGCTCCATGAATTTTTTTTTTTTTTTTTTTTTTACTATGGCTTGTATGTAAAGTGTTATCTCAAAAGCTAATGAATTGAAGGTTTTGTCCCCAGTTGGTGGCATCATTTTGGGAGGTTGCAGAAGCCTTAAGAATTGGAACTCAAGCTGGGCAGTGGTGGTGTACGCCTTTAATCCCAGCACTCGAGAGGCAGAGGCAGGTGGATCTCTGTGAGTTCAAGGCCAGCCTGGTCTACAGAGTGAGTTCCAGGAAGTCTCCAAAGCTACACAGAGAAACCCTGTCTCAAAACAAAACAAAACAAAACAAAAACAAACAAACAAACAAAAGAACTGGAACTCATTGGAGGACAGAGAAGACTGTGATATGTCCATGAGGGTTACACATTGTCTCTGATCTCTCTGTGTTTATGATTTCTGTCTACTATAAACCTCTTCTGACTCATGTATCCACTGTCAAGAGGCTCTGCCCTATCATTGGCCATGAAACAGTGGATCTAATGTCCTTGGACTGAAATCTCTAAAACTATGAGTAAAAATAAATCTGTCCTTGTTTTCAGTTGTTTCATCTGTGTCTTTCCACAGCAACGGAAAATCTGACTAACACATGTGTTCTTTAGAGAGTGGAATATTATGACATTCTCAAAAAAGGAAAGGAAACTGTTTTTGATATATAAAGCTACAGATATGTTATCAAGTATGTTTAAATATAATGTCTACTTAGAATGCTTAGCCATAAAGGAGACATCTCCATCAGATTTCTCCCCTCAGAGTTCACAAGGCAGAAGAAAAGACCAAAAGGATGTATGAACCAGAAGTGATGGAAGACATCAAGAAAACAAAGCCCTCCAAATCAACATGAGCAAAGCTCAAATGAACTCACAAAGACTGAAGCAACAAGCATAGGACAGACTCAGGTCAGCACCAGGTCCTCTGCATAGATATTACAGCTTCCAGTTTAGTGTTTTTACAAGATTCATTGTGTTCAAATGTATGGGTCTCTAATTCTTGTGCCTTCTCTTGGGTTCTTTTCCTTCTGTTGTTTCTCTTGTCCACTTTTGATGTGACAGCTCTTGTTTTAGCTTATTGTATTTTATTTTGTTATATTTTTAAAAGTGAAAAATTAACACCTAATCTGTCACTTAGACCTTCTAGGAGAGGAAAAATCACTTTTGTCCAACACTGAATATATCAGCCACTACAGAACAGGCCACATGTTCAGGAGTAGTTTACCAACATATAATGGACTCCACAGTCTTTTATGTGTGTGTGTGTGTGTGTGTGTGTGAGAGAGAGAGAGAGAGATATTGAGAGAGAGATTGAGAGAGAGAGAGAGAGAGAGAGAGAGAGAGAGAGAGAGAGAGAGAGAGAGAGATTTGGTTTTGTTTGCTTAATTTGGGGGATTTTTTTGCTGTATTGGTTTCTTTTTCTGAGAAATAACAAAGTTGGGTGGGTAGTAAGGAGGAGAGAATCTGGAAGGAGTTGGGGTAGGGGAAGAATACAATCAAAATATATTTAAATTTTAAAATTGTTTTAAACAACAAAAATGTAATAACAATTAAAAAGAGTAATGTCTTTATGAATTTGTATCATGTCTCATGTATTAGACATTAATGAAGAGCTGTGGGGGCAGAAGTTATTGACTATGCTGGCCAGGTGTATGTCAACTTGACACACACTAGAGTCATTAGAGAGGAAGGAACCCCAATTGAGAAAATGTCTTCATTGGACTGGGATATAGGCAAGCTTGTAAGGATTTTTCTTAATTAGTGGTTGATATAGGAAAGCCCATCCCATGGTGGGTAGAGCAACCACTGGGCTGGTAGTCCTGAGTTCTATAGAAAGCAGTTTGAGCAAGCCATGAGGAGCAAGCCAGTAAGCAGTACTCCTCCATTGCTTTTTTATCAGCTCCTCCCTTCAGGCTCCTGCCCTATTTGAGTTCCTGCCCAGACATTCTTTGATGATGAACAGTGTAAACCAAATAAATCCTTTTTTTCCCCAAGTTGCTTTTGTAATAATGCTTCATCACAGCAATAGTGACCCTAACTGGACACTGAAAAAAATTAATACATGAAAACAATCTCTGTAGGGATGGAGAAGACACTATCATAACAGCACATGTCAGGGAAGGCTGTAATTAGCTGGAAATGAGAGCAAAGGGAGAGGTCTGTCGTCGCCCCCCCCCCCCCCCGCCACTGATATAGTCTCTGTCTTCAGATTATACCTCATTGTGCATGTCACCCATTACCCTCTTTCTACCACACCCCCCAAAATATGACTTACAGGAAAAAAATCAAATGCCAGCATTGTCAACCACACTATAAAATTAAAATCACCAGATGCCTATACAAAAAGAACATTTTCCCAAGGGCAATTAAATAAGAACTATGCAGGGAGGGTCTGAATATATACATATAATATTATACATATGCAAATATATGCATATAATATTTTCTATTTAAATGAATGTAAATTTGTTCTAAATATAGTTAATATACATTTTAAATAATATAGCATATTTTTCACACACACATAAGTGTGTGTGTGTGTGTGTGTGTGTGTGTGTGTGTGTGTGTGTATTAAAACCTTTTGGTGATTCTTAGTTGCTAGGTAAATTCAACACCACTAGGCTAAAGTGATCAGAGAATTCTTCATGGAGAACATGGAGCTGTGAATTTGAAAGCTAAGTCAGCCCTACAAAGGTGAATATCAATGGACTGAAGTTTAAAATGCATTTATACACTTTAGTAACCAGCTAAATGAAATAAAGGCAGAGTAAGAGGTAGATAAAGGAGAGATAGCTATGTTACAGGTGGCTGATTATTCTCTGAGTAAAAAAAAAATATTACATTTATTATAATCATTATTTTAGAGTACATGACATGTTAGGTGGCATGGTAGTTAAAATAAACACCCCAATTGCTCATTAAAATTATAGCTAATGAATTTCATTGCATACATGACACACTTTGGAGAATGACTAACTGTATTCTGCCATTAAACTGCCTTTTGCAAAACACTACAGACTCTGGCCACTGTCAAGCTAACAAAAGCTCATTGATTTTGTTTTCAGACAGGAAAAGATGACACTTTCTTGGGCAAAGCTACATTTTTAGCACACAGTGAAACCAAAGGTGATAGAAGGGTCCTGAGCTTGTTCTTAAGGCTGCAGATGTGCACCAAGTACCTGACATGTCACATCAATGAATATTTTTACTGAATTTTAATATAGTTCCTTTAGGAGGATTTTGTAAGCCAGTCAAATTCAAGCCTGTGGTAGGATGTTAAATGGAATTTTTCCTTTCCTATCCTCAGGTACATGTATGAAAATTTTCAATTCGTATTTTTAAAAGGCTTCTGAGATCTGCCTATGGCTATGCCCTAAAACACTCAGGGAAATTTGGGGGCTAGAAATCCACTGAACCTGTTTATTGTGATTCCCATCTATGGGTAATAGTGGTATGTAAATCATGGATGGGGTAACTAATTTACAACTCAATGATAAAGCATCTAATCTGAAAATTCAAGTTACTTAACTTTGTTATATATTCCAGAAAAAGGAGTTTTTCAAATGCTTAAAGTGGTACATAGATGAATTATGCTCATATCTAGTCTTTCAAAATATTCTCTGTGACAGTTGTGGGCAAAATGGTTGTCGCATGGGAGAACAAAGTTGAATAGAAAGCTTTTAAAGTAGTGCTTACTGGGTCAGGCTTGAGGGACTCATCTTGTGAAAAGAAGAGATGGCCACAAAAGGTCAAAGCCATTTCTATGCACCTTGAAGTACAGGAGGTCAAAGTGAAGAGACATTCACTTCAAGGACACTCTGAAATTTATATTAATGCTATAGAATACTGAGGCCAACTACAGAAGGACAGTCCCAGGGGCTGTGTTAGAGACAGAGTGTAATATGCTCACTAAGATTAGTTTTGCTTAAAAAAAAAAAAAAAGAACAATGAAGAAACTTCTCATCTTCCATTGGCTCTGACACATGCACAATGGATTAACTTCTACAAATATCATGTAGAGATTGCTGAGGGGAGGTATCTGTCCATCGTGGACAAGGTATGTCCTAAAATGACTCCCCAAATTCACCAGCGAAACGGAGATTAGATTTCTCTGTGGACTCTCAGGATAAACATCAGAACTGGCCCAAATTGGAGCTTTCCCCTAGAAACAAGTGCTGCTTGTGTGTTTATTGTATTCTGTACATAATCCTTTGGGTTACTGGAAGTATATGGATGTTTTTAAAAGGAAAAACAGGGCCCTGGGATGTAGCACAGACTATTCTGGAAGGAGCTCTCCTTTTGCTTTAACCTCTTGAGTGCTGGGATTATCATGTGCCACCACTTCTGGTCCAACTTTATCACTTTAAAGATATTTTTCATTCATATTTTCAATTGTGTAGAGTTTATTTGTTTCAAATATGTATTCTTTTCCCCACAAAAATCCCAAAGAAACTTGGTCTAGCCTGCAAGGTTGGTGCTTGTGATCTGGCTATACAGCCACTCTGAGGCAGCCCCAGCAGCTGACCTGCTCTGTTCACAATAGCTAAGACATGGAAACAACCTGAGTATTAACAGATAATGAAATTGTGGCAGATACACAGTGTGGAATACTATACAGCTGTAAAGAAAACCATGATCATGAAATATGCTGGTGAATGGATGGAACTGTAAATGATTATACTGAGTGAGGTAACCCAGATTTAAATAGACAAATGCCACATGGTCTCTCTCTTCTGTGACTCTTAACTTCAAATCTTCAGGTGTGAGTTATGACCTGGAAGGAAAAATCAGGAAAGTAAAAATTGGTACTATTAGAAAGGGAATAATAGAGAAGGGAATAGAAGAGAGTAAAAGTAATTTGAAGAAGATTTAAGAAAACCAGGGAGGGGGAAATAATTGGAAGGCAGGAGAAAGTCAAAACAGAAGGAAAGAGAATGAATAAAACAAACAAACAAACAAACAAACAAACAAACCCCCAAGGGTTCTCAAAAAAGTCATAAGGAATCATAATATCTGTCTATCTAAAATCATGTATAATATCTATAAATCCCTGTGTACAAAAATACATATAACTTAAATAGAAAATTTTCCACCTGGACTAACAATGCTTCCCCCCAAACCATAGACAAACCAACAAAACTCCCAACATCAGGCTTAAGACTTTCCCTTATAATTTGTTTGTAAAGGGAATCCATGAGATTCCAAAAATATTATAGACTCTTTCTAGTTCTTAGGTGGCCTGGCACACGTTGAAGAAAAATCCAGGTTGCTGGAAAAAACAAACAACAAACAAACAAACAAACAAACAAACAAAACAAAACCTATTTTCTAAGCAACAGTTTAATCTTCATTATCAAGACAAAGAATTATATAACTTTTCTACGCAGAGAGAGAGGCATTTATCGTGGTGTGCCAAGCTCTTCCAGTGAAAGTAATAGCAGTCAGAGACAAGCAGTACTTTTGGTGGTATCTCTCTTATTCATAGGGATTGTCTATCAGAACAGATAAGATTTGTTGATTGCATTCACATAGGATTTTCTTTAAAGTTTAGAAAAAAATCTATATTCTGTGTCAAAACAAGGAAAGGCGTGTATCTAAATATGAGGGCATACTTGCTTCTTTTTGTGGCCCTTGTACTAGCATATATAGCCCTCTATATTGCTTTCAAAAATCAGTTCATCAAATACCCATTTGATGATAATTTCTGTAGTTTTGTGAAATAGTTATTCCTGAGTTTGCAATGGCATATTTTAATTACTGGGATGTTTGTATTAATAAAAATAAAGTAATAGAAAACTATTTCCTTCCAGGATTTGTTATCTTCCTGGGGAATTCATTTAGGAATGGGCAAGCATGGAGACCACTACCACTAGATGTCACTGTAATCAGACCATTTCCTGAGATACAGATTCTTTTTCTCACGTTTCCCAGACTTCCAGGACTTCGCAAGAAATTCTTTCGGGCAGTATTAATTCTATCTAATCTCTTGTTTGCTTGTTTAGTTGAAGGTTACTAACTGCTAAATTTACATCCTTTCTTGTGCCCCTTTACAAATGGGCAAAACAATTTTCCTTACAGAAAAATCAGAGCACAGGGATTTAAAATTTGTTGCCGTTTTATTAATTAGGTGATGGTGTCTTGCCGAGTCAGTCAGTTTATTATTTCCTAAGAAAGATCTTGTAGTGAGTTTGTGTCTCATTAGAGAACTGCAGGGCCAGACAGATTCATGCACATATGCTGCAACATTAATTAGAGAGTCAGATTTTTCACACAATAGATAATTTGATTGTGACAATGGAGACAGCAATTAATTGAGTCTCCTTTAGAGACCATCCAAGGGGTCTGAGTTGAGAATAGAGCCCACTAAGATTTGCTCCAGTCAAACGCAAAGGGATACTAGAATTGTAGGACTACCAAGTTAGAAAGACTTTAGAGGATTTTTGGTTGGTTTAGGTTTCTCATACACTCCCCCCACTTGAAGCACGAATTTCAAAGAAAAGCCAGAGCACTGGTCTATAACAGTATGTAATTTGTGGCTCAATGGAAGTTTCAGCAATTATATTGCAATTATATTTCTTTGTGCAAATTTGCTTAATGCACTTTGGCCAACAAAGGGGTATACAACCCAACTATATACCTCATATTCTATATCACATATTTTTTTCCCAAATTATGTCTCCTTAAATCAATTTACAAAAGCCAGGGCTTAATTAAGAATATCAGCAATCAACTGCTAAAATGCCCTTAATAATAGACTGGTGGATTCAGAATAACAGGGGAGACTGAGTAGTCAAACTTCCTTGTTAGCTGACATTTAGAAATTCACATTTAAAAAATGACATTTAGCAGATGAGATGACGATGCAAATGAAATCTATATTTAGGGAGGGGTGAAAAACAGAATCTAATTTGTACTGATTACATATTCTCTTCTACCTCTGGAAATTCAGCTTAAGTTTGCCTCGCCCTTTATAAATATCTCTCCTCCTCATATTCTCCTCTCTTTCGCCCTCCCCCTCTCCCCTACCATCCACTGTTCCCCTACCTATTTCCACTTTCTATTACCACCTTCTTTTCTCCAATTCTCTCTTCTTTTTTCTCTCCCATGAGAAGTCAAGGACATGGAGATCTTTTCAATCTAGCTGCACCAAGAAAAAGCAACTGGATGAAATACCATTGATGCGGGCTCCTGAAAGAATGCAAATGTTCCCCAACAAAATTCCCCTCATTCCCATAGACTGTCAAGGCCCCAAGCTAGAAGCATTCTGATGACTTCACTCATTTATATAACCATGGGAGTTTATAAGTGCTATTTTAAACTATTCTTTTGTTTTGTTTTGTTTTTAGTATTATTTGTTATCAACAGCAAAGAACTTGTTAGGTTATTTGTATTTGACCCAAAAGACATAGGGAAAGTGAGAAAGGAGAAAGAGCCAGAATTAACTATAAACTTCCACAGACCTGGAAGCTGAAAATGGCCTTTGATTCTCATCTTAAGGTTATGTTTAGTTACTATTTCTTAGCTTTTCAGATGACATTTTTTTCTTTACTAAATCTGTTTCTCAGATTTATATTTTATTTCTTGGTGGGATTACTATTGGCACAAGACACCCCAGGACCAAGTTCTCAGCACGAAAGAGATTTATTTGCCCCAGCAGGACAAAGGGCAGGAAATAAGAGTCAGGAGATAGAGGTCAAGGGTGAAGGGGGAAAGGAACAAGGTGAGGTATTTGTCCCTAGGTGACAGGGTTTGCCTTTGAATAGAGAGGAGAGAGAAGGGGCTCATAGGCCAATGCAGTTTATAAAGGTAAAAAGGGAAACCCGTGTTAGGATGGGGTGTTTAACTTTGATTGAGCATGTTCATTAGGGCAGCCAAAGGGGAGTTTTGATTGCTGGACTTCGATGCTTTGATAGCTGGACCTTGGTAGTCAGCCTCAGGAGAAGGAAGTGGCCAAAGAAGAGACTAGACCTTGGTGGCTAGCTTTAGGAATGGATAAAATGGTTTTTAGCAAGGCAGAGGGAATGGGGAGAGCCTGCCATTGCTTGCTTGCCGGAGCCATGTTTGCCATGCTTAGGCCAGCTAGAGTCCATTCATTCTTCATTCGCCATTGTTATCCAGTTTATCTTCCTCTCCTGCCATTGTTACAAGGTTGGTTTGCTTTGCCTTTATTTCTATTCTCAAGTACATGTAAAAGACTCAGTTAATGTTTTATAAACCTTGATGAAGACAATCCATGGGTCATGGGGTGGGAATGTACATATGGAGGAGACTGAGCACAAAACTACTTTAATTTCCCAAACTGTGAATCATAGCATGAAACTCCTCATCTGTCCTTTGGTGGCTAGGATTCTGAGATTTGAGCATGCATCAGAATTATCCAGAACTCTCTGGTAGTAAGGCAAGAGTTTGGCATAAAAATGGTGCCTTTGTAATTATCAGCATGCTAAATCAAACAAACTGAGTAGCAGCAGTATTCAAGGATATTTAAATTTCTCTTATCATTTAAACACCCTTATTTCTCATCTGTCAGCCAGCTCCTCTCATAAAGTCACACAAAGCTGGGCAGGCATATTTCTTATATAAACTCCAGGCAAAGAAATGTCAAGGAATGAGGAAACATAATTCGCTGCCCAAGGTGTGGATCTCCCTCTGCCCAACACACTTTTCTATTCCGCAGGTCCTCTCAGTGACCTCCTTGCACTTGCACTTTGTATGGGAGATTTATTATCACAATCCAGACCATTTCAAAATTCTGAATGTGAGCCAGATAGTGACATTTCTATATTCATTTTCAAGATGGACTGACCCCAACTGGGAAAGAGTTTTGACAAATGCTGCTACTGGGTGGCAGTGATGGAGAGCTTACTTGGATGTGTTGCCTCTGTTTACATATTGAACTTTCCTGCCCAAGTTGTCTCCCAGTGCCTTATTCTCTCAATGTCTTCCAACGGGTCTCCAGTTTAATCTGTCACCCAAGTCGCACTATAAAGAACCTGTTTCTCAGTTACGCCACCTTCATCTGCAGCCCTTGATACCCAGTTCCTTCTGTGCATGTTCATTCAGGTTCCTCTTAAGTGCAAATGGAGTATTGTGTGGATTATGTTGAATAGCAGTTTCCTCCCAGGTTGAAACATTTCTTCCTGCAGCCTAGCTCATAACACTAGAAGGTAAACAATTCAAAATAGTTTCAAAAAGTCCCTGAAGTTGAGCAGGTTCACTAGGTCCCTCGGCCCTCAAGAGTATGTAAATAGTAACTACTGGTGTGTCATTCTTAGACAAGTTAGGCTCTTGAAAAGAAACAGAAACAAGCCTAACTGCCTAAAAGAAACAAAGACCATCTGAGCTGCCTTGGAAGAGGCTCAGACCACCACTGGGAATGGACATTCACCTTCTATCTGGCAAGCTCCCTGAAGGCTGTGCAATGTGCTGCAGGTTTCTAGTTTGGGTGGCATTTGGTGGGTTTTGGTGATGCATCTGCCTTGGAGTCATTCTGTTCTTGTAAGTTACCCTTCACCACATTCATTTAATTAACTCCAATAAAAATCATTGGTCCACTAGGTCAGACTTTGGTAAGAGCTGTATTTTGGTCAACTGTAAGTTCTCTGGATTGAGTAGATATGTGTGTATTGTGTCTCCCAAGGAAAATTCTGGCACACGCTTACAGCTCTTCAAATGGTCAGATTGCATTCATACCCCCTCCTATACTCTATCTTTAGCTCCAGCTGCTCTATATCTTTTTAAGCTCCCTTAAGAAACACAATCCCTATAGTTATATGATCTTTAAAGAAAAATTTCTGTGCCCAGATTGTTTTTCCTTCACTGAAGAAGTTCCCATTGCAAGTCAGATTCTGTTCTCACAGGGAAACACTCCTTGAGCATCACTAGGTCCACTTGTCACATTTCAGTCTAGCTCTAATTTTGTATTTATGTAGCAAACCCTTTTTTAGGTAAAGTTGAGATTCTCACTTGTGTCTAATTGCCGTGAGCTCTTTGTGAGGTTCTGGAACAAAAAATAGTGGGATAATGAACACTTGATGAAGGAATGGATAGAGCCTTTCTCATATGCCACTATCTCTACATTTAATTTGACCCACTGCCTTTTGCCTACCTAGCCTGTTGATGTCTTAGTTTCATTTTTATCACAGAAAGCATGAACTTCCATTGGGTGATATTCTGGTGTGTGATCTTGATGAAAATTCTTCAAATCTCTAATGCTAACATCCTTCAGGATGCCACAGCTAGTTTCAGCAGCTGCTTCTTTGGGAAACTGACAAATCTTCCCCCAGTATCACGTACCTGGATGCGTGCCCCAACTTTTCCCCAAATCTACATTGAATCGTTCATCAGTTCTCATGTTCCCTGTGTCATCATACTACTTTAACAGCTTGGTAATTGTTTGCTCATTATGAA
This sequence comes from Peromyscus maniculatus bairdii, assembly GCF_049852395.1. NCBI lineage: Eukaryota > Metazoa > Chordata > Mammalia > Rodentia > Cricetidae > Peromyscus > Peromyscus maniculatus. The sequence goes on from NC_134859.1 coordinate 23,344,504, forward strand.
CAATTACATGGATTATAGCACTGGCTAAACCTTATTAGTGTTTTCTAAATGGAACACAGAAAAAAGATTGGTATTTCCATATTGGTAGATGTTTTCCCCTTTTCTTAGAAATGAGTAGACAATAATTCAGTATGATGGAAAAACCATTAAAAAGGGAAACAAATGTCAAAAAGTCCAAATTCTTCCTGTGGCTTAACAATGCCATGTCTTTCTTGATATCTGAGCTCAAAACAAGCAACAATTGGTCAGCAGGATGCTTCTAGCCTAGGGCTTTTCTCTCTGTGTGTCTCTCTCACCATGTATAGCCAGGGAAATAGTCCTGAGCAAGCATTTATATTTCATACGAATTTCATTTAAGCAAGGAAAAGGAGCTTGCTGAATTTTGGTGTGCTGAGGAGGGGGACATTCTTGTGGCTAACAATCTTTTTCAGTTAACACTTCTTCGCAACAGGACCAGATTTGGCCTTTATAAACTGTGCACCTCACTGTAGGTCTCACTCTAATTTTACACATTTCAGAACTGCCACCCATCTGACAACATGGGAGGCATCTTATATTTAAGAATAGCACTTGCGGCTAGAAAAGCAATCACATTCAAGGTCAACTTGAATTGTGAAAAGACTCTTGTGTGAAGGAGTTAAATTGGTGCTGTCCCAATGTTGGCAAAAAATATTGCTGTTCTTAAACACAATTATTTGGGTCACTGTTTATAGCACTAAATATATAATCAGATTATCATAAAAGGAGAGAATATAATATGGGAATAATAAAGTTTAACACTTAATATGAAATTTCATTTTGATATGTGCTAGTTATTACACCTATATTCTATCTGTCATCTATTTCCCTATTATCTATATCATCTTTCTATAGAGCCATAACCTCAATTCCCTTTACTATAGCATTTCCCTTTACAATAGCATTTCTCTCTGGCTTCTTGACATTTATAAGAGACTATGGCTGAACATGTTCTATATATTTTATACTTTCTAGATAGGGAAATCACAAACAAATATAGCTATAAAATATACTGAAATTTATGCCTTTCAATACTGTAAATCATAAGCTTAATAACATAACTTTGGAGATTCACATACCTAATACTCAGCATAATGAATTATAATCTAAAATACATGTGTATCATTTTAGAGGTGAAATATTAATATTTATGGTGACATAATAAAAATAAAAGTTAAAATTAGCATAGATTCTGCATCAAGTAAAAATTACAAATATGGCTGCTTTGTACTGAAAACATGAATATCTTGAGTTTAGAAGAGTAAGGAAACTCAGTTAATGCATATGAATATTTAATAAATATATAGTGGAAATTAGGGACAATTCACAAGAAGAATATTACTTCTCATAGTCAGTCTAAATTCAGAAGTAATTTAAGTCTTGGTTTCATAAGTTAACATCAGAATGATCTTTATTGGGATTATTAATGGTGGAAGACACAGGTTGAATTTAACCAAACGAAGTGGGAATATTCCAGTAGAAGGACCTCAAAGATAAAAATTCAGTGCCAGGGTCCTGTGATAACTCCTCTGTGATGTTTGGCAATTCCTGACCTACAGTGTTGAAGGGTATAAATGGATTAGGCATTGGCTTTGGTCTAGGTGGGACAAAGGTATTGTCTTTAATCACAAGAGCAAACTTAAGAAGACAAGCTTCTGAAAGTAAATAGTGTTAGCTCAAGGAGACCCTGAAGAAAATTTCCTTCTTCAGCTCCTTCTCTCAGTTGGGAAAAATAATTTCTCTTAGAAATACTGGTCTTAAGCTTTTTCATCTTTTCTCATTTTGTCTGAATTGGCAGTTTTTCCTTTTACTTGGTGTAGCACAAGTCTTGTAGTGAAATGAACTTGGCATTTATTTATATTACAGTTTAGTCAACACATCTCACCAAAGGTATCATCAGACGGTGTTATATGTTGACTGACAAAATAAATAGGAAAGAGAGAAAACTGGGCTCAGAAAAACACTACAAAAATGAGAGGCAAAATTCAGAGGTTGAAGTGACTCTATTGGAGTACCAACTAACTAGGCAGAAAGAATGAACTTCAATAGATGTTCTCATCATACTCTGTTGTACTACAGGTGAGATAATACATGCACACCTCATATGCCAGCAATTTCACATCTTTTGTCTGCTTTATCATAGCTAAAATAAATGCATAAAATACAAAATCATTATCTTGGCATATTTTTAAAACCATAAAAATGTAACCTTTATAGGATTTCTTAGCGACATTTACCTGTACATAGTAATCAAAATTGTGAATGTTTATATTAGCATTGTTAACTTAGGATAATTCGCCACTAAATAGAAAAAAAAGTGAGTGTTTTTAACCTTGATTTTTATCATGTAGTCATGGTTACTTATTCAAGTTTTTTTTTTAATCTAATTTTTTTAAAATGCTACCAGTGTATTTGTCTTTTCCTGGGGAATGGTTTTATCTACAGGGTGGATGAAGATAAAGAAAGCATGCTTATAATATTTTCAGCTGACCCCAGACTAGCAGGGTAAGTCAGTATGACAGGTGACAGAGCCAAGATGCTGAAAAGGCCCAACCTGTGGGAATGACAGCGAAAATCTAAGTCTGAAAATGCATGAGTAAATCTTTATCTTATGGCTATTTTAAACAAACAGAAGCATACATCATAAGACTAGTGAATTACTGTCAGAGAAGCTTAGCTTAGTGTCACTTGTTTTGTTGAAGATTTGAAATTCCACTTGACTACACTTGATAATTAGAATTCAACAGGTTTTCATGATGATATAGGTTCCTGTTTCAGAAGTTGCTGGGAGGCAGCCTAGGGAACAGAAGTTGTTTCTGTCCAGCCTCCATTTACTTGTTGTTGTTGTTGTTATTGTTGTTGCTGGTTTGTTTTGGAGACAGGGTCATTTTATGTAGCCTCAGCTGGTCTGGAAGTCACAGAGATCTGTATACATCTGCACCTGGCATGCTAGATTAAAAGTGTACATCACCACACCTGGCACAGATACACAACACTTATTCCTCATATTTCTGCATCTTTGGAAAATCCCTTCTGTCTTCACTGTTGTCATCAGTCACCTGTTTTAGCTACAATCAATCAATCAGAGTCATCCTCAGATTCTCTTTCTTGCCAAACTTTGGATTCACTAAGATAGGATAGATAATGCATTATTTTATCTGAATATGCCAACTACAAATGAACAGATTATTGTGAATATAATCTTTACTTGATAATTGTTATTGTATATATTCTTACTATGTTTAAGTTAAAACACTTTCATTTTTGTTTAGACAAAAAGGGGGAGATGTAGAATATTATTTAAAAATCTGTTACTTTTGTTTATGTTGCATTTGTTTAACTCTGTGAAGTTGTGTTACTGTGCTTGTCTAAAACACCTGATGGTCTAATAAAGAACTGAATGGCCAATAGCAAGGCAGGAGAAAGGATAGGAAGGGCTGGCAGGCAGAGAGGATAAATAGAAGGAGATATCTAGGACAAAGAAAGAAGCAGCCAGAGAAGGAGGAGGACATCAAGGGCCAGTTACTCAACTACACAGCAAGCCACAGAGAAAGATGAAGATTTACAGAAATAAGAGAACGGAAAAAGCTTAGAGCAAAAGGTAGGCAAGATAATTTAAAGTTAAGGAAAGCTGGCAGGAAATAAGCCAAGCTAAGACTGGGCATTCATAAGTAAGAATAAGCCTCTGCGTGTGATTTATTTGGGAGGTGGGTAGTGGGCCCTGCAAAAGAGCAAAAATAATAAAAATAAAAATAACAACACATATGTATAAAAAGAGGAATCCACTAGGAAAATAGCCTCATTGCAACGTGTTCTCAGATCACATTTTACTTTGTGTTTAATTCAGCGGATTGCACTCAACAGTAGTAGACAGCATGGTAAAAATGGGCTATAAGATATCTTCATTCCTATAGACCTCTAAGAAACACACAGTCAATTATTTGCTTAATTAACATTTATCTTCATGTTTGAGATGGAATTCATGAACTAATTCTCATCATTGTTATCGTGTCTTGTAGAACATACATAAATTGGATTACAGAGCTATGATTAGGAATGAATAAAGTATCCTGGCAATATGGGAGATGGAGAATACACAGATCCTCTTTATTGAAAACAACAATAACAACTAAAATTGCTAGATAAATTACCTTAAACTGCTCAAATGAATACAAGACAAGGTTGATTTGAAAGAATTGAAGGTATACTCCAATGAGGTGCTAAGAGTAAAATAAGCTGTTATTTAGCCTGAAGTTGTTTACTAAACAAATGAGTTAATCTTTATGATCAACACAAGGGCAATGAAATTCACAACTAAAACTAGGCCTTAAGAAGACAGATAAATCTACCAGAAATGATGAGCCACCAATTTGGTATTGACTTCAAAAATGTTTATACTCTCAACTGAAATCTGCCTTGTTAAAACATGACTTCTCTAAAAATACTTGTGAACTAATTTAAAGGTAATCATTTATTAATGACTATAAATCTAACCACTCTGCCTCAAACTGTTCATGTTTTCCTTAGGCTGTTTCCAAGGTTTACCTTTTAGATATTCTAGATAAGCAATTTTTTTTTCTTTTCTAAAATTTTTTTTTCCCTTGGTGAATTTTGTTTCACCCATTGCTGTCTTCCAAGGTCCCTGAGTAATATTGACTAAAAATAATATTGGGTTCATTATGCTGGGTGTGAGACCACCATTTTGTCCCCATATTTAGAAAGATACTTACTGCCCCAAAGAGTAGTAAATATGGTATAAATAGGATAGGATAAAACTGATTGTAAAAAGCCAGCGATGTGAGCAACATTGAAAGGGGATGCAAGACCAGAATAGATAGGGCTGTAAAAAGGGAAGTCCGGAGTTATCCACTGAAACATAAACAAATACATAATTACATTAAAATATCCCACATGCATCCATTTAAAATGAAGGGTTTATCAGACTGTATGAAATGCAAGTGATTACAACAATAAACACAGTTCATGTATAAAATAGATTACAGGTAAATGTAAAAAAAAAAAAAACAATGTAAAAAAAATGCTTTTTCTGGAAGTTATAATGGTCCCAAGGGAGCCCAATGACAAAGCTGCAAAAGCCATGGTAAAAAAAAACTGTTTGCAAAAAGATGAAATTTCCAATAAGTTCAAAGGATATTTATAGTTGCCACCAAAAATGAACAGATATTAAGAAAAGATATAGGAAATTTAGACCCCTATTATTTTCTATTTGACATTCTATAGCACTATGTTCAGCAAAACCAAAGTTTTATTTGCAAACATTTCTTATTACTCACCAACATAGACCTTATTTGGGTATTAAAAAATCACATAAGAATAAACTGAATATGACAAGTTATATCAAGTCTGCTCTCTGATTGCAATGGCATTATTTAGAAATTTAAAACATAATTCTTAGGAATAAAATTTCAAAGTTTATAAATATGTAATATAATATTTTTGACCTGTTAATCAAAAAGAATTCTAAAAGATGGGCAACAAGTATTTTGAGGATATTGAAATTAATTTGACCTCCACACCATGTTTTAGATGGTGTAAATAGAACAAAATTGAAATATATTTGAAGTTTTACATTAAAAATAAAAGTTCAAATGAATATGCTCAGCATCTAGTTAAGACTGCACAAGTCAAAGGAAGTGAAACACTGTTGTAGAATATTATTTTAAGGTGTGTTACTTTTGTTTATGTTGTATTTGTTTAACACTGTGAAGCTATATTACTGTGCCTGTCTAAAACACCTGATGGTCTAATAAAGAACTGAATGGCCAAGAGCGAGGCAGGAGAAAAGTTAGGCAGGGCTGGCAGGCAGAGAGAGCATATAGAAGGAGACATCTGGGAGGAGAGGAAGAAAAGAAGTAGCCAGTGAAGGAGGAGGACACAAGGAGCTAGCCACCCAGCTACCCAGCAAGCCACGGAGTAAGAGTAAGATTCACAGAAGTAAGAGAATGGTAAAAGCCCAGAGGCAAAAGATAGATGGGGATAATTTCAAGTAAAGGAAAGCTGGCAAAAAAAAAAAAACAAGCCAAGCTAAGGCTGGTCATTTATAATTAAGAACAAGCCTCTATATGTGATTTATTTGGGAGCTGGGTGGCAGCCCCCCTCCCAAAAAGAGCAAAATCAAACAATAATAAAACATGAAAACAGAGAAAGAATTAAGAGAAAAGAATAGATAATTTCTATGTAAGAACAGAAAATAAATGAAGTAGAAAACTGGTTTAAAATCAATATAATTGTCAATTATTTTTGCTAGACATTCAGAAAAGATGAATGAAATGAAAGAAATTATAAATATTATGAATGAAATTACATCACTAAAGGTGTTACAGGAATTAAGATGTAGCACAGGGCACTATGAAAAAATTTATGCCAATAAAGTCTATGCTTAGTGTGAAATTGGAAACATCATAAAGACAAAGACATGAAATAAATTTCTTACAGCCCCCCCCTTTTTTGAAATACGGTTATCTGTATAGCCCTGGCTACTCTGGAACTCCTTCTATGGACCAGGCTGACCTCAAACTCAGAGATCTACCTGCCTCTGCCTCCCAAGTGCTAGGATTAAAGGCATGCACCACCACCACCCCACTTAAATTTCTTATGAGAAGTTTATAAACTACTATCTTGATAGTTTCTAACTAAATTCACATTGTGTTTTGTACAGACATTGTGAAGGTGGTTGGTCTCCCTGGTGGTTTCTTTGAACATTCAAGGGTAATTAACAGCATATTCATACATATTCCTGAAATATTTTATGAAAGAAGTACTATTCATCTCACTGTATGAGCTATCTTCTAATGCTCATAAAACCTTACAAACATTGTTAAAGAAATGCACCAACATGGAGTGATGTGGCACAAGATACCAATTTTTTTCCCATTTATTGTGACATCTTCTTATTCACACTGATGAAAAGTATAGCCAAGAGAAAAATAAAAGGCATAAATAAAGTCCAGTTTCTAGGAGATTGTAAAGAAGTTAATATGTATAGATGTCTTTTAGGCCCATAAATCAGACTTCTAAATTCAGCAAAATATCCTAAGCATAAAGTAGTAAATGTATCGCTGCTGGTTGACTTTTAATTTAGGAATGCAAAGCTGGTTTAATATTTAAAAAATGTAATTCACCATAGTAAGAAATTGGAAAAAAATCAGTAAATACAGAAAATGCCCTTGAAGAAAAGATCCATCATCCATTTCCAATAAAAATTCATAGCGAAGCAGATGTAGAAGGGAACTTTCTCTCAGTGATAAAGGTCACAGACAGAAAACCTACCACTGACATCATAGTTAACACTGAAAGACCAAATGCCCGTAGGCCAAGAATATGGCAAGGATATTCACATCCTGCCCTCTACTCAACACTCTCCATTTAGAGGAGATTATAGCCAGATGAATTTGAGCAAATAGAAAGCTGAAAGGCAATTCAAATTGAAAGCTAGTTGATTAGTGCTAATCGTGAAAGTAAAAAAAAAAAAAAAGTACACCTTTTTGATCTGAAAATCTGCAACACAGCTATGTAAATTCACATGTCAGAATGAGCTAAAGTATTCTGTAGGAGATCTAGAAAAAAAATTAGTAGTTTACTTCGCTGATGGCAAATCCCCAGGTACAAAATGACACTGAGAAAAATAAAATCAGATAAACTCCTTCCAGTTGGTAGTCAAAATTGTAATTGATTTTCCTGCTAGATCCCAACCTTAGGTAAGTTTCATCATTTTGATATACTGATTACCACATTCTATTTTAAATTTGTTGCAAGACATCAGGATTGGGCCAAACTATGGGGAAGTTTATGGTAAAGAATATGAGCTCAGTGCAAATGCCAAAGCTGATGAGTGTAGGACCTTGGTAGGATAGTTTAAATGAAATGTAGTTAATATCTTAGACAATTGAGACCTCATCCAGGGCCTAAATTCAAACTGCAATAATAAAAATGACAATGAAACACCACATACTTAAATGCCTAGATATGTACAATAATTCAGTTTTGTTTCTTCAGTATCATTCTATAAAATAATATAACATCTACTTATGGGTTTTAGAAGATTAAAGGAAGCTTAGTTTATACAAGCCCAGATGAAATACAGTTTCTGGTTTTGTGTTGTTGTTGTTGGTTTTTGTTTTGTTATTTTAAGCTGTTTTTAATCATTTCTGTACTAATTTGGACTTTAAATTTTTATCCTTTCCTTCTCCCTGGCTTAGTTCTGGTGCAAACAGACTTTAGAGAAATTATGTTGATTTGAATGGTAAGAAACATGAAATGATGAGATAACTAAGTCCTTCTTTACTTACTTATATGTTGCAATGATTGACATAAGCTTTCTTTTTTTTTTTTTGCTATTTGGATATGTTTAGTTTATTTTATTCTGAGTATTATGAAGCAATAAGTCCTAATAGACACTTGATGCTGATTAACCAACAAGAAGGATGAGTACATTGAAGATGCTACTGTCATGATTTTTTCTCTAAAAAATAAATGAATTTAGGATTAACAGAATATAAAGTAAACTAGGTATAAATTAACAGAATATAATGTAGACAATATCACAGTAAATGGGGTCTATGCATTAACATGGACCCCGCGACCCAGCTTGTCAAGTGAATTTGTAAAATTACTATGACATTTTATATACATATTAATCAGAAAATAACAACTAAGTTTAATTCAGAGTATTCCTCCAGATTTAATCCTGAATATAAGGTAACATACATAAATGTCCAGAATTAAAATTTACTTAATTTTTCTTCTTTTAATTTCACTATTTTATACATATGATACATGGATCTGTGGTCTCAATCTTAATGTTTCTGTTTCAACCTAATTTCAAAATATTTACATGCACCATGATGGCCTCATTTATTTTGAAAATTGATTATAACGGACTAATCTCACCTCAAAGAGACATTTATTCTATACATGTAAGTCTTCTACACCATGACTGCTAAATAGAATGTGTCTGTTTTAAATGTGGCAGTTTGTGGGATTGATGTATGACTTTCTCACATGTGCAATAAAATTCATAGTGTTTTCAGTATCAAGGAAATTTCTCATTTCTGCAGATCCAAATCCATTCCTTCTGATATAAATAAACAAAACACACTTCAAAAATTCAATCATATAGCAGGGGCTAAAATCGTCTATGCATACAGCTGCCAAGGGTAACAAAATTGAAGTGGCAAAGTCGGAATAGATGTGTCATCTGGATTAGCAGTATCTGATGGAAATACTGCAACTTGTTAGAAAGGTGGCTTTGGCAGAATCCATGGGATTTAAAATTTTCCAATGAAATAGTTAAATAATAATAATAGAAGATGATAAAATAGTTGAGTAATTATCAAGTGGATTAAGTAAACTTAAAATAATTGGATAGCTCCTGTAAGATTCTTATTTGAACAAATAATTACTTGAATATATTCAAGAAACATTATGCATTTCTTCTTTTACAAGGGCTTCAAAATCTAGTGTGTATTTCAACTTTCAGTGTATATTCAACTTGATCTAGTCATAGTTTAAATCCTTTTGAGCCACATGTTTATGAGTTACGACATTGTTCTGTACAATTCTCCGTTCATTGTCAATTTGCTATTAAACATATTACAATAATCTGATTTTAAAATTGTGTGTGGGGTGGTATGTGTATGTATCTGACACACATGCATATGACACAAGCACATGTTGGGGGTCAAATGGCAGCCTGCAGGAACTGGATCTCTTCTTCCATAATGTGAGTCTACACAATGGAACTCAGGAAGTCTGGATTGGCCACAAGAGCCTTTAGTTACTGAGCCATCTTCCCAGCCCTGTTACAAAATATTTAAGTGGTTTAACACATTTTCCATGAAAAACAAGGTCTTCTTTGCTTGTTGGACATAGGGTCTCACTATGTTCCACTGGCTGACCTGGAACTCAGTATCAAGACAATGGCAGCCTCCAACTTATAGCAACCAACTTACCATTGCTTCCTGAGTGCTCAGGTTAAAGAGATACACCAACACACCCACCCAACAATAGGGACTTTTTGGTCTATATTTTGTTAAATATCACTATAGAGATCTATATTTATAGACTATAAAATTATGTAAATTATTGTATAAAGATCTGGACAAATCTGTCTTCATTGGAAAGCAATAAGGAGTGGTGAGATATACAGTCAATTAGATTTATTTTCCAGTTTATCAGGAAAAATATTTGTCAGTTCTGTAATGCTCCTACTGTGCTGGACAGCAGTTCCAGTAATGACGTGCTTTCCCCTAGATGTGTTCATGTTGACTTATGCACACAAGAACAATCTCCACGATACATAGCATAGACTGCCTGTCACTTGCCTGACAAGGAGTTCGTGGTCTTTTAAGTAATGAAGGCAGAAACTGAAAAAACTTGAAAAACAACACATGGAAATGGCAAGATCTGCCTACTTTATTCCTCGGGATAGGGAACGTTATTGGTGAAAAGATTGATTTCTTGTTTCTTATTTTACATCATATACACATGCTCGCTCGTGCATATTTACAACAAAATTTGAAACTACTAGAAAAATCATATAACTTTATAAGCTTAAATCCACACAATATCTGCGTGTGAGACCGCATTCAGTAGCTTTCCCAATATAATGGTGAACATTCCCAGACTCAGCAATGAAAAGAAGACAACTGGCTCTCTGGGCCTCACAGGTCATTAAGCTAATCTACTTGATGACTGCTAGACCAATGAGAGACAGCATCTCCCAAAACAAATTGAATGGAATCTAAGTAAAATGAGAGTTGGGGATGTCTTCTGGCCTTCACAATCATTGCCTTATATGTGAACCTGCACACAGGAGGTGTTGCCTCACACACATTCACAAATCACACAAATATTGTTATTCTTTACATTTTGATTTTGCGTAGAAATTCAGTGTTCCTTTTACCTATTTGCATTGAAATACACATGTTATCTTGGATTGTTCATGCTATTCTGGCAGTTAGATGGAAATGGGAATAGTAATAAGCTCAGAACAATAGATGAATGCTTTCATGGTCCCTTGATTCTACCTTGTATGTTCTTGTAAGAATGGCTGATTTTCTTATGTGAGCACATGCACATGTGTGTGCGCTCGTGTGGACAAGTGATGAATATTCTAGATGGTCAGCTTGACTACATTTGTAATCAACTAAAACTCAAATGACTAGGCATGCCTGTGTGAAACTTTTTCTTAATTAAATAATCTGAAGTGGGAAGACTCACTTTTAATCCAGATCTTTAAGGTGGATAGATCCACTTTTAATCTGGGCCACACCTGCTGGCAGCCTGTTTAAAGGGCATGGAAGAGGGAAACTCCCTCTTGTTGCCTGTGCTCTCACTCTCTCTAGCAAGTCCATTCCTTCACTGCCATTAGAGCCTGCTTCTTTGGGATTCTGGAATATACTGAAGACCAGCTGAGACAGCCTTCTAGACTAGACAATAAACTGGATTACTAGTCCTTCCATCCCTAGGCAGCCATTGTTAGATTAGCTGGACCAACATCTGTAAGTCATTCTAATAAATTCCATCTCTTAATATATGGAGAGATTTATTCTATAAGTTCTGTTACTCTAGAGAATGCCCTGCTAGTACAGGTTTTGGTACAAGAAGTAGTTCTAGAGCAATAGAAGCATAAGAATGAATATTTAAGTATCTGGAATAGGCAATAGGCTTTCCCATTTGCTAGCACCTCCAAGGACCAGAGCGTCTACAGTTAAATGTCCGGCCTTAGCTTGGCTTTTTCCTTGCCAACTTTTCCTAACTTTAAATATCTCAGCTACCTTTTGCCTCTGGTTGTTTACCTTTTCTTACTTCTGTAATCTTACTTTGTTTCTTACTTCTCAGCTGGCTGTGAGGCTGTGTGGCTGTCCCCTGGTGTCCTCCTCCTTCTCTAGCTACTTCCCTGTTCTCCTCCAAGAATTCTCCTTCTATATATTCTTTCTGCCCTTCTGCACTGCTCATCCTTTCTCCTACCTCTCTATTGGCCATTCAATCTCTACTAAAACATCAGGTGTTTTAGACAGGCACAGTAACACAGCCTCACAGAGTTAAAAAAAATGCAACATAAACAAAAGTAACATACCTTAAAATAATATTCTATAACACCATAGTGTGAACTATTTTATAAACTTAAGAAGACAAACACATTTGGTTATCCAGATTTAACAGTTCTGAGAGGCAACTGATTTGGTGGCTATGTATATAAAACTTTAGACAATTTTTTTTTTTAAATCAGGAAAATGATGATGATGTTCAGTTGTTCCCAGCATCTCTGGATTAACTGACAAAAATAATGAGCTCATGTTAAAATTAGCCAACATCTAGCATCTCACAATATGGTGAAGGACAAGAATAACAATGAACTTAGTGATAAAAGTCACTGGTTTCTGATCTGCATAAACAGTTTAAAGGTTTCTAAGTGTAACATGCAGGAGAATCTTCTCTCTAGCAGCCAGAGGGCTCAAGTTGCACAAAATCAAACCCTTATCATAAAGTTGACTGAATTTCAACAAAATTCAGGTCCTAGTCTCAGAGTGTGTTACTGGATAAAGTAAGGACATTAACTGTTAAAGAACAAGATCCTATAACTTGGGATGAAGGTGCAAGGAGGGATCCCATTAAAGCTGATAACTTTGATCAGATTCTCAAGGGTTCATCTCACCTGAGACAATAGTCTCTACATCCTCAGCAGAAGATGTACTCACACTCCTCACACTCCTCCCCCTGTAATATTTCTTTCTTTCTTTTTTTTGGTCTTTGACTGAGAAAATTATCCCTCATTGTTTGCTAAACCAGGAGTGATTTTCTCTGAAGGAGATGCCTGGCAGGACAATACTAATGTCTCTCAGGGCTTACTAATAGTTGCCTCAAGACTTATAATCAGACTGAAGGCTAGACAGATGCCTAGAGGAAGAGTAGAAAGTGTTGTCCATGAGGTGCACTACATTACTAAGAAGCTGAATGAATTTGCTAATTCATTCAAGCAGAAGTCTGGGGAATATATGTATGAGTGGATTTTAAGGGAGTGGAATAATAGCAGAGTTTGTTGTTATTGACTGACTGAGAGAGGATTCTAGGTTTCATATGGAAGCTTGGACAGTTTAAAAAAAAAAGATATCAAATGGTTGTCTGAATAGTTGGATGAAACATTTGCCAAAGGTAGCCTAGTGAAGAGGAGTTGCCTAATTTCCCTTGGCTTATTGACAATGAAGGCATTTTAAGGTTCATGAAATTTGCAATGCTAGAGTGGGTGTACTGTAAAACCTAATCTTCAAATATGGGAAGGTCCCGAAGACATGTCCCTCACTACTCTTACAGGACACAAAATGGTCAGAGGGGCATCAGCACATTTGGAGAGCTTTGTTGTTGACCTTTTCCTTGTGCCAGACCTTAGAGTTGGCCACAGTGCTGCTCAGTTGCATGAATTAAATGCAATGGGTTTCCTTGTGGCCCAAAGTATCAGGGACCAGATGTCTGTGCTGATTCTCAAACAAATGAGAGAAAGGCTATTCTGGATTGTGACAAAAGAGAATTTAGGCTTGTGAACATGAACCAATTTCCACACTTGGGCCAGTTTGCAGATCTAGAATCCCTTGGTACCTAGGTTCCTCTGAGGAAGGACCTTGATAAAATACCTAAAAGTTTTACTGTTACCCTTTCTTCTGTCATTCCTCAGAGAGACATACAGTACTTTACAAGGGTAACTGGACACTGATGGGAAGGAAGCAATCAGACTTTCATGGGTGTATTAGATACTAGTTCTGAATTGACACGGATTCTGGGAGACCCCAAAAGGTATTGTGGCTTCCAGTTAAAGTAGGGGATTATGAAGGCCAGGCGATAAAGGGAGTTTTGACTAACATCTGACACTCAGTATGTCCAGTGGGTCCCCACACTCATACCGTGATTATATTTCCAGTCCTAAAATGTATAATTGATATAGATATCTGTAGCAGCTGGCAGAATACCCACATTGTTCACTGACCTGTAGAGTGAGGGCTATTATGGTTGGGTAGACTATAAATGGAATCCTTGAGTTGTTCTGTAAGGAAAATAGTGAGCTAAACCCAGTGTCACATCCCTGGATGAAGTAAAGACATTAGTGCCACAGTCAAGGACTTGAAAGATGCAGGGGTGGTGGTTCCCACCATATCTCCCTTTAACTGTCCTATCTGGTCAGTGCAGAAGACAGATAGATCCTGGAGAACGACAGTTGAATGTCGAAAACTCAATTAGGAAGTGACTCTTATAGCAGGTGTTGTACCAGATGTGGCATTCTTACTTGAGCAGACCAACACATCTCCTGCTACATGGAATGCAGCTATTGATCCATTTTTTTTTAAAAAATATTGATCAAATGCATTTTTCTTTGCACCTGTCCATAAGGAGCACCAGAAGCTACCTGCTTTCAGCTGGCAAGGCAAGCAGTATACCTTCACAATTAATATTATATATTAATTCTCTAGTCCTGTGTCACAACTTAGAGTGATCTTAACCATCTGTCTCTCCACAAATATCGCATATGTTCACTATATTGACAACATTATGCTTATTGGAACAAATGAGCAGGAGGTAACAAACACTTTGCACTCATTGGTATTATATGGGCACATCAGAGGATGGGAAATAAATCCAATCAAAATTCAAAGGCCTTCTACCTCAGTGAAATTTTTAGTTCAGTGGTGTGGGGCACATATAGATATTACTTCTATCTAAAGTGAAGGATAAGTTATTGCACCTGACTCCTCCTACTACGAAGGGAGAAGCACAATGTTTAGAGGACCTATTTGGAGTCTACAGATAGCAATTCCTCACTTGGGTATGTTACCACAGGCCATATACTAAATGACTTGGACAGCTACTTGTGTTTAGCCTGGAACAGAAGAAGGCTCATCAACAGGTCCAGGCTGCTGTATAGGCTGCTCTCTTCCTTGGACTACATAATCCAGCACGCCTGATGGTACTTGAGGTGTCAGTAGCAGATCGGGATGTTGTTGGGGGCCTTTGGCAGACTTCTATAGGTGAATCACAGAAAATATATTTTGGACTTTGGAGCAAGGCTCTACCATTATCTACACACAGCTATTTTCCCTTCGAAAGGCAGCTCTTGGTCTGCTATTGGACATTAGTGAAATCGGAACATTTGACAAGGTCCAGCAAATTACCATGTGACCTGAGCTGACCATCTGAGCTGGCCATTATCTCACCAAATCAAAAAATATGATTGTACAGCAGCAATCTGTTATCAAATAGAAGTGATATATATATGTGCTTGGGCCTTTGAAGGTCCTTAAGGCACAAGCAAGTTGCATGAAGAAGTTGCCCAAATACTTACAGTTTCTATCCCTCATATGATGCTGTTTGTTGCCAAGTATGAAACTATGGCCTCATGTGATGCCCTATGATTGGTTGGACAAAGAAGAGAAGAGTGGGGCCTGGTTTACTGATGGTTCTGCATGTTATGCAGGCACCACCTAGAAGTGGGCAGCTACAGCATTACAGCCAGTTTCTGAGACAACCCTGAAGGGCAGTGGTGAAGGGATATCTTCACAGTGGGCAGAAATTTGGGCAGTATACATTGACATACATTTTGTTTGAAAGAAAATATGCCCAGATGTGCAATTGCTCACTGATTCATAGGCTGTAGCCAATGGATTGGCTGGATGGTCAGGAAAGAATATGATTGGAAAAGTGCCCAGAAAGACATCTGGTGAGGAAGTGTGTGGATAGATCTCTCCTAATGGGTGAAGGACGTGAAGATACTTCTGTCCCATGTCATTGGTCACCAAATGACTGTAGCTGAGGAGGAGTTCAGCAATCAAGTCAGCCTTTTCCCCCATCAATTCCTGTCATTGTTCAAAGGGCCATTGAACAAAGTGGCCATGGTGGCAGAGACAGGGTTTATATATGGGTCAACAACAAAGTCTGCCACCCACCAAGACTGACCTGGCTACAGCTGATACTGAGTGCCAGGTCTGCCAGAAGCAGAGACCAACACTGAGCCATTCCTCAGGTGACTATTTGGCAACCTGGTGGCAGGCTGACTACATTGGACCACTTTCTCCATGGAAAGGACAGTGCTTTGTCATTACTGGAGTAGATGCTTATTCTGGTTATTGATTTGTCTTTCCTGCATGTAATGCTTCTGCCAAAACCACCATACATGAACTCAAAAAAATGCCTTATCCACCATGATATTCGATACAGTATTGCTTCTGACCAAGGAACTCACTTCACAGCCAGAGAATTGCAATGGTGGACCAAAGTCACAGAATCTACTTGTCTTCGAGTGTTTCCCACCATTTTGAAGCTGTTGGTCAGATAGAAAGACAGAATGGACTTTTGAGGACAGTTACAGTGTCACTTAGGTGGGATCAGCTTGGAGGGATGATGCAGGGCTATATATGGGGTCAGCATATGCAGGAGTATATGGGTCAGGAAGCATATATGCTTTGAATTAGCTTCCAACATATGGTACATTTTCATTTTCTCTTATAGTGAAGATCTATGTGAATCAAGGGATGGAAAAGGGATCCACTCATTATCACTCCTAGTGACCTAGTAGGAAAAAAATTGCTTCCTTGCTCCTGTGACCTTAAATTCTGCTGGACTACTTTTGATTCTAGAGGGGAGTACTCCAGTGAGGAGTCACAACAAACATTCCATTGAACTGGAAGCTCAGATTTCCTCCTTACCACTTTGTACTTCTGATGACCAAAGCCAATGGACTATGATAGAAATGAGTGTTAGGAGGGGTGATTAATACAGGTTGTCAATGAGAAATTGGATTGCTTCTCCACAGCAGCAGAAGTATGAATGGTCATGTCTGGAGTGCAGGAAATCCATTAGTGAAATTTCTTGGTTCTATCATGTCCTTTGATTAAAGTTAATCTGAAACTATAACAATTTAATACAGGTAGGATGTTCAAGGTCATAGACCCATCATGAATGAAAGCAGGGGTCATGCCTCGAGGAGGACAGCCAAGAGGTACTTGCTGAGGTTGGAGGAAATACCAAATGGGTATTAGGGGAAGGTAGTTATAAATACCAGTTAAGGCCACACAAGCAGTTGCAGAAAGGAAGATTATAATTGACATGAGTGTTTCTGTCATACTTTTAAGAGTGTGTTTGTAGAGATGTTTGTGTTTTTTTTGTAAATATCTTTATCATATAATGTAATACCAATTAAGAGAACAGCAATGGTTATAATATTTGTTTGAGATATTAAAAGAAAGTCTTTAAAGATCTTGTCACCTATCCAAAATTTATGTGTTGTATGAGGGATAGTTATATCATGTTAGGCATAAATATGACCTGGTTAAATAAATGATGTGTTTGCAATTGTATGTGTGATAATTATATCATGTTTATGTGTAACTACGACCTGGTTATTGTTTTCATTTGGGAATCAAGCATGACATAAGGAGATAAGATTGTGAGTGAAGTTGACAAGGAGTAGACTGTGTTGGCTATTCTTGGTTTTAAACCTGATTACATCTGGAATTAACTAAGACCCAAATGAGTAAGCACACCTGTGAAGGATTTTTTTCTTAATTAAATCATTTGAAGTGGAAAGTCTCACATTTAATCTGGACCTCACCTTCTGTTGGCAGCATATATAAAGGGCATCAAACAAGAAAATGCTCTCTTTGCCTGCTTGCTCTTCTCTCGATAGCAAGTCCATTACTTCACTGGCATTAGAGCACACTCCTTCAGTATTCTGGAATTTACTAAAGGCCAGCTGAGACATCCAACCTCTTAAACTGAACAACTACTGGATTCCTGGATCTTCCATTCATAGTCAGCATTGTTTGATTACTTGGATGAGTGCCTGCGAATTCTTCCACTAAATGCCCCCCCAATATATATATATACAGACACACACACACACACACACACACACACACACACACACACACGTTTTCATTCTGTAAGTTCTGTTACTCTAGAGAACCCTGATTAATGCAGCATGCATGAATGTGAGTGAGTGTGAGTGCTTTAAGATTTTTTTGGAGTTGATATAAAGACATCGATTTTTAAAAGTTGATGTCTCAATTTTAGATATTTGCCTTGCATATCAAACAAATATGAGCACATTTGTAATTAAATTATATAAAAAATTTAGTTAGGATCGTCTACAGATACCAACAAAAAGAAGAAACAATCAAAGAACTGAGAAGCTGTATATTGTAATTTTTTAATCATTATTTTTCTCTGTGATACATTGAGTGAATTAAAAGGAATGCTGGCTTAAAGTAGAGCTGAGCATTTTCCTTCAGCATGATGGTTTGTGTTTCTCACTTACTGTCTTTAGCATGCTAAATTTTGTCTCCATGCTTGCTCATGATTTTTTTTGGTGTTGTTGTAGTTTAGACAAAAAGGAAGGGAAGTGAAGAATCTGTATGACAATAGTTGTTCTTTTCAGAGAATAGAAATGAGGTTTTTTTGTTTGTTTTTTGTTTTTGAAAACATCTGTTTCTGCCTTTTGTTCCAAAACTTAGATAGATGACCCTCAAATAGTGAGAGAGTTTGGAAAACTGATGTGCAAGGAAGCAAAGAGGCCAGAAAAGGTTTTCAGTAAATGAAATGCCAGCGTTTGTTACCATTTTGTCTAGCACAGCAAATGTGCCACTAAGTTATTAGTACTGTTATCTAGTTGCAGAAAAATATTAAACAGATTACCATTTTAGTGAACCATATGCATTATGATGACTATTGTTGATTTGATATTGTGTTCATACAAACTCAGGTTATGTAATGGCTACTTTACATGTCAGCTCCCCTAGGCTACACTACCCAACTCTTTTCTCAGTGAGTCATTGTGTGAGTTTATCATCATCAGTCACTGATTTGTCTTTTATGTATAAGTGGTTATCCTCTACTGTGTAGATCGGTGCTGTGGGATGGTCTGTATGTCAAATTGCTCTGATTGGTCAATAAATAAAACACTGATTGGCCAGTGGCCAGGAAGGAAGTATGGCATGACTAGCAGAGAGGAGAACAGAGAAAACAGGAAGGCGGAGGGAGTCACTGCCAGCCGCCACCATGACAAGCAGCATGTGAAGACGCCAGTAAGCCATGAGCCACATGGCAAGGTATAGAATTATGGAAATGGATTAATTTAAGCTATAAGAACAGTTAGCAAGAAGCCTGTCACAGCCATACAGTTTGTAAGCAATATAAGTCTCTGTGTTTACTTGGTTGGGTCTGAGTGGCTGTGGGACTGGCGGGTGACAGAGATTTGTCCTGACTGTGGGCAAGGCAGGAAAACTCTAGCTACAGATCGGCCTCCTCTAATGAGGTAATGGGGGTAAGAACAAACCCAAAGTTTCAGAAGAAAACAAAATTCTACTCAAGTCTATATCTAAAACTACAGCTTTTGGAAGTGTCCTGAAGTTTGCAGACTCAAACCACAGAGTTATTTACTACCTGTGTACCAGCCTTAGAGCCTGTGATGGAAGCATTGAATACTCCAACACCCCTATAGTCCCATGAGCCAGTTCTGTAAAAGAAGCCCTTAAAGAGGTTGCTGTCTCTTAGCAGTAAGTAGAGTGAGAGGGAACATCAGTTTAGAGTAACAGATAGACATCACCCTCCAGGAAGGCAGCTCAACATTAAATACTTATCGTCCTTTTGAGTCAGCTTCCTCTGGAGACCCCTGACTGATACAGCAGATATTTTCAATCACACAACTGAACTCAGTTTCCTCAATTTAAATATAAAACCATATCAAATGCATATACTTATGTATCTGATCTGAGTGAGTCATTTGACCTTGCAGTGACAAGCATATATACCTGCAAGAGTGTGGGAAGCAGTATGCAACACATAAGAAGTTACTACTTAGTACTATGACTTTGATAAAAGGAGGTTTCTAGAAGGAAATGCATTTACATAATTTAAGTTATTAAACTAGTTATTATATTTAATGAAATTAGAATAATATCTGGTACATAATAAGTACTATATAAATGTTCCTCATTTTCTCATTATTATTATAATTATCAGCATAGTCATTGAACAGCATAGAGCATATCGACACTGAGATGATTAAAAAAGGGACACCTTTGGTCCTAAAGTGTCTGGGCATATGTTTTAAGGCAATAAACCATCAACTCCACTAATGGAACTAATAGGTTAAGTTTCCCATGTTGACTGAATTATTTCCCTGAGAAAATTAAATTTTCTTAATAGAAAATCTAATTTTATCTCCAGTAACTTGAAAATCTTAATTAGTGACACAAAAGCCATGTTAAAATTACTTAGATCAAAAATAAACACATCATTATACCCAAATAAACAAATTGAAGTGTTACTGTAGTTTAGTTGACATTCTACACACAATGTCTTGACAAAAATAAGAGAGAAACAGGCAATTTCCAAAAGCAAGCAAAAACATCATCCCATAAATTAAATTGATTAACTTTCATACTTAATCAATCACAGGCATAAATCTTCCACAATCTGCTGGTGACCTCAGTCATTCTGTTTAATCATGCACACCAATAGCAGTGTAATGCCTGATTTTCCAATTAAAACAACTTTGCAATTAGATCTAATTAACGTGTTCCAATTAAATAGGTTAAATGCAGCAGTATTCAATAAATTTAAGCCCCATACTTTTCTCTTGGTAAAAAGGTTCTCTAAAATTATTTGGATACATAATCCTTTTGGTGCCACAGCTTAACAAAAGGAGAATGGAAAGGTCAACAGCTTGAGTATGAAATAACATAAACCAGATATGGTAGAGAAGAACAGGCATCCTGAGTTTCCCAATTATCCTCAAGATCACCTCATAAACCTTTCATGATAGCCCCATTATGGATATGATCACCAGGTGTTCTGTTATAGGGGAATTTGCCTTTTTTTTTTAACAAAAGAAAATATATCTTGTCTTGAGCCATGTAGTTTCAGTATGAATTTATCATGAATCAAAAATGAAAGAAATATGGTGTGTTAGGAATAGGAACTGATAAATACTTTCTGTGGCTTCTGCTTAAAATATTATACAACAAATGTCCTCATCAAAGCATTTTCGAGGGAGAAATATAGTTGAAGTATTTTTGTATGGTTTGGCTCTTTTCATTTATGGAATTATGAATTTAGGTCTCATTCTCAATTTTCATCATGAGAGTTCTGATTAATATATTTCAATGATTTTCTCTTTGTTCGCTTGAATGACCTAGTGATCACATAGAATTATCCATTTTTGAGAACATAGACCACACACACAAAACTTATGTCCAGAGGTCTCTATTTTATGTCAAGTGAATGGCTCTATTCTAGGTTCATGTCCAAGATATATAAATCATAGGTGTGAAGAGGTCTCTAGAGTTAACAATACTTTTGTGAATGCAATTTACCCTTTTAATTCTTCAAAGTTTCTGAAGCCTCTACACTAATGTTATGGACCATATGAAATATGCAAACATAGTTTTTATATAATACATGCAGTATTCCCTCCTATCCTTGGAATGGTACACTTTTATGCATGATATATATATATATATATATATATATATATATATATATATATGATTATTAATTCGTTATATTTTGTTTTTACTTTCTGTAAAAATATATCATGCTAAAAGTTAACTTCAAATTAAAATTGTCAATGTAAAGAAAATAATAAATGTATTATTATCATTGATGCATGTGTAAAAAAATATATTATACATGTATGATATAATTATATGTAGGGTTTTATAATATACTATAATATCTATTTACATATATAATATAAATTTAATTCATATTATACATGTATAAGTGAAGATAGAAAATACAACATATCAGAGCCTGTAATATTCAAAGAAAACAATCCTAAGAAGGAAGTTTATAGCTATAAATGCCAATACAAATAAAGACATTTCAAATAATAACTTCATAAT
The DNA here is from genome assembly GCF_049852395.1 of Peromyscus maniculatus bairdii. NCBI lineage: Eukaryota > Metazoa > Chordata > Mammalia > Rodentia > Cricetidae > Peromyscus > Peromyscus maniculatus. Next base: position 23,366,433 of record NC_134859.1, read on the forward strand.
TCATCTTGAGGTTTTAAAAAATGTAGGAAAAAATAAAATTCAGAAATAGCAGACACAAAAGTGGGATGGTTGAGCTAGGGACGGGACCGAGTGGGAGAGCAATGAAAGAGATACCTTGATAGAGGGGACCATAATGGTGTTAAGGAGAAACCTGGTGCTAGAGAAATTCTCAGGAATCCACAAGGATGACCCCAGCTAAGACTACTAGCAATAGTGGAGAAAGTGCCTGAACTGTCCTTCCCCTGTAATCAGATTGGTGACTAAACTAATTGTTATTATAGAGCCTTCATCCAGTGACTGATGGAAGCAGATGCAGAGATCCACAGCCAAGCACCAGGCTAAGATCCAGGAGTCCAGCTGAAGAGAGGGAAGAGGGATTATATGAGCAAGTGGGGGCGTGTCAAAATCATGATGGGGAAATCTACAAAGACAACTGAACCGACCGCAGGAACTCTAGACTGACAACTGTGGAGCCTGTATAGGACCGAACTATGTCCTCTGCATGTGGGAGACAGTTGCATGGTCTGTTTGAGGGGTCCCTGACAGTGGAACCAGGATCTATCCCTGGTGCATGAGCTGGCTTTTTGGAACCCATTCCCTATGGTGGGATGCCTTGCTCAGCCTTGATGCAGGGGTGAGGGTCTTGGACCTGCCTCAACTGAATGTACCAGGTTCTGCTGACTCCCATGGGAGGATGGGTGGGGGGAGCAGGAGGAGGGGTGGTTGGGGGAACTATGGTTGGCATGTAAAAATGAATAAAAAATTTAAAAAAGATGATGTCAAAAATGAGTGAAATTTAAACATAAAGAACAACCCAAAGAACTGTCAAAACACAGTTGGATATTTGAAAAGATAAACAAGATTGGCCAACTCTAAATCCACTTTACCAAGTGAAAGAGAGAAAAGACAAAACTTAATAAAATTATATAAGAAAATGAAGACATGACAATGGATACAAATAACAATAGGAGGACCATCAAAAGAAAAAAAAACTCTGAAAAGGTATATTTAAATAAAGTGGAAAAACTTGAAAAATTGTATGCCTCTAGACATATATATCCCTACCAAGATTAAACCAAGAAGTTATAAACAAAATTAAGCAAATCTATAACAAACAATAAGAATGAAGCAATGATTAAAAAGGGAAGCCAGGAACAGATACATGCACTGCTGAATTCTATTAGACTTTGAAAGAATTAACGTTGTTGACTATCAAAGTATTCTGTATAATAGAAAGGAAAGGAATGCTATTAAACACATTTTACTTAGTCAGCACTACTCCTAAGTCAAAAAACTGGGTAAGAACACAATAATCAAAACAGAAAACTATGGGCCAGTCACCCTGATGCACATGGATACATTAGTTTCTACTGAAATACTGTAAATAGAATTCAACAACACATTAAAAAAACAGTTCACCGTCATGAAACTGGTCTCATTCCCAGGGATAAAGGCTGCTACAGAAAGGTGAGATGGAAACTGTTGTAAAATGTTAGCTAAGCTATAAATTAGTCCAGCCACTATGGAAATCAGTAGGGAACTTCCAAAACCAGAGCTACATTAATAGACCCTAGGTCAAGATATCACAGAGATTATTCATGTTTATTGCAACACTATTCACAAGAGAAAAGTTATAGAATCAGACTGTGTGTCCACCAACAGATGAATAGCTAAAGAAAATTCTCTCTCTCTCTCTCTCTCTCTCTCTCTCTCTCTCTCTCTCTCTCTCTCTCTCTCTCTCTCTCTCACACACACACACACACACACACACACACACGGGAACTTAGTCAACCATAAAGGAGAATAAAATCATGTCATTTGACACAAAATGGATGCAACTGTGACCATCAGATTTAACAAAAGAAGCCAGACTCTGAAAGGCCAATACTGCATTTTTCTCTAATTTTTGGATTCTGTACTTCATACAGAGACATGAATCAGATACATATATACATATATTAACTCTGAAGCAGAAAGTAGACTGCCTGGAGTTCAGATGGGTAGGAGAAGGAAAAGGAAGGGACTAAGAGAGAGACAAGCATGAATGATGCACATGGTCAAAGCACATAACACACAAGAAAGCAACCATCTGAATGAAACCATCACTCCCTAAAATGAATACAAACATTAGAAGTTAAAGAAGAGCCAGGTGGTGGTGACGCACGCCTTTAATCCCAGCACTCAGGATCCAGAGGCAGGCGGATCTCTGTGAGGTCGTGGCCCCTCTGGTTTACCATGTGAGTTTAAAGGGGAGCCAGGGCAGTTACGCAGAGAAAGCTTGTCTCAAAAAAAAACAAAACAAAACAAAACAAAAAAATTAAAGAAGAAATCAAAACCAGGTAAGAACAGGTGGTAGCAGTTCAGACAGGATGGAGAATTAAGTCAGTTCTCAACAGAAGCTCTCTTGGGAGAAAATCTTCTAGCTTTGCTCTTTTTCTAACAAGGCTGAAATACAACACACCTCTGCATATCACAATAAATCTGGCCCTCATTAACTTATTGAAGCCTCAGATCATTTAGTTGTAGGGGAATGCTTAGCATTTTCAAGATTTGTGAAACTACAAACCAAATATTAGGAAGATTTTACAAGGATATGGAATGAAAACAGCTAAGAAAGAAAGACACTTTTCCATTCATTAAGAGTCCCATGTTCTTCCTCCACTGGACAGCAGACAGTGTCCCTTAGTGAAGAGCATGGAATGAAGGGACCCAGTATCTACAAGTTTAAGCTCCTATTCATTTACTATTTCCTGGTATAATCTCCAGTGAGTTTCTAATCATTTCTTTACTATAGTTCCAACATATCTAAAACATTTTAGATTTCACAGGTTTGTTTCCCACCTTAAAGGATCTGATATTTGCAAAGAGATTAGAGACATACCTGCTATCAGGAAATGCTCAATGGATTAGAGCCACTACCTTCTTATTCTTTTATTTTTTTTTTCAAATAGACTTTAAGAGCATTTTGGAGGATTTAGCAAAATTCTGAAGAATTTACATTTTGCACATGCCTACTCAGATGTATAGATACAAAGACTTTTATAGTTCCAGTATCTCCCAACACACTGTGTTACAAGTAATAAACCTTCTTGGTGGATCCAAGTGAAAAACACTTTTCTATGTGATAAATATTTGTAAACTAATATTAATAGATGAAAGATAAATATTCATCCACTGTTCTAAGTGCTGATAATATAACTAAATAAGTGTGAATGTATCAATGGACATGCAATAACTTGCTCAAGGCCCTATGCTCAACCAATTGTACTATGCAAGAAATGAAGATTTAAAGCTATTCTGAAAGCTTTCAAAAGCAATACAATTGAAATATTTTCTAGTAACAGAACATAATCAAACAGATTCAGACTCTAGAACTAGTTGAAAAATGTTTTCAGGGATTCACTCCAATTTTGAGAATATAAAAATTAAGAGTTAAAAGCAAAATAAAAACATGATTATGAAAATTTGAATGTCAACTTTGCTGTTGTACTGGAGAAAATGTTTTGAGACATGAAGGCATTTGATGCTAAGTCTTTCTCCTAATTCTGGATCTTAGGATCTATATTCATTACTTTAAAATGTGTATCGAAGCAGTTTCTAGAAGAACTGCTGCTTTAAGCACAGGAAATGAGGGTCAGAAAATAAATCCCTCTCAGACTTCATGTCTTGATCTTAATGGACATTTTCTGCAGCACAGAAAATAGAAGAGTAAATGATTGATACCTTCATGTGGACATGCTGGTTTGGAAGGACAGAAGTGGAAAGGGGGTAGTTGTCTTCTTAAAGCAGATCTTGCTTTCTTTCTGGTAAAGTTATAAGAAATGCAGGCACAAGCTAATTTTGCAGGACTTTTAAGAGACTAGAAGTGTTTACTTTGTGGAAACAGGAAAGAAAATGGAGACTTCATGAACCATCTCTCAAAATAACCTATGTGAAGAAACTGTACTAATATGTGTGATTTGCAAGCTGAATAGAAGTGACATGTACAGCCGGGCGGTGGTGGCGCACGCCTTTAATCCCAGCACTCGGGAGGCAGAGCCAGGCGGATCTCTGTGAGTTCGAGGCCAGCCTGGGCTACCAAGTGAGCTCCAGGAAAGGCGCAAAGCTACGCAGAGAAACCCTGTCTCGAAAAACCAAAAAAAAAAAAAAAAAAAAAAAAAAAAAAAAAAAAAAAAGAAGTGACATGTACAGAGCAATGTTATTGAAAATTATTAATAACATCCTCTTTTAATGCCTAATATTTACAGAGATGTGACACACACACAATGAGACATGCAGAGAAGAGAGAGAGAGAGAGAGAGAGAGAGAGAGAGAGAGAGAGAGAGAGAGAGAGAGAGAGATCTGCTTTTCCAGTCTTATAATGTCAAGAATACATGGCTTTTGCATTGTGGGAAATATCTTTAATCACTCATCAAAGATATACTTGTGGAAATACCTTCCAAACTCTAAACAACAGGGATAAAATATTTCCTCTTTAAGAAAACCCAATGGTTTTTGCACCTTTAACTCTGTAGCTCCATGTTTTTCTTGCCTTTAGCTGTCAACAGGCAATTTTTTCAGGAGAACATCCAATTCCAGACCGTCAATGTTGCTCAAAACACACCTAATAAATGACTTCTCCACTCATTCTTAGCTTTCTAGCAATTCAAGAAGCAATTGATTCACTTTCTTAACCTGCACAATTTATAAGTGGCCAACTATCATCATGAGTAATGTTCCTCCAGGTTGACAGAAATTATGAATTTTTCCACAAAGAAAGTGTTGGAGTCATCAGAGTCCCACCCATACATCATTTTATCATCAGGGCCTAGGTGCCAAATGCCATTTTGTGACTGTACTCCAATAGTGAGATGCCAAGCCTAACAATGTTTATTCAGCAATTTGCAAGAAAAATGGTGGCATAAGTCATGATTAATAGCCAAGCAACCCACCTTGCTGATCCCATAGCATTCCTATAGAATCTTCTATAGAATGATTGCTATCCTGTCTAAGAGTTCTAAGAACCCTCTTGTTTAAGGGGATTCCTTTTGTGATGGCTCCTGTTGATTTCAAAACTCTTCAAATAGGAAATAAATCCACATAAACTAGATGAACTGCTATATGCTACACAATCTTTCATATTTCTTCTGTGTTGTATAGAAATCGAGGCATACATTTCAAGAGATAGAACAGTTCTTCCTAAAAAAAAAATAGAAAGCCCAAGCAATGATTAAGGTTGAGCAATTTGATTTTGGGTCACAATGGAAAAAGTGAGATTAAGAAGAAGAAAGTTAGAAGATGAAATGGATTTAAACTATACTAGCTAGAATGAAAAGTTTGGGTGTTTCTTCCCACAAATGAGAACCATCAAGGAAATTTGAGGAAAGGGATTAATGAGTTCAACTTCTTTTATTGACAAAGACTAAATACAAAGAAAGGAACTTCAGGGATGAAAGACTTGGAGCAGAGTCACCTAAGCAAAATGACTGACAATAGATTCTGTGGTAAGTCTTGAGTGCTTCAGTGTGCCATCAAAAAGAACTTAGGATGTAACAGGTAAAGAATATGTCCTGTGGATCTGGATGGAGCAAAATGGATTGGGAAGAAAGTACATGTGATGATGTTTCTTCACAGGCAAAAACACTTATTATATATATATATATATATATATATATATATATATATATATATATATATATATATATATATGTATGTATATTTGTGTGTGTGTGTGTGTGTGTGTGTGTGTGTGTGTGTGTATTGTGACTGTGGAGGCCAGAAGAGGACTTTGCATCTCCTGTAGCTGGAGTTAAGGCTGCTTGTGAATGGTGCTAAGAACAGAACTCATGCCCTCTGTAAGAGCAGCAAATACTCTTGAATATTGTGCTATCTTTTCAGCCACAAGACACTGAGTTTTATTGTGAAAGAAAATCCAACTATTGGGAGAGACAGCTGGAATTGGGGAGTATTAGGGATGGTGGTGTGGAAACTGTGTGCAGTGGAAACTTCCTGGAATCCCTATGGGGGTGACCCTAGTGAGGACTCCTACTAATGGAGGATATGGAGTCTGAACTGGCCATCTTTTATAGACAGACAAGGCTTTTAGTGGTGGGACTGGTTTGCATTTGTTTGAGTTTTTAGCCTAGGGAGTCCCATTGAGATCCTTAACAACCCAGGCTCATGCTAGGACATAGATCACTTTCTGAATACTGACACTGGGGACCCATTGCTGAGGACAACATCCCCACAGCTGGCTAAATATAGAGAGGTCGAGCTGGTCCCTGCATGGAGCCTTCACCTCTATATTCTATTCCCTTTGGAATGGCCAAGAAATGATGTATCTTGAGACAGAAGCCACGAGATGGAGCCCATGCCTGGATGGCTAGGGCCCAGAGACTGGATAGCCCAGAGACCTAGGGTTGGTGCCCTGTGTTGTCATCAGAGCGAGTGCAGAGACCCACAGCCAGACATTGTGTGGAGAGAGAATTTAAACTGAGGGTCTCCACTGGGTCCCTCCCCTAGGAGATCAGGGATCCTTGCAGAAGATGGGAAGGAAAAACGGTAGGGATGGACAGCAGGAGAACATAGCCAACTAAATAAGCTAAACAGAGCTCAAATGGGTTCACAGAGAAGCAGCATGCTTGGTGCCCCCATGAGTCTGCATCAGGTCCTTGCATATATGTTATGGTTGTTAGCTTGATGTTTTGTGGGACTCCTAACAGTGGGAAGAGGTGTATTTCTGACTCCTTTGACTGCTCTTAATGACAATAAAAGAAAAGACTAAATAGAGGAACAAAAAAAACTGAACAAAATGATATTAAGTGTAATGTGATTTTTTTTTTGTAATTTGAGGGGTACTGAGGGCATGTTCCCTATATCTATCAGTGTCTTTTGAGTTGCCTATTGATGGGCAAGACAATAACAGCAACAAAACAAATATCCAATAGACCTACCGACTCTCTATTATATCCAAAAGTTCCAAGGTTTTCAGTGTCATTTTATCCTTTTAGAATTACTAAGCCTACTACATTATCAGAAAGCAGGTGTCTCTAAAAATGTTCCAAAGTCATTTCTTGGATTCTTGGAGATCTGTTTTCCAGTGAATGATGAATAACTAGGAGAATCAGCTGGAGTCTCCCCACTCTGTGCAGGATCCTGTTTGCTTGCTTGGGAATCCATTTATTGATATTAAGGATTCTCAGTCATTTGAAAGTAACCAACTTAGATAGCAATCAGCTCTTATGCTTCATCCTTTGAGATAAACTCAGAAGTAGCTTTGTACTTCCAACTTCTGCTTTTCGTGGTAAAAGAGAAGTTCTGTGTAACCTTGGCCCTTTCTCAACTCCATGCCATGATTTGTTATGTAGATAATAAAAGAGATTATGGCTAAAATAGAATAATTAAGAAAGTAAGGTGATTTTCAACTTTTGCATCATAAGGATCAAATCTCACAAGAGAAAAAAGGGGGAAGGACAAAAATTGTGTGCTCTTATCTCTCTTTTCTGCTCAGAAAGTCTGCCCAACAGCAATGCTTCTCCATCCTTAATACACAGAAACTACAGTCTGCGTGGCTGGAGGTAAGGAACAGGTAAGGGTGATATATTGGTTGCCAAATTGATATCATCACATTTTGAGCATCTTATTTAGAAGCCTTGAGATGGCTGTGCTTCAGAGTTCAAAATGTTTTTGTCCAGAGAGATGGCCCTGTGAATAAAGTAATTGCTGTAAATTTTGATCTACACAACCACTTCAGAAGTCAGGCTGACTTTGCAGAATGCCTAAATGCCGACACTGGAGAGACAGTGGTTTAGAAAGCAAGCTGGCCAAGTCAGAATTGACAACATCCAGCTTTGGGGAGAGTGTTTGCCTCCACAAATAAAGTGGAGAATGATGAAGGAAGACAGCAATGTCAACATTAGGTTTGTATATTCACACATGAAACACACACACACACACACACACACACACACTCACTTGTGCAAAAATGTATTTCTGGAACTGGAGTGATTGTATAGTATCTAATAGCAATGGCTGCTCTTTAAGAAGGACTGGGTTCAATTCTCAATACCCACACGGTAGTTCAAAACCACACTTAACTACACTTCCAGGGGCTCTGATGATCTTTTCTGACATCCAGAGGCATCATGCACACATGTGGTCTATATACATGCATGCAAGCAAAAACATACACAAACATAAACAAATCCAAAAATTAAAAAAACGAAATATCTTTCACTTAAAGTACCATACATAATTGAATATCACTATTTATCTTTACCAAATACCATCTTATTTAAACAAAAGAGAAATACTATTATCATTTACTATTAAAACAAATTGAGAGGTTTTGATACTAAACAGTTCCCCAAATTACATTTTCTTGGTATTTTTAGGGATAAACATTTCATTAATGCTTAAGGTTTTGTCCATTTTTCAGGCTGTGGTGCTTTATCATCGTCTGATGGCCTAATTAATGATAAAAAGAAAAAAAAACCAAAAAGACAATAAAATAAAGTATTCTCTGTCAACCATAGCTGTTCACTTCTATATATTTTTCTGATTTGCATAGTAAGAAAACTATAGTTATCCACTCCTATATAATTTTTGATTTGCATAGTGATAGAATCTGTACTTCAGCTAAATGAACCACAAATATTTTTCAGACATTCATGAAAGTGTATTTATTCTTCAGTTTTTAAAAGTTTAGTAAATTTTGCAAATTAAGATACACTATTGAGTATGTTGTCCTTCTTTATCTCTATATTTTCTCATTTAGATTTATTTTGCTATAAAATTGACCTAGAGAATTTCATTTTGAATTATATAATATAGATTTTGGAGTTGTACATGTGAGTTGGAGAATAAGTTTCATTATATCTATGCAGCATATAAAATAGATATTTTGAGATTTAGAGGATTTGTTAACAGTGAGCCAATACACACTGGCTAAAAAGAATGGGCACAAAAGACAGGAAAAATGCCTAATACCTCTTGGAGAATGAAAGTGTGGATTCTAGCTTGTCTTTGCTGAGGCCTGACTCCCTTTTTGTAAGCTCAATCTAAACACCACATTTTTGTGAATATGCATCACATTCATTTTGGATTATTTAATTTAACTTCCTTTCCAGATGAACTAGCTTTATTAAATGCTTGCCATGGATGGGCAAACAGAGTTTATGCAGGCTATAAATATCTATGATTAGTTTGGTATAGTATACCGCAGTCTAGGGTGCAGCAATTATGCACACTACTTCCTCTCAAGCTTGATAAACCATTTGGGAACATAAAATAAAAGAAAACCTAGAAAGTGGATTTTGCAAGTGTAAGACATCTGCACACTTTATGTTTCTCTGAGCCTCTAGTCAGACGCTTATACACATACAGAAATGGATCTCAGAGCTAAAGAGCAAACAGTACCTTTGACTCCATATTCCTCAAGTACACAGGGTATAACGTTTATATTACTCATGACAACAGTTTTTATTTCTGTATCAAAACTTCATTAATTTTGATGAGTTGATGAGTTATGAACACTTAGATCAAGCTTTGGAAACTTCACAAAGCCTATTTATTGCTCCCATGCATTATTTTTGTCTCCTACATATATTATCCTAGAAGAACTAACATTAAAATCAATAAAATTATGTTTAATGTATCTACCATCCCTAAAGTTTATATGAATCTTGATTATGCATTCATAGTTGCTATTAAATTATACTTTATATATGTATATGTAGTCAAATATTTTACTTTAAATACCTGAAGAACTGTTAATAGAATCAGAAACTAGACTCCACTTAGTGTATTGAAGATAACAGCAGATAAAATTATTTGTATCAAAATACAATATATGTTAAAGCACATCACATGCTCTTATAGGACTAAAATGAAATTCAAAACAATAACACCAAAGATGGGAGCAGTGTTTGAAATGGGGACAAGTGGAAATGATTTGGGGAGGTGTTGGATTTGATAGGGACTCAAGAGTTTATTAAGGATTATTAGCATGAATGGGGATAATTTGTAAGACTCTTCCAGGTAGCTGAATTACATAGGTAACAACAAAGACCAACCATTTCATGATTCTACTTCAATCCAGAAGTTAGAACAGGAAAAATTTAAATACAAATTAGCCACAAAAAACTTTCTGCACACATAGATTTCTCAACTAAATGCTTTCCACCTATTTCTAACTGCCTATGTTATCTATGTCTTTATCAAAATCGTCTATATCTGTCAATAATTCAGCTGCCTACATACCATTGTTGTATTGTGTATCTGGCTGTCTATCTATCTATCATCTATCTATCTATCTATCTATCTATCTATCTATCTATCTATCTATCTATCTATCTATCTATCTATTATCTACCTACCTACCTATCATCTATCTAATTTATATTTGCAACTCTTCTAACACACAGCATTTTCGTAATTTCTTTATGCCTCAAATCTCAATTTTTTTTGTCTTCATTTGATTCCTTTTCTCAATCACTTGTTTATAGTTCAATCATACAAAATGGCTTTGATATATTCAAGTTAGACAATAAGAGGAGAACACCCAAATATGATAGGATATTCTATCTTTATAAATGCATTGAAAAGAAACTATAACTTGTTAGATATTAAAATAGAGAGTTGTACAAATACAGTATGAGGAATTGTGCCTTTAAGGTTTGAATATAAAAGCCTCCTACAATGTCAAATGCTTGCACGCTTGGTCCCCACACAGGCATGCTATTATGAGAAGTTGTAGATATTTTAAGAGATAATAGCCTGCTTAGAGGAAAGGTTATTGGGCCATGACTTTGAAAGGCACTCTTGATCCTTGTTTCCTTCCTTGTTCTTTGCTTCTGTGTTGCTCAAGGTAAGGACCACCCTCTCCAATGTACTCCAACCACCATGATATTTTGCCCAAGCATGTGAGAAGAAATAGTGACACACTGAAAAAAACTTCAATAATAAGCAGACACAATTCTTTCCTCTTTTAAATTATTTTCTATTCATGGTTTTGTTCATAGCAATGAAAAAATAACAATTTTCATATTTGTTTTCACATTTTTATTCATTGTGTGTGTGTATTTATGTTTTGCTAGGGTGCACATACGTCATGTCTCATGTATGGGAGTCAGTGGGAGTTAATGGTTCCCTCCTTCCACTATGGGGGTACAGGAAACTGATCTCAGAACTTCAGGCTTCACCACAGGCACCTTTACCCACCGATCCATCTAACCAGCCCTATCATCTGAATTTTTATCTTTTCTTAATTAGAAGATCACACGACTTACTTTGGTTTTCGTAAATATGTTTTTGATCATGTCAATTTTATTTGGTAGCTGGTAAACTAACTTATACTGTGACTATTACACACCGATTTCCATTTTTAGGAAAAACAGTTTTTCACTTCCTTGTTGCTCATAATCGCCAACTATTTATTTGAAATATGTGTAGGGGTGTATGGTAAGGGTACAGTTAGTTCCCACTTACTTGGCTATAATTTAAAGAAGGATATTAGCATAAAAGCATTAGAATATTTTATATAACTAAGATGCTGTCTGGTGTATAGTGATTGCATCAGGCTCAACTTAACTTGCCATTGGGCTTTGGAACTTCTGGACGTTCTGAGTTGCCCATTGTTATGTGCCTTGGCTTCACTCTCTTGTATTATGTCCCAATCACATCTGTTAAGTAGTTCAGAGACGGATAATTGGAGATGGAGATGTAGAATTCATATATGCATATGTATATATGCATATGCAATACATATTATATATACCTTTATATATTGCTTCAGATGTTAGCACTCATAATCCACCTCTAGAAGCATAGGTTTTGGGAAGAATGAAGGATAACATAGCAGATTCCTGAGAAGGGTGTTGTCTCCTGTTTTCCTTGAAGGCTGTCCATGAGCCAGGCCACGTAGGTTTTCCATATATCTTATGTCCTTATTTCTGAGGTAAAGAAACGAAAATAAAAGCTGTTTCTGACTCAGGAAATGTGCAAGATTTGTATTTCCTATTCCATGGTTCCTTTAAGAAACTGATGGAAAATAATACTGTACAATTCATGGCCTTGTGTTCAGCAAAACATCCTTAGAATGTGATACGGGGGTAAATAATCAGTACAGTTGCCATCATCTGCAAGGTGTGAATAAAACCTATAGTAATTTAGTGAACGTACCCCTTCCTCTATGTGTGTGTCACATGCTGACTAACCCAGTTTACCAATAATGTAAAAAGACAATGAATATATTTTTTTAATGAAAGAAAGCATACAGCTAAACCTCTCATACTTTAGTATTTTATATCATCTAACCATCCATCTATGACTTGTATATAAACATACTTTAAAATACAGTATATAATATATTTTAATTCAATGCATATATATATAAAATTTTGCAAACCATTCTTTTTAACTAAAACAGTTTATTATGACATATCATATTATCAAAGAAGTAATTCAATAGTGATTATTTAAATTATAAATTTTAAATTATAAAATTGTATTATTAAAATACTTAGTTTATCCTTCTTTTGTTTTATTTATGTGTCTGCATGCAGAAATATCTACGTAATTGTGGGTGCCTGTGGATACCTGAGACATTAGATCCCCTAGAGCTAGAGTTACAGATGGGTGTGACCTACCTGACACAGTTGCTGGAAGCACCCCATTCTCTGGAAGATCAGTAAACACCATTAAACATTGTGTCATCTCTCCAGTCCCATGGAAGCCATCCTTATATATATAGGGAAATACATTATTATACCATATGTAAACTTGCTTATAAATTGAAATTTTAAAAATTTAATGTTTATTTGCTTTTGGTTTCTCAAGAAAAATCTAATGAGTTGTTTTTACTATGTTTTTAAGTGTGAAGAGTTGGAAATCACTTTTTATTTGACTCATAAAGATTATATTTTTAAAAGAGGATTTAAATGGTAGCCTTAGCAAGCTATGAAAATCAAGACAAGAACAAATAACATCAAAGTAACAAAACAATCATAAGAAGAAACCTAAACCAAAAATCAAACAAAAAATTAAGCTATGCAGCATTCTTTTACTGCAGATGGAGCAGCACAGACCTAGAGCCTGTGGTTGGCCTTGGACAGGTGGTAGCAAGGCAGTCACCAATTGCAACAGGCTTTTTAAGATGAGCATAGCCATGCCTCTTTGGGGCTTTATATGTCATGTTCTCACCAAGGTCAAGGATAAACATGTTACAGGCTACCCGATGTTATCTTTGAAGGTGTATGCTTTCAATACATGGAACAGGAGTAACTATAAAAACCAAAGTGTAAAGACTTCTGAATGGTTAACAAAGTGTTAATTGCATGAGGCTCAACAACCAGTTCACAGGTGAGGAAGGAACAGTATATCCAGACATGCAGGACTATGTGCAGGATGCCTTAGAAAACAATTAAAAAAAAAGCTGTGGGATTCAGGAACAAAGCACCAGGGAGTCTCAGGCTGCTAGAAACTGTATGCTACAAAAGTATGGGTGCACATTAGAAAGGTGAACTTTTAGAACATTTATCTCCTTAGGAATGGAAAGATTGCAGCTGAGGAAAAGCCTTGGCCCAGGTAGACCTTTAAGGTGTGTGTGCACTTGGAGGTGTTTGGGATTCTACTCTTGTTAAGGATGCACAGGGGAGGGCTTCAGAAATGTGCTGAAGCATATCCAGAGCTTCTGGGCAACCAGGAGGAGTCTGGGGTTATAAATTAGCACTTATCTTGAGGGACAATCAAGGATACTTTAGTGGAGATGACTCACATGAATTCAATAGTATTTGAGTTGTTTTTATTATTAACAAAAGGAATTCTAATTAGATTTATCTCAGTTTTTAACGTTATTTTCTAGAGAAAATTATTTTTGCTTCACTCTATTATATTTCCTCTTGCCACTTTTGAAATATTTTCATTGCATAATACTTGAGCCATCCTTTATTAAAAGTATTTCTTTGTGTCAGGCATTATACTTAATTGTTTTCCTGACTTAAGTTGGCAATATATTCTGTGTTTCCCACCTTACACACAGGATTTCTGAGAGAGATGTGTACTAAAATGCTCCTATTTCTACAGAAGTAAGGGCTCTGCATTGGGGTAAGAGTATTCCATACTCTCTTTAATTGCTTTTCATCAAAGGAAGACTAAATGGAGAATGATTAAATTAAGTGAACTGAAGAAAGCCCATTACTAATGTAAATCATTATAAAAGCTTCACTAGGCAAAGAAGTAAAAACTAGAGAGTATAATGCAGTGTCTTTGGATAGTCTTCTAGTAGACAATTAAATTGCTAAAAGTGAGACAGTACTGGTAATAATTGCACATTTCATTTAATATATAATTATTCATTGTGGTCTTGATAGCTTTCTTAAGCTTAGAAATGGAAGTGACCCTTTTTTTTCTGACTGTACTTATTCCTTGAGTGTCTAAACTGTCTCCATTTATCTTCCTTCACCTTATACCTAGTGTATAGGAAAGGGAATAGTCCTTTGTCTCCTTAAGACTTGTGTGTCAAATAAAAACATTCATTCCTCCACAGAAGGACAAGGAACACTTGTCTCCCTGGAGATAATAAATGCACTGACTTATTTCGTGTCTAGTATCCCAGGAAGAGATGGTATTTCTGGGCAGAAAATGCTTACAACTATGTGGATTGTGGTAGAGTAGAGTGGTTCTAAAGGAGTCCGATTCACTATTCAAAATATGTCACAAATTAAGAAAAAATTAAGAGAACTCCTTATCAAAATGTTTCATGCCGCTACCCAATAATTATCCTTTGACTATTTGGCAACACAAAATTAAGTTCTTTGCTGATGGAGTTTCTTTCAGTTACAAGGAACATTTATGGTCACTGCATTTTGGGACTCAAATAAAAGTGATAATGTCTGCTATGTTGGGAATAATGTCATGCCTGAGATGCTTTCCATAAATTGTCTCCTTTAGCTCTCCCTATAATTTCAAAGGGTTTCACTGGGCCATGATTTACAGATCAAAAACAGCAAAGAAGAAATACCAGCTAATTTATCTATGTTTTCAAAAGCACTGGTATACAAATCTGATTGTAAGCCTTCTTGCTTAAGTATGACCTATCTTCTCACTACTTTTCCTTAAGGTGAGGAAAAAAAAAGGTGGGCATTTGTCTTCATTGATAAAATCTAAAGTAAAATAGGCATTCAAGATATTAATTAATTCAAGCAAAATTTCCCAATCAGTCTGTTCATGCTAGAACAGGAATCTTTCTGGGTCAGAAAGAAAAATCCTATATTAGTAACCAATATTAACCAGGAGTTTCCTCTGCATGTTGTCACAGAGCAGAAAATCAAAACAATCCTATTGGACTTTAGGAATATGTTATATCCAATTAACTTTTCTAGCTACAAAAAAAAAAAAAAAAAAAAAAAAAAAAAAAAAAACCTAGACTCGATTCTTGCATCATTGATGAATTAAGTTCATCTTTTAGTAAATGACTTTTTCCCTCAAATCTTTAAATATGATTTTCCCTAATCATTTTGGTTGTTACCCCAATATCTTTCTGATGATTTTTTCTTGATTTCATAAATAAAAAAATAATTTTCTTATCTCAATTATTCTCTGCCAAAAATTCCTCCATCCTCACATTAACCTCACATCATCTTAGTATGGTGATATTTTATTTGTACTGAAAAGTGATTTTATTTGTATGTTAATAAATAAAGTTGCCTGGGGGTCAGAGCTAATAGCAAGCCATAGCAGAAGCTGATGGTGGTGCATGCCTTTAATCCCAGCACTTGGGAGGCAGAGCTAGGCAGATCTCTGTGTGTTCAAGGATACAGCCAGCATGGAGACACACACCTTTAATCTCAATACCAACCATAGAAGACCTGGAGGTCTGTACTGATAGGCAGTGATGAGGAGGACATGTGGTTGGGTTTACAAACAATGAGAAGGCAGAATAGAAAGTCTATAAAAAAGACAAACAGACAGGAAGTAGGTCTCTTGCTGAAGAGGACAGCAGCAGCAGTGAAGGGTAAGGTTTTTAGCTCTGACCTCTTGGGCTTTCATCTCTGCATTGACTCTCTGTTTCTTATTTAACAAGACCGTTCATCTACATCTTAGTGTTTATCATCTCATGAATATACTTATCTACACTCTATATATCCATCTCTAGAGTAAACATAACATGAGCACTATACCCCATTTGTTTACTTTCCAGCTACAACTATGATGTGGAGATGATGAGGAAAGATAATTGATATTTTTTAAAAAGTCAAATGATTGAATAAACTTGGCACCATTGTCAAACTATAAAATTCAATCAGTCCCCATGATGAGTGTTTGAATATGTACAGATGTGTATGTGGGTAGAAGCATAGGTTAACAGGATTGTACACAAACAAATTTACAGATTATATTTTCAAAACATTGGCTGTATTTTAACTACAGATCATTCATTAGCAATAATATCACCAATTAAAATATTAACACTTGGAAGGAAACCTACTAAAAAATTCAAAGGTGTCTCTGATATCCTTAATGAGAAAAAAATCAACAAAGAAATAGAAACTTATACTCTGAGCTTCTATAAAAAGAACTCCAAGCCAATTGGATTTATAAGCGGTTCAGTAATAATGTTGGCAAACAATCTAAGAAGTTTTGAAACAACATAAAACACCAAATGGTATAGTAAATCCAGGGGTATACAGTAAACAGAATCCTTGAGGCATATATGCTAAAGTTATTTGACCAAAAGAACAGAAATGGATCTGCTATAAATCAAAGTTCTAATGCCTTCTTGTTTAAATTTGGAAGAGGAGAACCTATAGATCTGAATTAAAATCTATATATCTCAAAGCTCTGTGATTAGAAAAGATAATTGATAAATTGATTAAATATAATTCTGAAAGTTACTCTAACTCAAATCCCCTGTACAAACCAACTTCTATTTAAGGATGTAACCTGACTCAAATCTTGCATATTTTTTTAGTGGGTACAGTAAAATAAAGTCAGGTTTTTGAAAAGCTTTAGAAAGCTGATTTTTGATTGCAGTCTTTGATTCCCTTAGGCTTAAGTTCTCTTGGCATTAGGCAACAAATGGTAGACACTGATAAAAAAGTATCCATAAGAAATAAAACAGAGATAACAGTTTTGAAGGACAACAGTGTAACTCTATAAGCATGATAACAGCATAATTTGATGTAGTCTTGACTGCAGCAAACATTTTCAGAGAAAATGACTTCACAACCCATCTTAAGTATCAGTATAACTTCACTAGGAGGGAGAATGAGGGAAGAGACAAAGGGACCCACAGAATATGAAGAACAAGGCTCATGTATGACACCAAATGTATAAAGCATATTTGAGGAGGATCATGAAAAACTTCATATGATTGCATCGTTTCTGTTTTTTTTTTATCAATAAAAAACCTTTGAAAACTCTGTATAAATGCAAGTGAGTATGTGGATACAAAAAAAAGGAGGTGATGGTAGATGTTAGACTTGGAGATTCATCAGTGGAACAGAATTGTTTACAGGGAAAATACAAGGATGTTTGCAAAGAATGACCACTTTAACTCTTAATAACTTCCATTTCAATTTTCCTGATTTATGGTTCATAGTCTTCATTTCCTTTGGTCAGAAGAACCAATCTTTTACATGGGAAAAGTGGTCACAGGACTGGATGCCTTGCTTGTGATATTTTAAGTAGAGTCAAATTCATTCTAAACTCAAACAATACATAGAACAGTACACAGAACAATGTGAGTACTCCACCCACATCCCTTCCTCTCTGTGTCTTTCTGATAGACTTGTATATTCAATTCAGAATCTATTTCTTCTTCATATGTATAATTCCTTCACAGGAATATGTCGAATCAGCCATATACACTTGTAAGGTTCAGGAAAATGTGGAGACAGTTACAAAACTTTAATAAGAATTTCAAGACATCATCAGAGCCTTGTTGCTGATCACCTGATGCAGGTCACCTGGGTCTCTGCTCTGTTGATCATATTACATATGATGAAGTTAGTCCGTGATGCAAGAAGAGTGATCTGATACATGCAGAAAAGGGTTCAGGCTGTATAACATCAAAGAAGCATGATGGGAAGAGGCAAAACCTACTTGCTGGCTTCTGGAACTTTTCCTGTTCCTTAAAAGCAAAATAAAAGAGGAAATGATCTTGTTACTTTCTCTTTTTATACTTTCTGGATTTGATGACTGGAAGTATTGTTTCCATCTCAAATGAAACACGTATTTATGATGACAGAAGAGCAGAAATAAAAAAGAACAGGGAATGTTGAAAACATTGTTATAGCAATAACTCAACTTCCTAGATGCCCATCATGAGACAGGGCTTCCTATCTCACCAGATAATGCAAGTTCTTCATTGTTTTAGTCATTTTGAATCAGGGATTTTGTTATGAGGACTGAGAATTTTTCTAACTGACAAAAATAATAAAAATCTCTGAATAAAATTTGCTGAAAGGAGTAGTTCTTTACTTGTTTAATAATATACACTGCATTGTTGAGTAATTGTTTATTTAGAACTGTGAACAGAAGCATTATCCTGAATAATAGTAGTTAGCAGTTTACTCTCCAAAAGATTAAAGGTTTACGTGACATAAAGCAAATAACTTTGCCTCTCTTGGTGCATTCTATAATTTGTGGCTAATTAAAGATAACGTGCAGATGAGAAACATTAGTGTGTTTGTTTCATCTAATATTAAATATGAGGCTGTATTTTATGCAATTTTTGGTAAAGTGAAAATTTTATAGAGGACCAAGATTTTACTCAGGTGTCCTCACAGTTTAGGAATTGAGGCAAAAAAGGAGAGAGAAAGATTGTGAGCTAGAATTGATGGATGACCCCAAGAAAACAATGTCTTCCTGATATAACAGGACTATATTGATTTGAACTCACAGATAATGTAACAGCAGGCACAAGGCAAAGCATTGAGAATGGGAGTTTAAACACAAAGTCCCACCCCCTAACAAGGAAGTTATTTTTAATTAGTACCTGCTGGGAAAGGGAAAGTCACTTCAACGACATGTCATTGCATATGGTAATCACACCAGAGCAGACCCATTCCCAGGATGAGTAGCTGGCCAGTAGAAAATGGACTCCATAGTTTTGTTTTGCTGCTATTGTGTGTGTGTGTGTGTGTGTGTGTGTGTGTGTGTGTGTGTGTGTGTACTGTGTGAGAGATCATGAAACTGGATGGGCTGTGTGTATCTGGCAGGAACTGGGGGAGGTAAAGGAATGTGATTAATATACATTGTATGAAAGCTATGTGAAAAAGAAAAAAGGAAACAACATTGCATGCAGAGCTGTCAAAAGACACAAGACAATGATAAATTTCTATTAGACAAGTCATCAGAAATAACTACCATGAAAATTAATCAGAATAAAATTATGTAAACAAGGACTTTTGCATTGTCCTATTGTGTCTTGTTTCAATCTCTTTGGCTGTCGTTTCTTGGAGGCCTGCTCTTTTCTGAAGAGGAAATGGATGGGAGTGGACCTTAGGGAAAGCGGGGGGTGGAGTGGTAGGGAACTAAGAGATTGGAGGTAGGGGAAACTCTGGCTGGAATATATTGTATAAGAAAAAAATCTGTTTTTATAAAAATAAAGAACATATATATGAACAATAGAGTGTTCACTCTGAAGTATCTTTTTCTTCATTAAGGAATTTTTTTATTCATTTTACATACCAACCACACCACAGATCCCCCTCTCATTCCTCCTCCTGCTCCCCCCAGCCTTCCCCCTCAACCTACCCCAGCCCCTTCTCCAAAGAGGTAAGGCCTCCCATGGGGAGTCAGCACAGCCTGGTACATTCAGTTGAGGCAGGTCCAAGCCCATCCCCACTGCATCAAGGCTGTGCAAGGTGTCCCAACATAGGTAGTGGGATCCAAAGTATTAATGTAACAATCTTAGTCAGTAATATTATTTCCATCCATCTTTTCTTAGGCATGAGTGTGGTTACATCCATTCTTCACACTTGTCACAAATGGAAGAAACATCACCTGTTCCAGCTGCTTTATTATAGTGAGTCTATCCATCAATGCAATAAGACAATTTTAAATTACTGGGAGAACTGTCTTAGTAACTGAATGGAGTGCAAATGACCATATCTAATTGTTCTGTGGGCACTCAAATGCTGGTGCTTCTCTCAGCAGCAGCAGTTTCCTCAGCACTAGACACACTACTTGGGAAATAGCAAGTCTGACTAGATCAAATGTCTAAGTGCTTGTCATCGAGTCCCTCAAATGAAGACTTACATTTGAAGCTGAGGAGAAGGCTCAGAGGATCAAGTGTCTTCTGGTGCTGCATGAGGATCTGAGCTCAGATCATTGGTAGCCATATAAAAAGAGTGGTGTAGTGGCAAATCCCTGTTACTTTCTGTGCTGAGGCAGGCAAATTCCAGGATTTACTGGATAGCCATTCCAGCCAAAAAGGAAGCCTTCAGTTCAATGACTCTGTGCAGCAAATTGAGGTGGTGAATTTTTCAGCAAGAAAGCCTATATAAAACTCTCCTACACACACACACACACACACACACACACACACACACACACACACACACCACAAAGGCAATAATGTTCCATTTTTACACAAAATAATAGAAATAACAGATTAAAACCTCACTAGAATGAGATAACACAAAGTGTTAAGTAGAGAAACCTAAAATCATTAGCAAGTCCACATTGTAGAAACAATGGATGCTGAATGAAAGAGTTTTGAAGGCTTAGTGGCAATTTTGTTTTGTTCTGTGGTTTTCATTTGAATAAAAATGTAAATAAACTTGGCAGAAAGGGTAACACAAATAAATATTTACTGCTCAGTCTTATAAATGGCCCTAAGTTGTTGTGAACCTATTTATGGGCATTAATTTGGCAATACTGTACAAAGCAAATTAGAGTAAGGAAAGACTAGATCATGGTTTTATAAGTGCCTCCCTTAATTCTTCATGAATTAATAAAAAATAAAAGGGATAATTTAAAAGAATAGAATAAAACAATGTTTTGATATAAAATGAGAATATGGTACACTGTTACTGATGACTGTTTTCTACATGTATCAGAAAAACTGTTTTTAGAATGTCAAAATATTTGGGCTTCTTGTTTTCTTGAATCTAATTGGCATATTTCATGCAGCAGGAAGTTGTGGTCCAGCCCTGAAATGACAGGTGTGTAGAATAAATTGAAATGGAATTTTCAAGATGGCAGAGATAGTGACCAAATCTAATACAACGGACAAATTCAAGGAGAAACATGTGAACAAAGATGTAGACTCATAGGAATCAAGCAGAAAATGGATACAGCATCATATTGCTTGAAACAATGTCTTGGACTGATTTGACTATAAGCATGTGACCTTGGAACTAACTTAAGTATTGTATGTAATTTTTGAACTTTGTTGAACGACATGCTGAAAATATAGTTTGAAGTTATTCGACAGTATTAAAAGGACCTGAACCAGAGAGATTCTAAAGTTAGAAAAACCAGTCACCGAACAAATATCACATATCACACGTGGAAGTAGTTGTAGTGGTAGATAGCAAGAGAACAAGGAGTAATGTAATGAAAGAGTCAATAGAAGCCATTTGCTGACATGATAACAGGATGTGGGATAATGGGATGTCTTTGAAAACTCCAATACCTGGGTTACTGAGACAGAGATAAATATAAAACAAGTCAATTTAAGGTAACAATGAGCCATGGAAGCAGAAAGACACAAGAAGCTGTGCTGTAATGAAAAGTAAAGGATACATCTTAAAAGGATCATTATGTATAAAACTAATGTGATTATTGACAGATATGCCAAAGTCAGAAGTGTAGACAAAAAAGTGCTGACTCAGTGTTCTCCTGTTTCAAAGGCACCTCTTCAATCTTGTAGAATTTCCTACCTGGAAATCTTTAATTTACCCATAGATTCTCAACACAAAGTGATTCCTAGAGGGCTATTTAAAAAACAAAATTCTGTGCAAACTACTTCCTCCTTTATGCTCTATTTTTGTGTGTCCTTTAACCTCAAATTATTAATTCATCAAATAGTCTTTGAGTACCTACTGTGATTTGCACATTATTTCACTTGACAAGAAACATATCAAGTGACATTATCCTTTCTGTAATGGGCCTACTGTGTATAGCCTGTCAACCAGTTAAATTCAGATGATGATATGATGAATTTTAAGTGGGGAGCTTCTTTAGACTTTAATCTGGAAGGCATTAATTCAAGAAATCCACTTGTATTTCAGTATGAGCATCAAGAATTCAGTTCATAATTCTTCTACTCTGTCTACAGCTTCAACTCTGGCTAGATGCTATGTAGTTGAGTTTCCTTATCATTTGTGGGCTTGTGGACTGTGCAGACTGCCTCTTGTGAAAGTAGAAATGTTCAATTCAAGTGGATGATGCTCATGTACCATGTAAACTGCTCATTTCCATTGATAAGGCAATACGTTTGAAACATCTTCCAATCCCCTTGATATCTGTTGTAATAGGAACATTCATATCTCAGACACTAACAAATAATGGCTTTAAAATAAAATAAATTGAAATGAAATTCCTAATAGCTTCTTATTTCACAATAATTTATTCTTTATAATATATTCCAATAAAGTATATAGCTCTCTTTAGAAGAAATTTAGTTAAAAAAAACCCTTTCATCATATTTCTGGGGAAAAATGTCTCTCAAACAGGGAATAAAAACATTATTTTTCCACAATCTACTAAGTATTGGTGATATGGATAAAAATATCTCCACAGAGCTATTATCTTGAGAACTTGAGAATTTGAGATCATCTTATCTTAATTCTGTGTGGGAGGACTGCTTCTGACAAGCTTAATATATTTTTTTTTCTCCAGATAACTCACCTCTCAACTTGTCAAGTCTCTGATGTGAGATTCAAGGTTAAACAAAGAGTCCCATTGAAAGACTTACACAAGAGGGAAAGTTGAACCTGGGGTAAGATTCGGCTCTCACTAACCAAAAGAAAACACAATCTGTATCATCAGGGATGATTCTGTGTCTACCAGGAAAATCATTTACAAGTGTATATTCTCTGCTTTAGTCAAGCTTTCCAACTCTACAGAGTAAGAAAGGCAATCAAATATTAATTTTTTTTTCAGTTACATCTCAGTTTTTTAAGTGCTGCTTTGGAAATATTTTAACTGTTTCTCTCTTCATATTGGTATAATATATGATACTAAATATCTATGATTTAAACCCAGTTGAGCCAAAGTATTGACAATAATACCATCTCTTTCAATGGGGCATATGAGATTTATGAAATTGATGAGGCAGCCTCCATTTTTTTGTACTAGAAAGTCATGAGACCTGACTTATTGAAAACCCAGCAATTCTACCTTTCCCCTTGAAAAATGAGTAGTATGTTTAATAAAATACCCACACTTAACATACATGAACCTGTTATTTATTGTATCTTAAGCTCGACATTTTCCAAAAAGATACATGTATTTTTACAATTTTACTTTTCTAAGATAACTAACAGTTCCTCTTTAGATTCCTGTGAAGGAGCCCAATAATGACAATCAATAAATCACAGTTACTATCAATATATTAATATGTTATTAATAACATAGTCAGCAAGCCCACATCTTTGTAGCTTGGAGCCAATGTTTGCCCCTCTTTATCTTGACCCTTTTGATTTCTGCTGTCTCCCCATTGGCTTTTTCCTCTCTCCTGCTTTCAATTCAATTCCTGTTATAATCAGGGGACCCTAATGCTTACTGTACAACTTTAAAATAAAGATTGTTAAATTTTACGCCAAAGCAAAATCATCAAAAATTTTATGTATACTTCAAAACGAATTTGTAAAGTCTCTCTTTTTATCTCAGTTCTTCCTTGTTTTTGCTCCCAGACAACACATAATCCAAAGCTCTACAAGTTTAAACACTTGAGACAGTGTATCAAGAACCCTCACACACTCATGGACAAAACAAGAAGATGAAATATAGCTAATGGTGACAGTGAGTTTAGGGCTAATTTCTTATTCCCTTCCTGGAAAGTGGATTCTTCCCGATGCATATATACAAAGCATTCATGCCATTCATAAAAGATCATGAATTATTACTAGGCATATAACAAAAAACAATCAACATACTAATACATACTATGAACTGAATATAAATTCTCTTTACTTCCATGATTTTCACAGGAAAATATAAAAGTGGGTCAAAATAAAAGACTAGGAGTCACTACAAATATTACCACTTTGAAACATCCAGAAAGGACACTTTGAAAGGAGGAAATGAAAAATGTCCTCAGCCAAAGCCATAAAAGTAAGTATTCTTTGACCAGGGCCTTTCACAAATTTGATTCCTCCTTGTAGTCTAAAAACTCACAAAATACCTCTTTCTAAATCCGAGCTATGTTCTCACTCTCAGAAACTTGAGTGCCTTTTGGAAACAAAAAAAACACATTTTGCCCCTGCCTCCACCCCCAACAAAATCTGATCACTTAGAAATCAGTTTTTGCTGAAGTCTTGTCTTATATGTCAAGATTTTGCTGGAAGCCAATTTCTATTGCCTGGTTACAAAGCTCTAAAATACAGCTCCATTATGGAAACAGCACACACCCTTAGCCTCAGTGACGCGAATGGCATTGGGATAATACTCTGAACACAGCATCAGCCATTAGCTTAAATAGCTTGATTTGGCCCAATTGTTGTTCATACCCTGCTATACATTTGCTAAAATGCCTGTGGTGCCTTTCAATACTACTTAACTATAGCCTGTCCTCCAGGAAATGTCAGGTACAGCCACTTCTGGTGACATGCAGACATGTGCTAGTTAGCACAGGTTTGTCACTAAGATTTTAACCTGATTCACTTTAGTATTTTTTTTCTATTTAAAATATACTCCTTTATAAAAAAAATACACCCCTAAACTATGTTGCAATGTGGGTCTGTGGACTTAGCTCTTAGGGACTATTGGTTTTTGGTAGTATATGAAAAAGGAAGCTGTAAGACCCAATCTGCTGGTTACAGAGCGCCGACAGGAAGAAAATGCATTATTTTCCTTTGATATATTTCTTAATTATTTCTTTAAATCTAGATCAGAAGTTCTCAACCCATGTGCCTCAACCCCTTTGGGAGGTCACATATTCTTCCTATCAGACATTTACAGTATGACTCACAACAGTAGCAGAATTACAGTTATGAAGAAGCAATGAAATAATTTTATGGTTGGGGGGTCATGACAACATGAGGAACTGTATTAAAGGACCATAGCATTAGGAAGGCTGAGAACCACTGAGCTAGATTTCCAAACATAATGGAATCCTGATAAAACTAAAAATAATGCAAGAACTAAATTATATGTTGCTCATGATACAGATTTAGAACTTCCGTTATGATTACCAGTATTCCAAAGAATGTGTCAGTGATTTAAGATGAAATGTGGTACTTTGTATAGTAGGCAGTGTTTGATACTCTATGATCAGCCCATTTTCTCCCACTTCCGTATGAAGTCTGCTTGCTTGACTATTTATTACAACAGACTTAGGTAACTATAGGATGAAGTTCAGTCTAATCAGGCTGGACTTTAACACTCCCAAACATAGCGTGCGATATCAGGGTGGTCATGTGAAAGTAGGGTTTCCTACCACTGACTTCCAGAGCCTCCTACTAGGTGAGGGACAAATACCTTTTTGTCTTCAGGCTGGTGACAAGCTACCGGGCATGTGTACAAGCTGGGAATGTAAACACGGGATTCTGACATCAGCACTGGAGTTAATCAAAGACAAGTGCAATGTAGTAAGAGCTCTGGCTTCCCTTTGACGCTTTCACGTGCAAGGATGGCATTTGTAAGAATATTTGGTGAAGACTGGCATAGTACTTTAACAATTCTAATATTATTATGGTAATTTTCTGCTGGAGTAGTGGCTAATAGTGAGATTTGTGAATTCTAGCAAGATCCTATAATTTTTGAGTGCTTAATAATTTTATGATAATACATCTAAACTCATATCAACAATGTCTGAATCAATGTGTAAGCGGTAAGCCTGAATATTATCAGAGCAGGTTTACTTTTGCTATTGTCCCACTGGCCTGAATTATCTGTTGGCAATGTGAGGTATATGTGCTTAATTGTTCAAGAATCATGGATGGTACAGTCAGGCAACCCTGAAAAAGAGAGATTATTTGGTTATCTTTATCTGTAAAAGCAACCAGCATAAGATTTTAAATAGAATGTTGACAATTATATTTCAAACTGTAAATAAATGAGAGAACTTCTGTCTCCAGTCCCTGAAGCACATTCAAGAAGAAGGAAAATGTGGTCTAATTCATTGCAGTTCTGATGCATGGACTCATAACAACTGTGGTTTAAGAACAACAGTAATATGACCGTCTACAACTGGAAGGGAACATGTTAGATTGCTCTATATTCTTAACAAATAATTACAAATGTAGCATATTAAAACAATCCTTGCCTATTACTTCCAGGTTTCTATAAAGCAGTGTCTAGCTAGCTTAGTTAGGGCCCTTCTGAGGATCTCACACGAGAGAAATCAAAAGGTCAATAGTGTTACTGTCCCTTTTGGAAGGTCGAGGGAACAATCTGTTGATCATGTAGGTTGTGACAGAATTCAGGCCCACACTGTTATATACAGAGGTCCCAGGGTTTGCTGGCTGTGGTCTGAGAGGCTTTCCCAGTGTTCGAAAGTCCCTGTGTGTTCCTTGTTTCACTGCCTTCTTTCTCCACCTCCAAAGTCCACGCCACCAAGCTGAATCCTCGTCTTACATATTTTTTAAACACTCCCAAATTTCTGTTCCACTCACACACTTGAACAGCGCCCCCTGTGATTAGGCTGGCCCACCTAGACATCAGATGCTCATGATAAATGAAGGTGAATCCCAGCCATTCATTCTATCTGCAAATTCCCAGGCTTCATATGGAAGTGATTGAAGCAGTGGGAGAAATGGACTGATCACAGACTTTCAAACACTGCCTGTCATACAAAGTACCACATGCTCATCTTAAATCGTTGACACATTCTTTGGAATACTGTTAATCATTAAATAAGTTCTAACTCTATATCCTTAAGAAAATATAATCTAGTTCTTGCATTGCTTCCAAATTTTTAATTTTTAATTTTATCAGGATTCCATTTCTTTTGGACATCCTTGCATCATAAATTAATTTCTGTGCATCTCATTCATTCTCCTCTATAATAGAAAATATGTGACTTGGAATTAAATATAAATGCCCATGGTATTTGCATAATAAAAATCAACTGTAATATCATTGGGGAAAAGAAACATTTCTTATTAATAATTTTTGTGAGAAAATCAAGAGGACTGAGTTTCTCTTCTCTCCATATACTGAAATTAGCATCTTAAAAAAGAAAACAGAAATGTATTTTATAGAAAGTACTGTATGTTTTGTAAAACTTTGTTCTAACAAAAGATGATTCAATATGGAATTACTCCTCAGCCCATCACTACCCATATTGTGTGTCTTTAGTAATACAATCTCTCAACAAAGAGATCGCTGAAAGACAATAAAATGCTATAAAATTTCCTTCCTCAGCTGACCACAGTAACTCCTTCAAAGTCAGCCACATTTCAAGTTTGACCCAACTGGACATATGCTGGCACAGAAGGTAGATAATACGGTAGCTACTATGACAATGTGATTTGAGGAGCTGAGGAGAGAGCACTGGTGTAGTGTTCCTTGCTAACTTTTCAAATGTATCACAGCACTCGGAAGGGAGTGATTGAAGCGGATTATAATGCATCCAATGAACCAGAGAAAGTGATTGTCAGGAGAAAATGATGTGTAGGAAGATATGGGAAGAAATATAAAAGAACTTCACAAAGTGTAATCATTTTTGGGAAACATGACCCTTGAGTTATGTACTTGGATTGTGTCGACTGAATAGGAAACTGCAATATGTAGGGTTAAGCTAGAATTTTTTTTTTTGTTGTTGTTATTACTCTTTGTGACAAATTAAAAAAAAACTGAAAGTTGACATGATTACATCTCTTTCACCTATAATGCTTCCAATTGTTTCTAAATATGTTGTAGGCAGTCCAATATACATTCATTGTGAATGGGGAAGGCCACATTTCTTCAGGAAAACCAACCTGCCTAAGAAAATTATATATATCTGTATCTCCATACAAACATATTTGCTTATTCCTCAAAGATTACAAAAACATGTTCAACTATCTTGATTTCCTGTAGTATGTTGTGTAACTGCTCTAATTGTTAGTGGATTTCTGATGTAGCATGAATGCTCTATGTGAAGGTTCTTCTTCACTGGTAGTGACCAGCTGTGGTGGCTTGAATAAGAAATGTCTCTTATAGCTCATGTGTTTGAACACCTCGTTCATGTATCCTGGAGTCTTTTGGAAAGGATATAGAAACATTAGGGTGTGGAGCCTATTCCTGGGTTGTGGGCTTTTAGGATTTATAGTCTCCTATTACTTTTTGTTCTGCTGTCTCTGCTGCCTGTGTGGATAGGCTCTTCCAGCTTCCTGCTCCTGCCACATGCTAATACGCCGTCATGGACCCTTCCTCTGGAACAATAAGCCAACTTTTCTTTTTCTAAATGCTTTGCTTAAGATATTTTATCACAACAGCAGAAAAGAGACTAATAAGAAAACTACAAAATTTATATTTTAATGTTATATACGCAGACAAATATCATTGAATAAAAATCTTCTTAGAGGATATACATATGGTTTGCTTATATTAACAATAATGAATGATTGTTACTGTAAGTTTCACAATCATGGTAGATTGAAAGTAGACACTTGAGGTTTCTTTTTAACACCCTGACTACTTTTAATATGATCTTGCTCTCAAAGGTATATTTTCTCCTCTGGATTTTTTTTTTTTTTTTTTTTTTTTTTTTTTTTTTTTTTTTTGGTTTTTCGAGACAGGGTTTCTCTGTGTAGCTTTGCGCCTTTTCCTGGAACTCACTTGGTAGCCCAGGCTGGCCTCGAACTCACAGAGATCCGCGTGCCTCTGCCTCCCGAGTGCTGGGATTAAAGGCGTGCGCCACCACCGCCCGGCCTCCTCTGGATTTTTTTTAAACATCTATATAAAAGCCTGACACCCATGCTTCGTAGACAATATTCCTGATAACAGAGACTACCTATGAGGTTATTTTTGAAGCCACCATATTCATCACCAAATGTGGAAACCCTTACCTGGAACTTCATACAATGATTTTTCTTTTTAACAATTTATTTATCTTTATTTTATGTGCAGTGGTGTATGCATGTATATCTGTGTGAGGGTGTCAGATCTTAGAATTACTGACAGTTGTTTGCTGCCATGTGGGTGCTGGAAATTGTACCCGGGTCCTCTGGTAGGGCAGTTGGTGCTCTTAACTACTGAGCCATCACTCCAAGTACACATTAGTGCTTCCCAAAACAGTTACGCAATAAGGTGGGCACAGTGCCAACTGCATGTGACAACTTGTGACACTCTGCATGAGATGCCAGCTTTACTGTTTCACTTGAACGATTAAAAGAATATATTTTTGCTTAGATGAAATTTAGGCATATGTGATTATAGAACCTGTTCACAATGATTATAATATGATTTATAATATGTTTTTAATATTTCAGCGCACTCAAATATTAATCAAACTGAATGAAAGACAAAATCATGTGATCTCTGAGTTAGGATTAATATAAAAATAATTTAGTTCATCACTGTTCCCTTAGCATAGACATTCTGAAAGTTTCTGGATTCTTTTCTAATCTTCTTCTTCCCTCACTTTATGAAGATAACAAACTTTTGACATATTTCAACAATCCCAATTTTCAAAAAGATTTTCACTTATAAAGAGTGAGAATGTGTGCTTTTGATACTTTTACCATATTATAAACATGGATTCTAAAATGACTTTCTTCATAAGAAAACACTTCAAGTATTTTAAAACTCCCTCTCCTCTTGAAGTTGTCTTTTCTCTGCTTAGGAATCTTAATCCCTTTTAAAGATTTCTCATCTTCCGTCTTTGTGCTCGGCCAGGGAGTTAGACAAAGCAGTTGAGGTCTCAGACTTTGGAGTGAGTCATGTTGAGCTCTGAAATCCCTTTCTGTTCTATGATCAAACATGTGTTTGGATCACTGGTAATTTTACCTCTCTAAGGCTTTATTTCTTCTGGCATTTCTATAACCTTAAGCAACTTATCCAAACTCTCCGAGTATTTATTCTCTTCAATATTGTCTGTTTCATCTTGAATTAAATATTAACTATTTCTGAGCTCTTATAGCTTAATGTGTATATTTAAATAAGGGGACTGTGCATGATGGATTAGCACAGATAATCACCATGAAACACATATAAAGGATTTCTATAATACAAAACTAGCATTATAAAAATGTTACTCTTTCTGACCTGCTTCTGACTTAATCATTTTTGCCCATATATGCCTGCTTCCATATATATATATATGGATTCACATGCTAAGGCAAATTGAAGGCGTTAGCTATTTACTTAGACACTGTAAGCTCAGAATAGGACAGAGAGATGAGGAAAGGCACAGCTTTATCCCTTTGTATGATGTTTACTTCATTTAAAGTAGCTGAAGAGTTATAAAAGGTCCTACAACAGGAGGTATGTTTGTAATTTTGGAATTCCCTGGAACAGTAACTTAGGGAGAGATGCTATCTAGAAGTTAGACATAGGGTGAAGAAGCAGAATGTCTCTGCTTTAGCCTCCTGTTTCTTGGGATTACCTGTCCCATGATGGTTTGTCTTTGTTCCATAGCTGCTGCTTAGAATCCAGACCTCGTGATACAGTATGTCAACAGAATGGGAGTATGCTCTCAGGCCCAAATAGAGACAATGAATGCAGACCATGTGAGATATAGCTTATTAGTAGGGGGTTTGTCCTGCATGTAAGGTGTGATTTCAATCCACTGAGACATGTGAAAACTAACAGTCAACCTTTAGAAGGAAAGTCAGAAATTCCAGGCCAGGCTGAGATACAAAGCACGGCCAGGTCTCGCACAAAAAAAACAAAAACAAAAAACAAAAACAGCCAATAAAAAGCAAACAAGAAGGAAAAGAAATGTGTGAAACTGTGATCAAATAGCTTATTGTAAACAGACTCTTTTTAAATTATTCCCCCAAACAAATGAGGTATCAACACAGGAAATTATTAATGATTTTCACATGAACATATAATATTGTATGAATTTTTTAAAGAAGTATAGGGTTGTTTCAGTGTATATAAATATAATGGAAAAGCTCAGTGTTGATAATGCATAAATACCAATCATGACATAATTGTTTTTGTGGTGACAGCACATGGCATCCACTAAATCGTTTTTGTGTTGTAAGTTGATACCAAATTAGTCTTGGCTGGTGAGGGGACATGAGAGGTAAAGGTGTCTAGTTTACATAGCCATCTTCTCCTTGAAGTGCAGTCTTATTTATATATACGCTAGGATTTCTTCTTCTCCAAGGGAAGCTTTCATGGACTGGTCTTAATTAAACATTTAGAAGGATGAAAACACTTACAAATAGTCTTCTGTTATTCCATCAGGTATTTATCTTTTATCATTCCACATCTGCTTCTTGCCTAATCTTTTCTAGGATCTCCATAGCTCTCACTCTCTGGACCAGTCCCAGACAAACAACGCTACATATGAATGTCACATTACATATTTTCTCAGGAATTTAAAAAAAGTAAGTTTTAAAAAGTGAAGATAAATTTAATAATATATTTTTATGTAACTCCAGAGTAGACCTAAAATACTTAATATGGCAACAAGTACCAAAGTAATTTTTTAAGATTTTACTGTTTTTTATTATATTTGTTTTTAAATTTTGCCATTTATTTACTAATTACAGTGCATCTATGGTTGTACTACTTACTTTTCAGTTGTTCAATAACCACACATGATTAATGGCTCTTCTATTGAATATTTTGCAAGTCTACTTATCTCTCTTAAGATTCTACTCCCAAATTTCCAAATTGTTTTTCCTCTTCCACATGAATTTTCTTCCTGACTATATGTGACATGATGACAAAGCCTTCATTCCTATTTATCTATTTATCGACACAATGCACTTATCTCACTGGTTAATGAACCTTCACCAGTTGTTATTAAAGGTTACTAGACTTTTATAAAACAGTTTGTAAATTCTGATATCATTTTATTATAGTCTTTATTTAGGTCTAATTTGTTCTTGATCTTATCTGCCATGATTCTAATAATCTCATAGACCAAAGAATATAGAAGAAACTGTGCACATACACTGTGTTGAAGTTTTAGATCCACTGGTGGCAGTCTTTGTGGTTTCCTCTAGAAATACAATCTCCCAATTCATAATCAGTATGATAAAAAGAAGACCTTGTAAGTTCTCTATGGTAGTGCCATTTTGCTATATGCGGAAAGACTTCATCAAGTCTTGCTGTAATCAGTCAAGCACACAAGCATAGAGATATTAGAATTCATAAATCTCTTTTTCTTTTAAAACAATGTCAAAAGAATTTGCCCTTAAGTTATAATAGAATATTGAGCCAGTGGTTCACAATGGCGTTTAGAACTTCACTGTGATTTGTACTGGAAAATTTTGAGTCTGATAACTTTCAAAACCATTAACTTGACTTTTTCTAAAAGTATTAATTAACTATTGCCATTGAAGTTTTGTATTTTCTTGTCTTATACATAGTGGAGGCTCCTTCAGGCTAGCTAAATATCAGCCACCTAAATACTGTTAGGTGCTACTGAGTAGTTGAATCTCAGGAAGAAAAAAGCAAAGGTAATTCCTTTTTCCCCCCTGAAGCCCCACTTGGGACAACCAAACCTGTTACAAATAAAGAAATAAGTTTTAACAAATAATACCAAGGACAAGTCAGTCTTGCCAAGGTTCTGAATTAATTTTAACATTTTAGCACATACTGACTTGGTAGAATTACACTTATTTTTTTAAAGACATTTTCTATCTTGCTTGGAATTCGCTAAGTGGACCAGGTTGGGCTTGAACTCACAGAGATGACCTGCCTCTGCCTTCTGAGTGTGATTAATGGTATATGACACAATTTCATTTCTTACCTCATAATTACATTTTTGAAAACAACCATTGACAAGGGAAAATTAGTGTGACACTTTTAAGAGAGAAATACTGCCATACTCCCCCCCCCGTTTAAGTGCAAAAAAAATTGTTTTTAAAAATGCATACTTTCGTTTGAGTATAGTAGATGTGAATTTCTGCCAGAAAGCTTATATTTACTATTACAAAATTCACCTAGAAGCATTTGGTTAAAATTGGAATATGAATAACAGAGAGAGAGAGAGAGAGAGAGAGAGAGAGAGAGAGAGAGAGAGAGAGAGAGAGAAAAGAAGAAGAAGAAGAAGAAGAAGAGGAGGAGGAGGAGGAGGAGGAGGAGGAGGAGGAGGAGGAGGAGGAGGAGGAGGAGGAGGAGAGAAGAGAAGGAAGAAGGAGAGGGAGAGAAAGAGAGGAGGAGGAGGAGAGGGAGAGAGAGGGAGAGAGGAGAGGAGAGGAGGGGGGAAGGAGAGGAGAGGAGAGGAGGGGGGAGAGAGAAAGGGAAAGGAAGAAACATACACACATCACACACACACACACTGTTAACTTGATGGACATCCTTTTGAAGAGCCATCTTTCAAATCAAACAATGAGCAACTAACCTCAGTGGCGTTGACTACAGTATGATATTAGCTCTGTCAGGTCAGGGGTCAGAAAGGTTCTTACTGCTTAACATGATGGTTTGTGTGCCCTCCATCCAATCACTGACTTCATCAGCACTATTAACGATTTGATCTCAAATGACTAGACTTAAAAATTATAGGTCAATGATTTTGAGGATGATGATTTTTTTAAGTTGCTCTAAAACTTTACTGTAATAGTAGTATTGCATCGTTACAAGCAATAGCCTTTCGATTTTCATTTTGTCTTTACTATTCTCTGGAAATAAGAGTGTCTAGTGTCTGCATGTATACAGAACAGTTGTTTTGTTTTATAGAATTGTGTTAAATATTTCTCTTCTGCTCCAACTTTTCATAATGTTAGCATTGTACAAAGTAATCAAAGCCAGTACCTCTTCTAACTTGCACCATTGCAAAATAACAAAAAAATTAAAATGAGTAAGGTTAAAGTTAATCCAGGAAACTTCAAAATATACAGATGAAAGAAAAACTAATGAGATACATAGGTGGGCCATTTGGGGGGAGAGTGAGGGGATTGTTTTGTTTTGTTTTTTTATAATAGGGCAACCTGGCACTTCAACCTATGGCATTAGGTTGCTAAAGCTAAACTAGCAGTCAATAAATATCATGAAGCACAACCCACCTGAATCTGATTACTCAGTGGTTAGAGAGCTGAGACCCAAAGCCTCTCAAAAGAACCCTAAGCTTGTGACATTTACAAAGCTGTTTCTAAAGACAAAACAGGTAGGAAAGGTCATGACAGACTAAGGCTTTTGGGGGGCAGGGGACGGAGCTGTTCATCCGCTGGAAGATTAAAGGATTCAAAGTTGTAGAGAGGAAAGTTTGTAATTTTTCTGAACATAAGAAGTATGTTTTTGATACATATATGTGCCATGAATCTCAAGCTGGCAAAAGCAGTATCAAGTGTTGATTTTTCATTTCTTTGGAAAACCTAAGGAACACTAACTTTTCTCATAGTGTTAACCAGAGCTAAATTGAGGATAAGTTCGATAGAATCTAAGCTTCCTCATCTTTGTGTGTATACTAATGTCTTACATCATGTTATAATTGTAAAAAAAATAAGATAAGGAAGTCATTAAAGATTGACTTTGAATTGTGGCACTGATTTTTAACTTGCAAAAGTCTTGGCGACAACAATCATAAGCTTTCAATTATCATCTCAAACAGAGACTAACCACTTGCACTTTAATTAACTGATGATTTCCTTATAGTCTAATATTATCAAATTTTAATATTCATTTCAAGCCACTCACTTCCGTTGAATTTATTAGAAATGTTTCTAAAAAGGCTTGCTGGCTAGTTTTCACATTTTTTTTCATTTTTCATAGCAATATTTTAAACTATTTTTGTGAAATCATTATGTGATGCATGCCTGTGTGCAAACATGTCCTTATGTAGTACAGCTGAAGCACCACTGGGATTAATAAAGTAGAGAAAATCACAACATAAACCAGTAAAGTAAAGCCCTATTCACTATTTAATGAAAACATAAAAAATTAATTGTTGTCCAAAAGTAAAATCACTTACATTCAAAATGACTATCCATGAAATAAAGTAGGGTGCCCTGGACCCCTCTAGTTTCTCTTCACTCTAAGCTCTGTGATACAAGGTTTCCCAAGTGGTAATCCCTCCAAAACTTAGCCTTTAGCGGGAGATCTCCAGGTCAGGGTTAGCAGTCATATGACTCTGGGATGTGACAATATATTTCTAGTCTCAACCTTTGTAGCTTGTCCTTCTACCCTTACCATATGCACATTGTATTCAAAGACTGGCAAAAACAAATTATAAATTCAAATGGTTGGTGTTTTTGGAAAATGTTTGTATTTGGTTAGCAGAATTTTAAAACTGTAAAAGAGAGTTAAAAAACCATTCTTACTTAAAAGGGAGCAACAGTCTAAATAATACAGCTTGCTTTACTATTGGCCCCTATGCAAAAGCTGTAGTGAGGATGATTAAAAAGGAGAAAAAGGAAACAGTATTTGCATTCATTCTGGTAATAGAATATGAAATTAAAGCATGAACGGATTAGTGTTTTAAAGCTTGACTTGCAGAGATAAAGCTAAGGTATTAGAACAGACGACAGAACAGTTTCAGGACAGACAGGCAAAGAAAAAGCAGCCAATGCCTTAAAGATGAGTCAAGCTAGAATGGAATTACAAAATGATTAATCAACACAAATGAGAAACTGTACAAGGAAAGAGAGCTTGGTGAGACTTCTTATGGGACTGAATGCTGCGGCCGTTTACAGATAATGAAAGGAGCTGGGCAAAGCTAAGGAAATGCTTTCATCCCATGGCAAAGTCATTTGTGAACAGTTTAAATTACCCTAATCACCTCCCCTCCAGCCTGGGCTCTGACTCTTCAGTTATTTAAAGAGAGAAAGAGAGAGAGAGAGAGAGAGAGAGAGAGAGAGAGAGAGAGAGAGAGAGAGAGAGAGAGAGAGAGAGAGAGAGAGAGAGAGTTAGGGGAAATGAGTTCTGGGAATCTAAGCTGCAAAATAATTATACACACACACCGTTTTAGCATTTTAACAATGCAATCCCAAACATTTGTTCTCATTAGAATGCAAATCGACTCATTTAAGAAACCCACAAGAGAATTCCACCACACTCAGCTTAAAAAGCGCAATGGTATTCAAAATATTATTAATAAATGCCAAGTATGGAAAAGCCAGTTTGCTTTGCCAACCGCTCAGGCTAGATAAAAAGCATATACTTACATTTCCATTCCTTTTTTTTTTTCTCTGACCAAATTTGGTGTAATTGAAATTTAACAGTTGAACTGGTCTGGGATAGACTTCAAAACGAACAACAACAACAACAGAAAAAGTCAAGGGGACAACCCCTCTGTAGGAAATAAACTTTCACACTCCCAACAGTCTGAGCCTGTCATGTAAACGGAAGGCAACCATTTATCCTGAGCAGGGTTTAATTTCATTACCCCAAATTGTTGCTAATTGTCTTACCCCTGGTTGACAGAATACCATTTGGGCAATGTTTCATTGTATGTCAAGAATTTGGAACAAATCACCAGAACTTACAAACATAAGCCTTCTTTTGCAAAACTTTAAGAACACTTTCAATAAAATATATCTTCATTCTATGTAATACAGTTATTTTAATATGCTGCTTTAAAAATAAAACACAATATAATTGTTCTGTATTATAACACAAAAAAAACCACACGATGATTTCTTTTAAAAAGGACCATTTAGTTTGCTTTTTTATTCTGAATTACCTGTATAGCAATGAATAAAACTTTGATAAATTCAATATTGATCGACTCAGACTTTTGCATGTATTAAAGAGTTTGTTCTATTCAACATTCTGTTATCTCTATATATCCATCAGCTATCTATCTATTTATTTATCTATGCACCTATCATCTCTCTATCGTTTCCTCTCACTTTCTCTTCTGTATCCTGTAACTTCATGGAGCTTTCTAAGAATAGCTCCACTTTTAGAATATCTCAAGGAAATGCTGACTACAAATGACTTTATCTTATGCATCATATGTACCAAGGGAGACATTTCAAAATGTGGACACAGAAACACGTGGTTAAAGAGTTCTGCCTCTCAGAGACATGATATCATCCTAACCTAAGCATACAGGGCTGGATTGTTCAGAAATGAAGAGACACCCTTAAATCATTATGTGCATATATAAACTTTTTAAAGTTTAATGGTGACAATGAGAAATCAGACAGGACTTTAGTGAACTATCAAAACATGAAAGGATTTCACACGATTTCACACACACACACACACACACACACACACACACACACACACACACACACTTCTTAAAGGTAAATTCCTAAACTATGCCCCTATTCATTTTAGTGAAATGTGAATTGAAAGTAATTGGACAGGCATCTGTCCAATCACTAAAAAGCATCTATTTCAACTTTTAAATGTATACCCTAAATAAAAATGTAGTCATGTTTAGAGGGTTTGTGTAAACATTTCCAGAACTAGAAACCATTCAGGAACATATTGATTCACAGTGGTTTTGAAATGAACCTCTCAGATTCATATGTCAGAGTTCTGAAGCCGGATGTGACTGTATTTTGTGAAATGGCTCTCTCTCACACACTTCCAGGTTAATGAGATACTGTGGTTAAGACCCTTATCTGCAAGCTTTATTGGGAAAAGACAAGACACCAGAGTTGAAAACATAAAGATGAGAGCATATGAAGATAAACTGGACAGGAGCCCTCTACAATGTGATATTATGCAACACTATGCAAACAACCTGAATTTAAATTGTCATTCCACAGAACTGTGAGTCAGTATGTTCCAGGATGCTTTGTCATTTTTTTGTTTGTTTATTAATATTCCTTGAACAAGTTGTATATCTTCCTCAGATTAGCACTTAGATTAGGTGAAACAATGTTTATTGAGAAAAAACAGTCTTTTATTAAATGTTATACAAATAAGCTACTTTAAAATCAAAAGATAGATGACAGAGAACATTTCCGGGGATGTAGAATGCATATACTTACCTAATTGTGATGTGACCTAAAACTACATTTCTTAAAGCAGCTTCATTCTAATTACTAGGTTAGACATAGTTATGTTTGGTTTTTGGTTTCCTCTCAACAAAAGATAGGGAAGGTGAACTACGGACATGCTTACGTAGGGAAAAATTATAACAATGGAGGAAAAAAAACAAATGGTAAACTTTCTTGTCAGTTAAGGGCAACCTACCTTTATGAACATTAGAAAAAGGGCAAAATGAATGTTTTCTAATGTATGGCTATAAAAATCAGTTGACCTCAGGAGAGTTAGAATGGTCCCTGTCTAAAGTAGGTGGCAGATATCAACAATATTATTCGGCATAAACTACGGAGAATGGATATTAAAAAGTCAGTACCAATACAACACTGTTAAAAGACTTGGGTCAGTCTCTCAGAATTTTCTCCTGAACAGATGGCATACAGGTGGAAATAAAAGGGACTCCTTTGTATATCGCTTGCTGGCAACTACAAAATTTAAACCTAGAGAGGTACTGATAGATCAAATGCACAGGTGTTGATTTTTCTTGGGGTGTGGCATGTTATTTTATTGTATTATTTTCTAACCAATTCACTTCTGATATATTTGTATGATATACCTATTCTCAAAGCACCAGGAAAAATTGAGTATCAGTGAAAGATAATTTTAGAAAATGTTTGTAGCATTTAAACAAAGTACTGAAAGGAGACATTGGAAAAGATAAGAATAACAGGTAGTTACAGAAAGATCTACCGTGACTTTTTTTTTTTTGTCCTTTTGATCCTAAAGAAAACACTAGATTAAAAAAAACATAGATGATGCTTTTTAATTGGGGAAATACTCTGAACTCCAGTCTTTTATACCAAGAGTTAAGAGTCCAGGATTGGTTTCAAAATCTTAAACTATACCCAGTGTCTCCTTGAAGTATTCTTACTACAACTTGCACTCAGCAGAGTTTTTGAGCTAACATCCATTAAAAAGAAATATGAGGGAAAGAGTTGCAGTAAATAACATCCCAAGGAAGCAAAGTGAAATAATAATATATGGGGTACGGTGGGATGAATGAAATATTGCCAGCCTTGATGGATTGGCCAGTGGCACTGGGGTAATGAATTGTGTAAGAAAAACATTCTTATTTTTACAGATATATACTGAAATGAATAAGATCCAAAGGCCATAATACCCGAGATTTCTTTGACAATCCTTTTGTAAGGTGAAAAAAACTTATCCATGAAGCTAAATGATTTGATTTTTCAATTTAATTTTTTTCTTTAAATAATAAAATATAATGAGACTAAACTGAGATACAATGTATAAGCAGAAATTCCAAAGTTTTGCAAAACCAATAAGAGGACTAATTAATTTGCAGTTTATCCATATTTCTCTAAGGAAATGGAATCCCAGAACAAAGGAGGTCTAAGAGGTAAGGTGAAGGGTCAAACAGGCAAACCCTAGCAGTGCTCAAAGCCGCTATCAAGAGAACGGAGAGCGTTCTCTATACTGGAGTCTGAATATATCTTTCTTTTAATGACAGGACAGATGGTTTCTACTCTGAGTTACAGAAAAAGGCATCAAATTAGTATGCCAGAGGCCTCTGCTGACAACATAATTCTTTTAAAAACTATTGCCGGTTGTGGTGGCGTGCACTGGTAGGATTTGCTGAAGGAGGCAGAGGCAGGAGGATCTTGAGTTCGAGGCCAGCCTGGGCTACCAAGTGAGCTTCAGGAAAGGCATAAAGTTACGCAGAGAAACCCTGTCTCGAACCCCCCCCCCCCAAAAAAAAACTATTTTATTTTATTCCGGAAATGACATCACATTTATTCATTTTTACATACTAACCACAGATTCCCATCCATACTCTTCTCTCCTTCCCTTCTCCCACTTCCTATTTAAAATTCCCATTCGTTGCCGGGCGGTGATGGCGCACGCCTTTAATCCCAGCACTCGGGAGGCAGAGGCAGGAGGATCTCTGTGAGTTCGAGGCCAGCCTGGGCTACCAAGTGAGTCCCAGGAAAGGCGCAAAGCTACACAGAGAAACCCTGTCTCGAAAAACCAAAAAAAAAAAAAAAAATTCCCATTCGTTCCTCAGAAAGGGTAAGGCCTCCCATGGGGGTCACCAAAGCATAGCATATCAAGTTGAGGCAGGACCAAGCTCCTCCCTGCTGCATCAAGGCTATTTTAATGCCACCCATCATGTAAATAGCCTCCCAGGATGTTAATGCAATATTATAAGCTCCTGTTTTCTGTGTGATCATGCAGGGATAGGGAGGAGCAACTGCTCTTTTTGATAAGGCATGTCCTCTCCTGTGTCCATGAATGGCTCTCCCTGTGTTATCATGTCACATCAATATTAAATGTCACAAGCCTGTTTAGTATAGAGCTTTTAAATTTGCAGCTCCTAGTGTGTTGTGGTCAATATTACTTCTACTTCTGCAACTCTATTCATTATTTGCTCATGATCTGATGCTATTAAGCATTGTGTGTGTGTGTGTGTGTGTGTGTGTGTGTGTGTGTGTGTGTGTGACCTTTCACTTAGATTCCACACTCACTCTACTGTTTGTCCCTGCTCACACATTATAAATTGGCTGAACTGCCCTATCCATTAGATTTTAGACTCACTGTTTATCTTATTAAGATATCTACCAATAATAGGCCTTACACCAATAAAGAAGCATTAGTAGTAATGTACGGTTAGATGGTACTCTCTATTTTAACAGAGGATTGAGCAAGAATTGAAGGCAAGTCTTAGTTTATCCTGGCTCACTCAATGTGCACAATTATGTTTATAATACTGCCATGAAGTTTGCTAATCATAAAGTTATATCATTTTCACACCAGGTAGGTTATAAAAAATATGCATATATATTTTTTTTCTCATTTCAAAAACATAATGGGTGACATTTTCTTTTCAAATACTGAGGTTGTTTCATGTCACTGAATTTTTATGTGACTTTATTAAAAGCATTTCCTTCTTTTATGAACAATTAAAAATTAAAAACATTATGCTATTAAAATAGAAATTTTAATAGAATCTAAATATCATATTTTATGCCTTTAAGATTTCAGGGATAAAAATAGGCAATGTATTTATCATATGTTTATACACACACACACACACACACACACACACACACACACACACATACACACACATGTAAAACACTTGATGCTAGTTTCTAAGTCCCGAGTAAAGATAATTATTTTGTAATTAGACTTTTGTCACACTCTGTTTATTTAAAAAGCATTCATGTACTCTTGAAGACAAAATATTGCATTTTCAATTAACTATAAACTCCTTGAAATCAGAAATTATTTCTTAACATTCTTTTAGTATAAACTCATAGTACAGTATTTAATAAGATTTACTGATTGGTAAGTTCTTGAGATTTTAGTAAAGTGTGCAACATAACACTAGCTAATTGGTAAAGCGAGCATACATGAATTGTTTATATTTTCTAATCTGTGGAAATAGAATGTTCTGGCATTTTTATTTGCTCTCTTGTACATTGGTTTTTTTTCTGAACATAGAAATTGTGGATTTTATTTGTTTTTGGTCTTGCTTTTTGAAATACTCAAGCAATCAGATGTGACAGGCCTTGCAATTATTCTTTAGGGGAGGTGCCCTGCTTGCATAATGTTTGTTTTCGCTGTGCTTTCAATCATGACAGACATGTAATTATTACACAACTGTTTTTTAAAACCATCACAACAGCTTCTTATTTATAAACACAAGAAAGAACCTAGAGATACATATTTCCAAATTAAACTGTGGAAATGCTTTTATTCCAACATTGCAGTTGTATTTGTAAGTAAGCCCAAGTGTGTACATTATAGGAAAGATGCAGATGAATACCATGCAGATAAATACAGTTCTTACCCATTTACAGATATGAATCATGCTGTATTTATTAATTAATCTATATTCCTCTGTTATATTCAACTTATTA
Source organism: Peromyscus maniculatus bairdii (assembly GCF_049852395.1). Classification (NCBI taxonomy): domain Eukaryota; kingdom Metazoa; phylum Chordata; class Mammalia; order Rodentia; family Cricetidae; genus Peromyscus; species Peromyscus maniculatus. The sequence continues at coordinate 23,408,522 of NC_134859.1, forward strand.
AAACAAGTTGATCAATACAGAAATAAATCCATTGTATTTAAACTTCAAAATGTACCTTTACTAAGCAGGGATAGTATTTGCCCTACACTTACCAAATATTACCTGGGAGAGTAACACACATGAACTCTGCACTGTGTGTACACAAATTTAAGCTGGGTCTATCTGGAGCATGCAGGCCAGAAAAATAGAAAATGCATTCTCATATAACAAATTGTATAAAAGAACTCCTTAGTTGGCCTCGTGGTTATTTACTACACCAATATTCTGCAGCTTGGCCAATTCCACGGTTCCATTTTCATCAATATTAGAATAAAATTGAAGCAATGTTCCTTTCATTCTGATGGGTTGTTAACATGTTCATTTAAAATCCTATCGCATTTTAATTCTTGTTGATGTTGTTGATGAATATCTTTACTAACTCAAAGTAAGGGCACTGGCTGAATTTAGCACCTCTAAAGTAGAAGAGTTGGAAAAGTAACTCCCTTTTAGTCTAGCGTTTTTCTACCTGTTTATAAATTTATATGACAAATCTGATGTCCTACTAGGCAAATATCAGGGTCATATATACAAGTTTGGATGGAAAATGCACCAACCCCTGGACTACATTTGTATTCTCCCCTGTGTTTCTGTTTAGTGTGTGTGTGTGTGTGTGTGTGTGTGTGTGTGTGTGTGTGTGTAGGAAGGACATGTGGGTCACATTCCTATTGCTAGTGTTTGTGGTATTCTGCCTTTGTTTTTTCTGTCCATTGTATTGTACCTGGCACCTTATATTATGCACATCTTCACTCCAATCTCAGGTATCTACATAGATTTCTCTCTCCTCAGAAACATCCTTAAAGCAACATTTCTGCTTCTATATCATTAGTTCACAATTTTAAGATTATGGGTCTTATATGAAATTATTATATATATATATATTATAGTTTGTATATTATCCATATCATCAGAGTTATAAGAACATTGGAAATGGTAATAACTCTAATATTTACTACATAATAGTAATAACAATATGTTACTAATAATTCTAAGGATATTACATATATTTAACACATTGAATATTTATAATAAGCATACAATCTTGCTACCATTATTCTGCTTATTTATAAATTAATAAATGGATTGACAGGCTTCGTGGTTCACCCATACTTTCATGTTACACATACAGTGATTTCTGCAAAGGTGCCTCTTCTATAGTCTCTCTCCCTCTACTTGACTATATTCTAACTTCATTTAGTTCACTGCTAATACTTTCAATGGGAACTACAACCTCCACAAAAGGAAATAAGTACTTCAACAAAGGTGTTGAAATTATGTATGTGTGTGTGTGTGTGTGTGTGTGTGTGTGTGTGTGTGTGTGTGGTGCCTGATCACACACATGTGTACTTCTGATTAATTAAATGATAGTTGTGGAATACTGCTGTTCAAACATATAGTCATATGTATGTTTTCAGCATTTCTTGGAGGAAACCATACTACTAAATGTCTTTTCCTCAACACTGGTGGCCACATTTTAGTGATCCAATTATGTAAAATCCTCACATACTTGATTTTGCTAGCCTATGCTTATTTACGGAGGTGCTTGGAATAGAATTCTAAAAACGAAAGGCATTGCCTTGAGGTTCTTCCTGTTCTACTGTACATCTATTTTCTGTCCTTCTCAAAGTGATCAGTTATTCTTGTGGGTGTTAATGGGAGGCTCTGACTCTGTGTTCCCACACTAGATAAATATTTCTCTGTCATTTCTTCTCTCACTGCATTAACTACTTTTCTCACCACGGCCAAATACCTGACAAAATACAATTAAAGAAAAGAGGATTTCTTTTGTCTGTCTCATGGTTTATTATTATAGTGTATTATTGTGGACTTGGAGGCATGGTGGTAGGAGTGAGAGGCTACTTGCTCATATCTGGGACAGTTGAGGAAGCAGAAAAAGGGGATGCAATACTCAACAGGCTTTCTCTCCTTCCTTTATGCAGTAATCGAATCAGTCCTGGAATTGTTACTACTATAGTCAGGGAGTGGGAGTGTATCCATTTAGTTAATACTCTTATGATTTTTACGTGCATGTTCCTTACTGTACTCTAAGAAACAGTGCAGAAAAGAAACGGCTTAATTTGATTTAAACCACATTACCAAAACTTTGCAACTATGCTACATTATTGCCATCTTATTTTTGAGGTAATCTTGTTGACATCCCTACGAACGTTAATTTGTGATATGGTAAATCGGAAATTATCATTAATGTATCTGGATAAATAAAAGCAGAAGTATTTTACATCAATCAGATTTCATCATTTTCGTATGTCACGTTACTATATCATCATCATTCTCATCATCTGGATCACTGATTATTACTTCAGGTGAAGGAAGAAGGGAAATGTCAGGATCATTTTCTCAAATTATCTCTTTCTAGGCTCATCCAAATTTTTGAATCAAAATCCAAAGGGGAAAAGCCCAGCGGGATAAATAATTCGAAACTCTCTGCAGGTGCCTCGTCAGCATGTTTCTCTTCCTCTTCCACTTACATCTTGCACCACCAACCACCATCTCTATCAGTACTAACTACAGTTTTTACTTTGTCTTGTAAAGGGAGCACAGTACTCCCTCAAGATTTTACACAACCTATCACCCACAATTCTTCAAGGATTTATTAGCTTGCAATGTTTAAAGTTGACTTGTATTTGTTTCAGGTTTTAGATACATAATCAAGTGGCTACTGGGATGGGCCAGTAGATAAGAGAGCACACTGCTCTTGCAGATAGACCTGAGTTTGATTTATCAGAAGCCATACCAGGCTACTTACAACTACTTATGACACTTCTGCATTTCATAGGCATCTGTAGTCATACGAATATCCTCACACATGTATATAATTAATAAAATTTGGAAAAGTCAAGTAATCTTATTGGAATATTAGGACACTTGTTTGAAAACAAATCTAGGTTTTCAGACCACCAATACTGAGTAAGAAACATTTCATTTTCCTCTGACATAAATATCACCATATGATTTCTATAAAACACATGAGATTCTTTAAATATGAAGACTTTTCCTTTAAACTATTTACATTTTGGACAGTTTAATTGCTTTGTATAATTTCCTATACTGAGCTGAAATCTATACAGACCTGGATATATTACTTCAGTGATCTAGCTTAATGATTGTATGAATGATATCATTGGAACAAATATTAGAGATCATTATACTCACACAATTTTATTTATATCATTGAAATCAATGTTAAAGTCTGAGAGAAAAGTAGATAATAGTCAAGTGATGTTAAATGTACCGATGAGATTTTTTTCTGCATCACTGAGAGCCATGGTGTATTTACAGCTAACTGGATCTGGCACTCATCTTGGACGAGGGTCTGTTTGATCACACTGGCCAAGTCTGCTGTAAGACATTCAACTTCATGTTCCAACTGGCTTTTGCTATACACATGTGTATCCAACATCCACTCATCTGGCTTCAATAACAGTCTCTCTTTAATTTGTGAAAGATTTGTCCACTTTATTAACTGATATTTATTTATTTAGGTTGACTTCTGAATTGGCAGGGTATTTCTAGACATGTGTCATAGAAATGGAGTCCAAAGTTACAGTGTTGACCAAAGCTCAAATGTGGGTCATAATATGTCTGAACTATTCATTCATTTGTCAAAAAAATTCTATGTTCTAGATTGTGGATGCAAAACAGAAGAGAAGAAAGGAAGACATATAGATTATAAAGAAAGCATGGCTATTGTCTCTGATCATCATGGTCTATTTAATGCTTCTTTGCATACTATTTGTCTATAGATTTTTTGGTCTACATACTTCACAGAAAAATGGCAGCAGTTCTATATATGAAATGAATCACAATAGAGCTGTTAAATTGCTCACCAATAATAATACAACATTGTGTGAAAGAGAACTGAATCATGTCAAAATATAACCACTTATGTGTAGTTAGAGTATGCAAATGCTAAAACAGAGGTATGTATACTTGGCAAATAGATTTAAAAAGCAGCATTCTCTTCATAATTCCACTACATACTTACCTAAATGTTTCTTGGTAGCAGTTATCCATGTGAGTGCATCTCACAATTAATAGTATCGATTTCTTAAAGTATTTTGACATAGTAAACATGTTTTTAACTCAATACATGAAAAAATAGTAATATTACATTCAGACCCTATATGAAATCTAGCTTTCTATCTGTAGTCAGGACACCTTCATTTAAGCAGAAACATTTAAAACTTGTCACGTGATCACATAATTAGATATTGTAAACTGATCTTTCAGGAAATCCAAGATGGGTTTGTTTAGATTTTCCCAGCACATTTTCTTTTCCAAATAGGAGAGTCAGAGCTAGCTGTAGGTTTACTGAGAGGAGCTGCATGCAGTCAGGCTCACGTCCCTCCAATGTCTGTAGTCTGCTTGGGGCAGAGGTGAATTATCTGGTTTATGGGGGCTCAGATAGAGGTCACTGCTTGGATTGCAATTCTGACTTGCCTGTAGTTTATTTTGTGTAAATGTGGAAGCTGCAGCTCTGACTCCCTACAGTGAAGCAGACCTTGTACTCTGTTTGAAGCTGGGTTTATCCCGAGTTTCCATGATGAGATCTTATAAAAAGTATTTTCTGCTTGGTGCATATAAATATGTAGAGATTTATCTCATGGCTGTTCTCTGTGAATCACTGTAGCTCTAGAATGTGGCAATTAATATACAAAAGTATCAGTGGGACCAACTAGGAACATGCTCATATGGAAATGTACAAATCAATGCCCAAATCAGTTATTTACCATGAAATAAAAATCTTCAATAAAATATAGTATTTTCGATACCTTTTACAGAACAAATATGGAATTCTTTAATTGTCATGCCATTAATGTAGTAATAAATTGGGAACAAGGCAAAACCATTGGATGGTTTCCTTGAGAATAAAACCTTGTACATTTTTATTATTTATAGGCAGTAAAGGAGTAAAGATGCCTGAGTAACAGTTTAATGTCATTGAAAATTTCAAAACATCCAACAGAGCAATGAACTGACCTAGTTTCAAACACGCAGAAAAGGTTGTTGTCTAAAGACAAGATGAGCACAGATCACACAGCTGGGTGCTTTTATTTCACCAAAAAGAACCTTTCAGAATGGAATTCTCTGGGTCTTAGAGTTTTCAATTTATGAAATCAATTCTAAAATCAATCTCTCAAACAGAAAGTGTTTAATCAAATAGGATGACATACCTTAGATACTTATAGGATTTGCCCCTTAATTCCTGGTAACTCCATGTGTATCAAATAGAATACTCACTGGCCTCAAGAGGAAGATAGAGAAACATAATTGTTTTATTTCTTAGTTTCAATGGGGGCATTGAGTCACTGATTACCTTCTTTACTCAGAATCATAACTTACCCTGTTGGTATCAAATGAGTAGTATTCTATAAATGGAAATATCCATCTGACTTCTCATGGGAGAAGATATTCAAAAGTATCAAAAGTTAGGCCCAACTGAGGTGGGCTTGGCAGCAAATGATTTCAAAGTATCATCTATTTTGTTAAAGAGGTTCTTATTTTTCTCTAACTACCACAAAATGAACAGCTATAAATTTAATAAGCTAATTATCAACAGATATAATTGATCAAGTGTTGAGTCTTGGTAAATTTTAAATAATGAAAAACTAAGGTCATGGAAATACAAATGTCAGTATACAATAACATTACTCAACCATATGCAAAATATGTTAAAATAAAGGTTATTTTGCAAGAGATTCCTTTGCAAAAAATACTTATTTATTTATTTAAATATCTGTCTGTCTGTCTGTCTCTGTCTGTCTGTCTATCTATTTGCCTTAATATCCTATGCTGCCCTTTACTTCCTAAGTCGCTAAGGATGACTTGAGGTTCTAGTCTGCTGTCTTCACCTAGTGCTAGTATCACAAGTTCTCCTGTTTTTTTCTTTTTGATTTGTTTTATTCTATGTCTGCTAGTAACATTCGGTGAGAAGTGATGAGCTCTGGTTGCATTTTAATAGAAATGTCTGGATAGTATGTACATCAGAGGGTTAGAAGATTCAATGATCAGCTGTATTGTTGCTCTCTCTCTCTCTCTCTCTCTCTCTCTCTCTCTCTCTCTCTCTCTCTGTGTGTGTGTGTGTGTGTGTGTGTGTGTGTGTGTGTGTAATGGATGTCAGTGCATGTGGGCCATGGTCAGAGAAAAGTGGTCAGAGAATGAATTGTAGAAGTGAGCTCTCCTATCATGTGGCCCCTGGGGATACTGAACCAAGGACATTAGGCAAGGTAGCAGGCACCTTTAGCTGCTAAGCTATTTTGCCTTCTCCACAATATACTTTTCTCACAATCTAATTTAAGTTTCTAACAGCTAATAAGCAAAATGAATTTATATCTATAACATTAAATTGACTGCTTGCTGTTTTATTGTAAAGAACAAGATTTAGTTCCCACCGATTATGAAGGCTGGTTCACAAAATAAAAAAAAAAAACACATTTACAACTTCAGCTACAGGGGATCTAACACCCTCTTTTGGCCTCCTTTGTAACCACACATACACATGTGTATACACTCATACAGACTCACACAAACACATACTCACTCATTCATAATTTAAATAAAATATATTAAATTAAAAGTAAAATAAAATTTAAAAATAACTGAGATATTCCTAACAGTCATTTTAAAAGGAAAGAAAATAGCATGGTGTTATATTTGGTTAGTAACAGAGAAATATAGACATAAATAAGTTCACTTCAAAAAGTATGAATCAGCTTAGAAACAGAAAACTCTATATCCTTTTGTGTGTCTGTTACAAGTTATCTACTGGTAACACTTGTAAATAACTTTCCACTCAGATGAAAATCCCATGCAGCTTTAATAGGGCACTATGTTTAATGAGGAAAAGTGAAGGTATATCATAAAATTGAACACATGCTAAAGCAATAGAAAAAAAATTCAAACCTTAGGATTTGAAAAACAGTCATCCTTGTCACTCAGAATGGTTGATAAGATTCTAAGACACTCAAAGCAACATTTATATTTTACTTCTATGGTTGTTACTGTTGAATCAATAATATAGGTAGTTTTTTTTATTAACTTAATGTGCATACCTACAATTTGAAGTACCTAATCTTTTACACTCCTCTTGTGAATTTTTTCTTGTGAAAGTATCCTACTTTCAGCTTCCATTTGGTAAGAACACAGCAGTAATAAATACCTGGGGAGCCCTGGGAGCCTCTATACCACCCATACAAACTCAGGACACTAGGAAAACCTGCTTTATGATCTCATCTAGATAATTGTATCTTTACTTTTAGATCTCATGGCAAAAGGAAAACATACTTGTGGTGATCTGCATGTACTGAATTTGTATTCTTCCCTTTGAATTTGATTAGAACCATTCAGGAGAATTCTAAAACCATTTCACCCATTGAACTTCCATTCCTCAACTCTAAATTGGGGTATCCATCTTACTCATTTAATAGTGTCTAATTTAGCCAAGAACGATTTTTGATCTTTGAGTATAAGAAGACAGATTTGTATTAAAAGGGATGGGTGAAAGAATTGCTTCAGATGAAGGAAAAATACAATATAGAGATAGTGTGTTTATTTCATTAATAATACTAGTTATCAGCATAGCAGTTCTAATTGCCAGTTGCTTTATTATATACTTTACAATTATGAGTTCATTTAATCTCTAGAAAAATAACAGAATAAAATTTGTTTGAGGCTAGGAAGACAGCTCAGTGTATAAGAGTACTTGCTGTGTATGCATGAGCTTATAAGTTTGTATTCCCAATTCTCATGCAAAATGCTAGACATGGCTCTGCCTAGCAGTAACCTCAGAACTGAGGACAAGAGGAAGAAACAGAATAATACCAGGACTGTCTTGTAGTCATCCTAGCCATAAAATATTAACTTCAGGTTGAGTAAAAGATCCTGTTTGAAGAGAGTAAGGTTAAAAGCCATAGAAGAGGACCTTTGAAGTCCTTCATCTGGCCTCCATGTGAAGATACACACACCCTCTTATAGTAAACACACACACACACACACACACACACACACACACATTTTTTTTTTGCATCAGGAATCTGAGGCACTTGTAATTAATGAGTTCTGAAATAAGAGATGTTGATTGGCCCCCCTAGGTACACTTGAATTCCACAGACTGCTAACATAGATCTTACCAGTTATTAAAAATATCCAGGTTTACTTGAAGGGTTGCCATAGATCAAGCACACTTGTTTACTTCTATAAAATGATCACATCTTTCAGATTCTGAATTTCTATAAACAGAGAATCAGAGCTCATGGCTATGCAGCCTCACAGCACTCCCTTCTCACAGGATAGGGTGGCAGAGACAATTGGTGGCCTTTTTTTATGAGTATAATTTTCCATAGGCAAAGTTAAATTTGCATTGTAAAGACCTGCTTCTTGCAAAGTATGTTTGAAATAAATTACATCCAGCTAACAATTGTTGGATAAACACAATGTGGTAGGTAATGCTCACATCATTATTATTTTGTTTTTGAATTAATCCATTATATTTTCAAAGATCTTAATAGCACCCTGTGGTTTTTATTGGCTGCTGTGGTGGTTCTTGATCAAATCTGGGAATGGATTGACCTAAGTGCACATGACAAGTACCCTCCTTAACATAAAGGTGAAGCTTCTGCTTTGCCTGGCCTTGTTCCCTCACAATTTGGAAATGACAATACATTTTATATACCTCTAACATGTGTAGAACATTATTTTAGGTCCATTAATTTTATAAGCTGAGGTTAAAAATAATTAATGTGTTCAGGACTCATGCACTCAATAGAAGATACATTCTCGATGTCTGTCATTTACTTCAACATATTTTATCATTACAGTAACATTTGGAGGTGATATTTGGAGGAATCTCTCTCTCTCTCTCTCTCTCTCTCTCTCTCTCTCTCTCTTCTTATTGCTTAAAGGAGAGCTTATCAAGTAGTTTCCATGAAAGCATGGATTTCTGTGCTATCAGTTGTACCATTTGAAAAATTATAATAACAACCAAACTCATTATTTTACCTTTCATTCAGGCAGTATCAGCTCAGTGGTATTTTCTTTGCCTTATACTGTACTCCATATATTGCATGGGAAGCCATTCCCCCAGCTGCCAAAACATCCTATTCCTCTACTACTATTATAACCTTAGTTATAATTAATCTATGAGAAAAATGAAACAGACATCCAACTGTAGTTCTGGAAAGATTAAAAGAAGCATTCTCCATTGTACTTCTTAGACAATATTAAATTGAAATTCAAGTTCATCTTAGTGACAGATTGTTGCAAGAATAAGAAATGGCAGAAACAATCAATTGCAGGACAAAGATCTAACAAAAGTGGGAAGGTTGATTATAATTGAATATTCCCTATGGATCTCTCAAAAGCTCTGCCTCAGTCTATTTCCTATTGACAGGTGGTAGTGTAAATTAAATGTGGTATTTTGCATTCAAATTGGATTTCAACATATCATCATCCACAGTGTGACATTAGAATTAGCCTCAATGATGACAGCCTAAAGATCATAATGAGACTAGGTGCCCTTTTCCATTCATATTGTAGTTTCACCAGTGGGGAGGGTAAGAGTTGGAAATTGGATTCGTAATTTTGTCATAATCTTTCCTTCCTGAAAAATTCATTCCATGAATTGACTATCTTGAATATTAATACCATACTGACTGTAATGTGAATTAATGACAGAAGAAAGGCCACTTGTCTTCTGTAAGTTCTGTACTGAGCCCAAGCCTCCAGCAGTTTCTCAATCCTGTCAATCCCACCATCAGTTGTTTAACTGTTTATAGAAGCACTGGGGTGCTGATTATTTCTCTGGTTCTCACACACACACAAAAAGACAAGCAAGGATGAAGCACAATGAAACAAGACAATCCCACAAAAAGAAAAAAAATTCTCCACATGAAAACAACAATGTGGACTCAAACTTAGATGTCTGTAATTTTACTCTAGTGTCTGATCATGTGGATGTTCAAATTACTCCCATATGATTCTGATCACAGTTATAACCAGACCCTATTTATAGCTCCCAAACTCAAGCATGAAATGCAGATTTTAGGTCCTTCCTAGACATGCTAATTCAGTTTCTGGAAGTAAAGCCTAGGAACATCCACGATACAAAATAGTATGGGAACCCGAACTTGTGGTATATGAATTGTGTACACCTTTGGATTAACATTGAAGTGACACTCATATTATTATGGCATACTCCAGGCTAAGACACCAAGAAAGGAATATAGCTCAATGGATTGTTTGTGAGATTAATTCATTATGTTAGTTGTTTGGGGGCCCATTCACTATGACTATGATATAGAACTTAGGTCAAAAACAAACAATATTTCAAATGTTTCTGATAAGTCACAAGAATAGTCTACCAGGTTAATTGTGTATATTTTTGTGAGGAGTATTATGTACAAATAGCAAAGGAAAACATTTGTTCCCTAATACTAAATTTCTGAACACAAATATAATAAATAACAATGCATTTAATCAAACAAATTCCCATTTTCTTTTGTTGCAAATAATTATCTAAAATAACTGTAAGAAGTGGTAATTCTTTCAGCATCTGGTAGAGTTTCTATCTCAATAGAGATTTTTATAATAATGGCATGTAATTATTCATGACATTTGGGATTATTAAACACAAATAGAAAAAAGAGAATGAAACGTTAAGCCTTCTCATGAATAAAAAAGTGTATCTTTATTATAACTCTTAATTTAATTAATGTATTCTAAGTGCCATCTGGTCAGATTATCTTAAAAGTTAACAAAAGAGATTAATCTGACACTTAACAATTAATAACTTTGAATTAATGTAATGCTAAATACTGATGTTTGACCATCATTACTAGCATAATGCAATAAAGAGAAAGGATGAAGGAGCATTTTGGTCAACACCAGAAATGAGTCATATTGAATGGGCAGGAGTTCACAGAAACTCAGACCAAGTCAGAGTATGGGCAGTGGAGTGCACAGCCCTAAATGGGACAACTGTATCTCACCTTCTCTCTTCCAAGGCTCAGGAGACATGGAAGAAGAGGTAGGGAAAGACTGTATGAGCTAGTGCTCACAGAGTACTCTGCCAAAATAGTATCTCCTGGACAGGGCAGGGTTATAATACTCACAAACTCAAAGCTACTACAATTGAGCAGATAGGGCATGAAAAAAATCAAGCCATTTCAAGTCTAGAATATATTTTATCTTATGCAACATTATATAAATTATGATCTCTTAGATACACGTTACCTATAACAGCGTTAGACAAATGAATTCAGGCAACAATTGTACACAATTATAAAAAAAAAACCATGTGCTAACATAAAATACATAAAAATGATTTGGATGTCTTTATACAGCAATCAGTTTAATTAGGAACAAAGTGAAATACAATATTAAATCATAATAGATACACCAAAATGTTAAAAGAAATCAAGCAAGGTGAAAAGTTTTTTTTTTTTTTTTTAGCTAGAAAATAGTGTTTTGTTGATATGTGTCAAATTCAGCTTGGCACATTGAACTGATTAGGGTCAGGTGTTAGATCGACAGTTGAACACCTTTTTTCGACATTTACTAATTTCCCACAGTTTAGATAACTTGCAAATACATGAATCAATTTGCAAAGATGAAATAAAAATACTTTTGCTGTTTATTCATATGTTAGATTAACTTTGTTTATCAGCTCATACATTAAAATGTAATCATTTCATTGTCTGGAGCCTAAAGCTAATGCTAATTACAGTTTGGAACTTCGATTATTAATGCATCTTTACCTACTGAAGTGTGAAATAAGCAATAGTAGTCAGAACGCACCAATTAAATTAGCTTCTGAAATGAGAATTTGCAAGTAGGTTTTGCTCATTGGGAATGGATGCATGGCATAGGGTTTCATGTTCAAAGTTACCTTGGAAATGATCAGTTTCAAGAAGGGAGAACAACTCTTCAACAAAGTTAAAAACAAATGGCATAATCAATAAACGTGTGTATGTAATATGTATCTTGAAACTTTCGGGTTGGTTTCCTACAGGCTTGTATATTTCAACACTTGGTTTGCCATTGGTGACACTTTGTGGTGGAGGTTATTGAATCGATAGGAGATGGTTCTTGATGGAGGTAGTACAAAATTGTGGGTAGGCTTTTAGCAATATAAACTGGTAGCCTTGCCCACTTCCAGTTTGTGCACATGCTCTTTCTATTGTGCTTGCTCTCAATCTCTTTTCTTTACTTTGTAAATAAAGATGCGATCTCTCAGAATTTTTCCCATCATATCTGCCTATGGCTCTGCCTCCCATATCATTACAGACACTTCATCTTTGGAACTGCAGGCCAGTATTAACTCTTCCTTGATATGCTTTTGGCTATGGCGTCACAGCAATAGAAAAGTAATTAATATACACTTCCCCTTACATTACATATGTATTTCAAGGATAGGAACTATAGGCTCAATACAAAAAAAAGTGTATGGTTGTGATTTTGTTTTGATATATAAAGAACATGATCAATTAATTCTGTTCATATAACCTACTGCAACTTTGTAATATTTAGAGAGTTATTCTTTACTTATGAAAATTTAGTTTTTGCACCTCTATTAATGGCCTGTGTTATTTTTACTAAGGTCTCCCTTCGTACTTGTTGGATGTTGCTTCTGCTTTCCAGAATGCTGCACGCATCACAGTTTTATGTAATTTGTGTAACATTTAAGTGCTTATTACTATTTGTTATGGCACAGTAACATAGCACTCCTGGCATGCATGCTTATATAACGTTGTCAGTTCATGGATAAAGTGCTAGTGCTGCAGAAAGTCGAAGAGCTGATTTAAAATGCCACTCTTCCAGGGAATCCTTCAGACTACACACAGTGCTTTTCTAGAATGTTATTCTTAAGACAAGTTTCAAACTTAAACCATGAGAAAGAGTTAAGACCTGCTACATACTCCCCAACAGATGTTATACATTTCTTATTTTTCTATTGATAGCAGTATTGCTGATGAAGTTGATGTCTGCTGTGAGAACTCCCAAATAATTCAGTTAACCTGTTTCCTCCTATTTGTCCTTTATATTCCTAATACCCGATGGTCTTTGAAATTTAAGAGAAACAGAAATATTTTACATTCTATAACAATAATCCCCGTCTCTGAAGTAGTTTACGCTGTTGTTATGTGTACAAAGAGTAGACTACCTTTTTTTAAGTTTTAAAATGTGTTTTTCCTATTACTTTGCTGAAAACTCACACTTTATTGTCTTTCCATAAGAAAGACTCCCTCCCTATACATCCTAATCTCTTTTTGAGTGCTCCATCCCTTGCCTTAGGCTCCTGTATGGTAGGATAACTTGGCTTTGCCATTACAGCTGGACATTGTGCAACTTACACTTTCTGGTACCCTGCCAAACAGGCAAAGTGAGAGTCAGGACACTCCTATCACTCTTCACTATGTGTTGAGTTTGTCTTTTGTGTTTCACTTGGAGAGAAAATAAATCATTAAATAATTTCCACATCTAACCCATATTATTGAGTGACTAAAAAAAATAGAAAAAATAATATAGCAAGTCAAGAGAACAAGATACAAATCTTAAAAATTGTGAGCCGGGCGGTGGTGGCGCACGCCTTTAATGCTAGCACTCAGGAGGCAGAGCCAGGCGGATCTCTGTGAGTTCGAGGCCAGCCTGGGCTACCAAGTGAGTTCCAGGAAAGGCGCAAAGCTACACAGAGAAACCCTGTCTCGAAAAACCAAAAAAAAAAAAAAAATTGTGGAAAACATTTCAGCAACTTCCATAATCTGGATTTATAAGTTTCTACCCCATAATGCACATCATATTCAACAAAATAAAACTCAGAAGAATATTTCAAAATTAAAGAAATAAAAACAGTACAAAATGGAGCCATGATTTATCTTATTTACATTTTTAATGCTTAGTTCCTGATGTAGTAACCACACATATTAGAATTTACAGTCATATTAACATTATAATTCTATTGTTTATAAATATATGTGTGCATGTGCATGTAAATATTGGTGTATTTGGAGAAAGGTACATATTATACACATCTGCTACATGTGCATGATGTTGGGAAAATGATAACTAATTGAATATCTGCAGAACTCTTTTAATGACAGATATGCCACCATTGAAGAATATATATTCAGTAGGTTTGTTTTCTATAAGCATGTGGCTCTATGAATATAACCTAAATAGGACAAGGGGATACAAAAAGTTGATGAATGAGAAGTTTAAGTCTTGGAATTCAAATATTTTTTCCAGAACATATTGCCTAAATGTGTGCATCAGACAGTAAGTATAGGAAGAAAATTGCCAACTTTAAAAATGTATTAATACTATGCATGACATTTTATTATATCAGTATATATTTTTGGTTCTACCACATATTTTTCTCAGTCCCTTTTTCCTAAGTGATATATGGAGTGAAAATGACAATAAAGGTCACACCAATTATCTAAAAAAAACCCCATCTTAATTTTAAGTATGTATTTTGATGCCCTGGCAATAGAGTTTTATTAAATCACTATAAGAAGGTGTATGTTAGAAAAAACAATGTTGTATCTTTAAAAATACATTTTAGCTGGTAATACAGAGAATGCAGCATTAACACTAGACATACTGTGACAGTACCTTGAACGTTATGTTAACTTAAAGAATCTAGCCAGTGATGCTATTAATATGAATACTCTGAATGAGAACATCTATATGGGCAGAAAACAGTAGAAAAGCTGTTTTGTTTGAAGGTATTGTGGAGAGAAAGGAAATGACTAGTGGTAACTACAGAGTTCTTCTTGGAGATAGTAATGAAAATATTTGTAAGATTTATTGTGATTAAGACTTCACAATTCTATGGCTACACTGTAATATATTTATGTGCCCATTTAAAAATAGGTGAAGAATACTTTATATGATTTAAATCTCAATAAGGCTGCTACCAGGAGCGTAGTCAAATCTTTTGTAGCTAAGATATTGCTTAATTTTAAATATCACAATATCAAAAGAAAAAGGTGCTATAGAATTAATGAAGTCATTAAATTAAATTGCAATATAGATTCCACCTCAGTTTCAAATTTACTATATTGAAAGTCACCTTAGAAACCATTTAATACTACCAAGACATGAGAGTAATGACAATAAAGTTACTGATAATTACATGATTCAAGCAAAGAATTATCTACATTTTACTGAAGGCAGATATGTATTAGAGATACATATTAAAATAATGGAGGTAGAATGTAAAAGTGGTATAGAGATTCAGTTGTTATATAACCACAGAATACTGAGGCAATAGAGCAGAGGCAAAATACAGAAATAAATAATGATATTGATATGCTTTTCTCATTAAAATAAATTCTAATTATAAATGACCTTTTAGAAAATAGTTTTAACAATACTTTGCTACCTAACAGCTTTGGGACTGTGTATTTTAAGAGCTTACAGTAGCTCACACATGATGTTAATAAAGTCTGTCACTGATTTGGGAGAAAATGTCTTGACTTAGAATAGTGGCCCAAGAAGAGTTTACATTTCTGCACACACAGGATATGGGATTTAGTCCAAAGCCCTTAGGCCACCTGGACAATGAATTCGCCTTCTGGAAAGACACAATGCTTGTGTTACCTCCACTGACCGTGACGCAGTCCACTCTGCCAGAAGCAAAAAAGCCACCCCAATGTTGCCAATCTGCATGTATCTGAAAAATAATAACTGGAATTCATATTTAATTTATAGCTAAGTTAGCAGAAGTTTCTCTCTGTGTTCAATAGTAAACAATATGAAAGCAGTAATATTGAAATTGTTTTACCATAGAGCTTTATCTGAAAGTGTTTTCCATAAAGCTGACTGAATTGTCATGCATCATCTGCAGTCACACTAGTAGTTATGTCTCATTATTGATGGTGAGATGACATCTGCCCAGGGAATCCTCCTTAACTGCTCACAGTCATGATAGACTTGCAAGTCCTGACTCATCTACACCCGCTAGCATAAGCCATTCTACTTAAATGTTGACTCAGCAAGGACCATGCACAGTTCAGACAAGAACTTCTAATAGCATGTTTTCTAGGTCAGTGTGGAGCAATATTTATCCCACTGTACAAAAGTAAGAAGCACCATTGCATATATCTGAGATACACTGAGAGTAGATTTTATGTGTTCTTCTCAAGGAAAAATGAATGAATGTTATAAAATGAGGCTGATTAACTGTTCACATGTGATAATGAATGTATATGTCTCCACATATGTTCTATGCCATAAATACATATAAGACATAATTATTAGTTTAAAATATATGCAAGAGATAGTAAGAAAATAGACACTCTGTTTTTACTACTGAATCTGATGCATCTCCAAGGGATTCCTAAAACTGCAATGGCCACCTTATAGCCATATGAATGGCTAATAAGAAAATGTGGGGCAAATGCTGATAATTAAAACATAAGAGATTAAGAAAACATGGATTTTGAAATACATCAGAGTTATTAATTAAGCAATAATTTATTATATAAAATACATATATAACACATTTATGTTATATTGTTCAAGTCCATTGAATCTGGTTTAAAAAAAAACATTACAAAATTTCACTGGAAGCCTATTAAAACTTTCCCATGATTTATCTGGAATTCATTTTTAACAAGTGGTCCTGAACATCAGATGGTAAATTTAAACACAGTTTGCATTTCCACCAACAGTATCAGGTTTTAAGAAAGCCATGGATCCTTACATTCTATGATAATTTTCATATTGAACTAGAAACTTTTTGCATTAGGAGAAAGTGGAAAGAGGGCATTTAAAAAATCCAAATTCTTCAAAACTTAAATCTCTTTAGCGTTCTTTTGCTCTCAAATTGTGGCTCTGAGGAAACAAAATAAGATACTGAGATTGTTTTTTTCATTTTGTTGCATAAATTCTCATGTTGTGGAAAACCAGCAACATTCTGATTCAAACATGGCCTAGGAGGGAAGGAAGCCAAACTCTGTGACAAATGGGGAAATTAGTCTTCTCATTCTGATTCCCTTCGTTCTGTGGAATGAGATACTGATGGGATCAGCCCCATAGGTTGCTATGAGAGTAAGGAGAGAGTCATTATCCTAGGCTCAAGAAAATGATTGGCACATAAAAATTATTCAGCTGTTGTATTGATATTCTTACAGTGTAATTATTTTAATTAGTATTATTACTATTTCATACCTGGTTAAATCTGGCTTATCATGATGCTGTGCCTGAGACAGCACTCAAGAAATTTAGGTATCTCTTTACCAGAGCTGTGAGAATGTAAAAAATTACTAATCAAATTTCCTCCCAAGTCAGCATCGGTTTTCTGTTTTGTGTCAGTACATCATGCTAATTTCATGTTAAATAACCATGAAGTAAAAGACAAAATAACCAAAGAATTAGTGATAGATTTCTGTGTTTGTTAGCAGAAGGTATATCCTATACATAAATTAAGTTATAATTTGCCAATTTGTACTTTGCTGCGATCTAACACTTTACCCTACATATTAAAAACTGTGTACTCATAAACAATTTTGTGTACTTAGTGACAGATTCCATGTAAATTCTGTACTTCATAAGCAAACATGTTAATTAGATGTGGGAAATTACTGTCTCACCTCATTTTGCATCCACCTTAAATCATATATCTGCTAAGGATTCTTCTTTTCTCCCATACTTTGATTTTAGTTTTTTAGATCATTTTGGGGAAGAAAAAAATATAATGAAGATAATCCTTTTAAAATATCTCAGACTTTTGAACATCTTCACTTTCTTGAAAATTGTAAGAGATGATGATTTTTTAGAATTTATCTCCTAATGCAAGCATTGGGAAGCTAAAAACAGGTTAATTTATCAGCCATAGAAAAGGCTTCCCATAAAGTTACTGATAAGTCTAAAAAAAAAGATATGCTTTAGTGTAGAAACAGGTTGATGAAAATCACTAAGTGTTGGCATGAGTATTTATCTTCTCCTTTCCGTGAATCAGAGACATCCATATAATTTACATGCTTTTCTCCTACCTTTGATAACAGATAATAAATGTTAAGTGGGACCTCAGCATATATTAAGCACTTAGATCCTGCTCAGACAGCTTCCCTACTCACCCTGAGCATTTTTGTAAACTAAAGAAACAGGATGCATCACAGATCAATTCAATCAATCAACTTTAATCATAACAGAGGAATTAAGCTGCTTTTCAGGCATGATGCAATAGAGAAAATTGCTGAGATATTTTTTTAAGGCACCAAACATCCCACAAGAGCTGTCATTTTGCTTTTACATCTGCTCTCAAAATGTATGAAGTCTACGTTTTCTGGAGAAATGTACAAGCAAGGCTGAAGAGGTTGGAATCTGGGAGCATAATGAATGTATTTTATAACATTTTAAACATACCTATGATCACTGAGAAAAAATAAAATCAGAAAGTACAAATCTTTGCGGAAAAAGAGAGAGAGCCCCAGATGGATTTTTTTTCCCTCCATTATTTGTTGCTTTTGGTTCTGTCAGTTGATTTTATGGTGGCAGTAATTTAAAATGCATTCTTCTCTCCTGTGAGATGCACTCTTTCAACCTTCCTAGAGGGAAGCTTGAGGGTCTGATTGATGGTCAGATGTGTGCTCACATGTATGTGACCATAAAGTACATAGTGATTCCTCGTTGACTTTGGAAAGGCTGCGTTCTTTTTGTCTTTTTTATTCACTCTTGGAACCAAAACCTTTCCTGCTCCACAGAAGTGCACAATGAGTTTGGTAAGCACACAGACACAGGTACACACACACACACACACACGCACACGCACACACACACACACACACACGCACGCACACACCTGCACACAACATTCCTCATGAAATATATTGTTCCTGTGAAAGTAGTAAATTATTCAGAACATTTTTGTAAGAAATCATTTTTGATGTACTGAAATGGTGACATTTTAAGTCAAAGTAAAATAACTACAAAAACAGATCATTTAAGAAAATAAATGTAAAGTGTTACAGCTCTTTTAATCTCCTATTTGCTGCAATAATACATTTTGAGAACACTGTTCAATTTAATCTGCATCATACCACAATAGATTGGCATGTTGATGGTTAGTGATAATTGATATCTTGACAGAGAGTAGAACCATGTAGCAGATGGGTATCTGGGCATGCTTGGTGGAGATTAACTGGATTATGTTAAACTGAGGCAGGAATACCTGCCCATTGTGGGTGGCACCATTCCCTGGCCAGGGTCCTGGACTCTATAAATGGAAAAAAAAAGAATTGAATTATAGCATTCGTTTATCAGTCACTGTCTCTGCTTCAAGGACGTGATCCCTTAAGTTTCTCCCATAATAGACAATAACCAGAATAAACTCCTTACAAGTATAAACCCTTCCTTCCCAAAGTTGCTTTGGTCAAAGCATTCATCCCAGGAAAATATATTAAGAGAGCATGCTACCTTCACAACAAAAGAGTAATGAAGAAGATTTTAGTATTTCTTATGTGAATACCTTTTCCTTCTCATATTAATTATTTCCTGCCAAATATCTGACCTTATAATTAAATACTCAAAGAATAAGATGATTGCAATACTACTCTATTTTGCCTTTTTTAAAAAAAATATTTTAGAGTCAGGTTACCAGCTAATTTGAGTGGTGTAAAGCTTCTGACCAAGTCAACATTACTCGATGTAAATTATGCAACACCAAGTAATTACATCACATTATGAAAAACAGCAGATAAGCCTGCTTTGTCTATAGTATTTGAGATTATAAATTCATTATCAAGTTCTTGTTATATCAGTTGCCTATGCATAGGTTGGAAGCAAAACTCCATTCTTTAAGAGTTGCTGACTGTTTAGCTCTCAGGGCCTTTCTGACCACAGCTTTCATTCTCTAAGGATGTCCTTCTCACTCACTCCTCTCTGCAGCTTATGTTAGATCAGCAGGAATTATGGCTCCCTCTGGATCCTCAGCATCACAATAATGACACCTGAACTAGGTAATTCTATGTAGTGGAAGGTTGGTGGGTTTATTCTATGCAAGTAGAAGGTTCAGTATCATTGGCATGAGTTCCTACCAGCTTGATGCCAATGGCAAGCTTTTTCTCAGTTTTACCAGAGAAAATGAGTCCCCAATGATTGCCCAAATTTCCAAGTTGAAGGAGTTCATGATTTGAGAGCCTTGCAAATATTGTGTGTGTGTGTGTGTGTGTGTGTGTGTGTGTGTGTGTGTGTGTGTGTGTGTGTCTTAGTTGGGTATGTAATTTATTCAGGACTCAAACTAGAATTTCAGGCAAGGAAGAGATGTTTCAATTTTCAGATCCAGAGACTGAGTTGATCACTCAGTTAGAAGTTAAAATAGTAAGGAGCAAAATGAGAGACTGGAAAGATGGTTTAGTGGCTAGGGATCATTCAGCTCTTTGACAGGATTGAAGTTTGCTTTTCAGTACCCACTCTAAGTAGTTCAGATCCCTCTGAAACTCCAACTCCTGGGACCCAACTTTTTTTTTTTTGTTGCCACAGGAAGCTGCATTCACATGCACATACCTACACACAGATACCTATACAGAGAATTTTAAATAATAAAGAAAACATGAAATAAGTGGAAGAAACAAGTGAGCAATAGAGGTGAGAGAATTTTGGATGACATTGAGGTATGGATACATTAATCAAAATCTGTAACCATTCTGTGTCCTTGTCACATGAACTAACTCTGTTTGTCTGTTCTTTATATGTGAGATGGTTTTTAGGACTTTTGACTAAATGAAACTTGATAAGTAAATATGTCCACCCTGAAAATAATTCATTCAATCAGATAGCTTTCTAAGCTGGAATCAATAAATGTAATAATTTATATTGCATGTCCTTATACACATTTCTATGTCAATACCATATGAACAAACCTAGCCCTCTATTTAATGGCAAGTGTTAAATGATAATGAATTCTTGATTTTTATCATAGCAGTCACTATGAAATACATTTATGTGGTGTGAATATGACCCATAAAATTGTGCTCCTTACACTGATGGGAAAGGTAGTCATTCTGTAGCTAATAAGTTCTGTATTAGGGTGTATTTATTTATTTACTACATAGAGTCTGGTTAATCTGAGTCAGAATCTCAGAACTACAAATTGACTTTTTGAAAAGATATACAAACAAAAATACCTCCTTCACAATGAATAAATTAGAACTTCAGTGAACCAGTGTTGCAAACCTGTCATTAAATAAGCTTTCCAAGCTTTTCAAAGCTAAATAAGAATTAGGGAAAAAACCTGGAAGAGAATTCACATCAGAATCCCTGCAGTCACCTTTGCCTGTTAATACTTAATTGCAACAGCACAATTTCTATAGAGCCTAATGAACAATGATGAACATAAAATGTATCTTATAAGAATTGCTAAGTTGTGCCGGGCGGTGGTGGCGCATGCCTTTAATCCCAGCACTTGGGAGGCAGAGGTAGGCGGATCTCTGTGAGTTCGAGGCCAGCCTGGGCTACCAAGTGAGTTCCAGGAAAGGCGCAAAGCTACACAGAGAAACCCTGTCTCGAAAAAAAAAAAAAAAAAAAGAATTGCTCAGTTGTTTCAAGTGGTATGTATAAAGATTCATGATATCTACTAAATCCCAACTATATAAATGCACATAGCAGTTTGTGAACTTAGTTTGGGCTGGTAGGGTTTTGTTGACCAATAACGGAAAGAGGCAAATGAGATATCTAAAAAATTTAAAGGGCAAAATAAAAATAGTCTGTTATGATTGTATCTGCAATCAAACCTCAACGAAATGTTCTGAAAGATAAACATTGGACTGGGTAGGTGGTTCACTAAGCAAGAATGCTGGAAGTATAATCATGGCGACTTGAGTTCAGAGCCCCAGCGTCCCTGTGAAAGCTTCAATGTCTGACCCGGTCCACCTGTACCGCAGCTGAGAAGTGTGCAGTGTTGTAGTAAACAAGTGGGGAGCCAGGGCGTGATGACCATCCAGTGCAGGCAAGTAAACTCAGCCTTCAAGTTCAGTTACACACAGTCTTAAGCAATTATTGCAGAGAGTGTTGCCACATGTGTGGCATCACATCACATCACATCCCGTTTGTCACTCTCTCTCTGCCACACTCACATAATCCACGCTAATTAACAAAGGGTAAAAAGGATTTACAAAGAATATCAGTGTAAGCGAGGAAAATAGGTACAGTTTTTCGAAAGTGGTCTTTTATGCCTTGCATTATTTGAGCCATCTTAATGACAATACATGCTGGGTTGGTTGACCCATTTCATGCCAATCTGCTTCTATCCTTGAAGCTCACCACTAATGTTGTTTTGCTATTGTTTATATTTCCCTGTTAGTCAGAAAAGTGCATTCATATTTGAAATCACTTCTGTATTGCCCAAATAACCATTTGAACCTCAAGTATGGCAAATATGTGTGGTGCTTTTTGATGCCAAGAATCCAGAACATTTTCTTCTTAGCAAAGGGTAGAAAAAAAAATCCCATCAATCCCCAACCTCACCACAACAACCTCCTATCATGGCCCACCTTACCCACTTTAAATAATGTAGCCATCAACACTAAAAAGGGAAGTGCAATGATGTCATTTTCTTCCTGGTTCTTGAAGAAGGATAGCCTTTAAAGTTAAATGCTTGTTATTAAGTCGGAAAGGCTGCTTTAATCATTGGCGCCTTTATGTATTATACAAATATTCAAGACCTTTTTACTTTTTCTCACTGCACATTGCTTCAAAAAAAGAACAAAACTTCAAGGGAATGTTACCCTTGTTATTTCACAATGGGGAGAATACCAAGAGTTCTCTAAGCTCATTCGAAGTCTAAGAAGGCTATTGTACCCGTTTTTTCAAACCTGATAAAAATTCAGTCTGCTGTTTGTTACTAAATTATGTATCTCTGAAGCATAAATGTGTTGGCTTTAGAAAGTTACAAATTAGTGCATTTCCATATGACTTGGGAAAATGTAATTTTAACCAATTTTGTTTGGGGTGAAAAATACTGTTTGCATTATTTTATAACACAGGGGAGCTGTCAGCCCACATGGTCATCCAATTTCTGTGGCAGAGAGAGCTTTGTTGCATCCCAAATGCGGGGCAATAAAGCTTCTACTTTTCACATTAATGCCACCAGTAACCTATAAAAATGCTCACTTTATACACCTTATTTTGCAATAGAAAATGTGGCAAGCCTAACAAAAGAATTTGGTGCCTTCTTCGATAGATATCCCATTTCTCACTCCATTATCTTTAATTCAAAAGTGTGAAACAGCATTTGGAGCTGCCCTGAAACTTATTATTTTTAATCCTTTTCAGATATGCTGATTTTATTGTACTCTAGAGGAGTTCAGTTTCTGCCAGATCATCTCGTTGTCCTTTCCAGTGTTACTGGGCCGTAGTCCTTTGTTCTCTCAGTCCATAGAAGTAGACATTACTGTTTTCAGAAATGCGAATTTGAAGACTGCAAAATAAGCCCTACAAATGTATGGGGTGGGGGGAGCCATTAAATTAAACATAGCTGTATTAAAAAAATGGGTAAATGGATAAACAGTAAATGTGTAAGCAGTCATAGAAACACCACAAATAAAGTAGGAAATGTAATTAGAGGAGAGATGAAAAGAAATATATAAATGGAGAAAGAGTTTGTAGGAAAATAGGAAAAGAGATAAGGAACCAAAATGGCATGAGATGATAGTATGGAGGGAAGGCATATCCAACGATACTGTCTGTTGAGGAGAACATGGGATGCTCTTCTTGTTCTTAGGCATTATTATTTAACATGCACATTTTAGTCTCCTTGTATCAAAAAGAAATGTTATTTTCAAGTTATAGCTGTAAAATATGGTGGTAATAATTTCCCTATAAAATGTGAAATAATACACCCCCCCGCGAGCACGTGCAGTTGTTTTCAATGAGGAATATCAGCAAATCTTTTTTTATTTATGGAGACAGAGGTTGGTGAAGAGGTAAGAATACTACACTCCAAAAATCGCACATTCATGGGACAGTGTCCCCAACAGAGAATTATTTGGCCAGAATGTCAGTGTACTGAGATGAAGAAACTGATTTATGCCATTAGTGATTCTCTTAAGAAAGATCAAGCTGAACAAGTTTCTGATTGAACTCATATTTGAAATCACTTCTGTATTGCCCAACTACCCATCTGAACCTCAAGTATGACAAATATATAAATTATAGCATATTTCTGGCATATGATACATTTTATGTGAAACAGTGTGTACTATATACACAATAGGCATCTCTTGATTATTTGTTGGTAGATAAAAGTTATAGTAGCCACTACATCTAAATTCATGTTGATTGTATTTCATAGGCAATTATAAATGAAAAGGTATGTCTTCTCAAATGCGAATACTATAAGCATATGAACCAAGAGGTGATTCAGAAAGTCACTGTTAATGATTTTGACTAGAAAAAGGGTTCAACTTTGCTTTTAGGACTAAGTGACATTGTAGAGAAGCTATGATCAGTGGCAGGAGAATCTGTTTTTTTAAGCAGTATTCCTTGGCTGGTTTCAACTTCATGATCCTCCTGCTTCCAGTTTATTGAGATTTTGATAAGCATATACCACCATGTCACACCATAACAAACCAATCTCATTCTAGAGAGGTATATTTGCATTCTATATTCCTATAAATCACCAGGGTTTTCTGTAACAAAATGTTGTGTCAACACCTTTGAAGTCAGAGGCAGGTATTTTGTGTTTCCATTTTTGCTAGGAATTCCTGACTGGATAGTGCTGTAGATCATAGTTTGGGCAGCAAGACAATGAAACAGTCCTGGTTTTACAAAAATAAGTGAGAGATGAAAGCATGAGGAATAGTTTAGTAAGCTGGTACTCTACTTGATTTGAGTTGTGCATACCCCACCTCTTTTAATAATGCACTTGGCAGCCTAGTTCTTTCCCTGCCCCTGCTGTGAGCACACATACACCACTCTCTTATGTCCCTAACAACCTTGGACTATCACATGCAGCAAGCTCCACATCTAGCCTTCTTTGAACAATAGGACAGTATTCTCTTCTTCTAAAAA
This sequence comes from Peromyscus maniculatus bairdii, assembly GCF_049852395.1. Lineage (NCBI taxonomy): Eukaryota > Metazoa > Chordata > Mammalia > Rodentia > Cricetidae > Peromyscus > Peromyscus maniculatus. The sequence continues at coordinate 23,433,590 of NC_134859.1, forward strand.
CAGACAGACAGTTGCTGTTCAAATATATACTCAATGTAAAGAATGGATAAACTTATCCAGCCTGAACTGGCTTTGGGCACATGCAAAGTTAGGAAAAACTATGTCCTCAAATTAGCTTTCAGATGGGATCTCCTATTTCTAGTCTTATGTCTATTTCATATGCATGTGATGAAAATCAGGTGCATTTGGGAAGGTCCATACACAACAGTGAAACCATTGTGTGATCTAACCTCTCTGTCAGATCCAAGATCTACTTTAACCAAACTTCCCAGTAATGAATCTCTTCCTTCTCTTTAACATCATAAAATGAAGTACCAAGTACTCAGTGACCTTGAATACCTTCACTACTGTGGCCCAGTGCCGCCTTTCAGGGTATTCTCTTCTCTACATCTTTGTTCTAAATAAAATTACCTAGTTAATTTGCAGTCTGTGTGGGTGTTTCTTTTATTCTTGAATAAAATGCAACAGCCTTGAAACAAGTCCATACAGTGCCCTGACCACCTATAACAATAGAATTTAACATTGTACTAAGACATGTATGGGCAATGTATATACAAGACAAACCACATTGCTATTAAATTTAAATGGAACAAATAGTTTTATGAAAAATATCAAGGTTATCTTTCCAGTAAAACTGAGACCTGGATTAAATTAAAAATTAGAAGCCCAAGTAAAATCTCAAATAAATTTTAACTCTTTTAAGAAATATAAGTAAAAATAAAAACCTTCTAGACTTAATGAATAATTGAGTCCTTTCTTCTCCAACTCAACTGAGTTTCAATCCACTTTTCCACCCACAGATAAACACAAATCTCATCAGCTTATTCTATATTCTTGTACATTTTTCTTTACATTAATATATATTCTTATATGCTAATATACTACCTTTTTCATAATGCAAAATTAAATGTTAGAATTACACTGTTTTTCTTACATTTGTCATTAAAATTATATAATTGTATACGTAATAACAACTTAGAATATACTAATGTATTTTGGACTCTTGTCTTATTTAAATTAACATACTCTATTCCTTAGAATGAGTATACCATTTGCATTTTGATAAACACTGACTTGCTTGAAAATAGTCTTATATCTTCATATTAAAAGTTGAGCCGGGCGGTGGTGGTACACGCCTTTAATCCCAGCACTCGGGAGGCAGAGCCAGGCGGATCTCTGTGAGTTCGAGGCCAGCCTGGGCTACCAAGTGAGCTCCAGGAAAGGCGCAAAGCTACACAGAGAAACCCTGTCTCAAAAAAACCAAAAAAAAAAAAAAAAAAAAAAAGAAAAAAAAAAGTTGAAAGTTGATATCAAGTGCCAATCTCAAAATATGCATGACATTTGCAATTACTAAAGCATATAGATATTTGAGTTCTTCCAATCAAAATATTTTACACTTTAAAATATTTATTTATTTTTAAATGAAAAATACAAACTTTAGAAACACATTTAAATGGAGGCTAAAGTATACATTATTATAGGAGGGAATTGTTTTAAAGTACTTTTTCAGACAGAAAGAGATATCTTTCTGGTTTTGTTATTTTCCTCAAAGGGGTGCCTCAGCCATTAAAATGTGCATTTGTTCTTGATTTGTGAGGAATTTTCACACAATTGAATTCCACACAAACAGAGGAGGATAGGAGCAAAAGTCCACATGATAAGAATGATTTTACTTTTTATATGTTTTTGTTGTTTGTTTGTTTGTTTGAAACATATATATTAAAGCTTAGACATTCAGTTATTTGATAACAAGAAAATAATTTAAAGCTACAGTGAAGATTTTCTCTAGACCTGCGTGTTCATCAGGAGGATCAGCAGATGCACCCTTAAATCACTACGAACAAAATTGCTGTCTAAATTACAGTGCTCAGGCTTGTAGTTCTTCGTTTGTCCAGCTTGGTCTTACTAATTTTAAGCTTTCACGTGGCATTCTGCAGAAGTTTTGAACCCCGAGGTTGCACTCAGGTTTTGTCGTGAACACCACTGATGCTGTGCTCTATTGTGCTGTCAGTCCACACACAGGGGCTGTTTTGAGTCAAGCCTGTGGCTCACTTGGGTATCATCTCCATGGTAACTTGTTTACAAGGGCTGAAATACAAGCTGAAAATTCAAGGTTAGCCTCTCCTTTGTTGCTGTTTTGATGTTTTTGGCAATCAGAATAATGTGGCTAGAAGACTTGATTTAAATAGCCTCATGGCAGGCTGAGCCAAAATAAAACTCCATACAAAAACGTGCTTTCTTCATCTTCCTTAAAAAAAGAGAGAGAATTCAAAATGAACTTTAATCAGAAACATCAGTTATAACTCCCTTTCATATTCCAAAACAACAGTCCTCTGGCTGCACTTTGGAATCACATCATGGGAAATAGGTTTAAGTCTTTGAATCTTTTGAAGAAATCATTTCCTTGTGCATATGTTCTTCCTTGGACGAAGAATTTGGTTTGTTTCTGACTACCATTGTATTTAAATGAAAAATGAACAGTTTACTACCTGTGCTGAATCTCTTCACCTGCCCAGAAGATGAGCTGTGACATTCTAAAAATGAACTCTATTTCAATGTTATACAATTTATATTTCTCCAAAAATAATTATAAAGTGACTCTGGTGGTGATGGTAGTTTAGTGGAATGTTTAATGTCATTGTGGAAAATTTAAGGTTTTTTTTGGGGGGGGGAACTGTCATTTTTGTTAGTTTGTTTCTTAAAATAAGTCATATCTTAAAGGAATCATAAATCTCCAGGCCTTTCAAATAAATTTCCACTAAATAGTGTACAGTAAAAACAAAAACATTTTAAAATTTCCTTGCTTTTTATATCATCTTTATGGAACCTCATGAACATTTGAATAATTCAGCATAACTTCTAAAACTGGAACACAACATCCACAACTATTCTATCATTAAAAGTATCATCATGTAGAATAGTATTGATCTGCAAATATAATAAGGGGCCTATTAGCATAAATGTGGTGATTTAGGAATAGTGGAAGACATATTTTAATATACACAGTTGCATTTAGATTTAACATTGCTAATGATGGAGTGACAGAGTAGTGATCAACACACATCTCTTCCCTTAAGACTCTTCTTGCCTCAAACCTTCTCTGTTCTTCTCTATCCAAAGCAGGTGTGTATATCAAACAAGCAGCATTGGATGTTGCAATAATTGTTTTATTTGTTGGTTTCACCTATAGATTGCCATCACCATGTCTGATATAATGATGTTTGTTAAAAATAATATCTAATTTCATTACGGTTGATAATCTTTCCAGGGTGTTATTAACTACATCTCCTCTCCTATAGTGACCCTTCTGATGAGTTTACATTTGGCATTTCATTTCCAAAGCTGACATATGCAACATTTTATTTTCTTTATACTAGGTGAGGGAACATAAAAGGCAGCCTGTTACTCATCATACTGTATATCATGTATACTTAGAGCTGTATTTTTTGTTTTGTATTTTACTACTGCTGGTTATTCAAACTTGATAACCAGAGTTTGAATTCCTAGCATATTCATAAATGCTAGGCAGGCATCCACATCTGCCTACAATTCCAGCATGTGGGAGAAAGGTAAGGGGAAATCCCTGAATAGACTGGCTAGCAAGACTAATTTAAACAGAAAACCTCTGGTCCAAGTGAAAGATCCTATCTCAAATACAAGGTTCAGAAAAATGAGACCCCTGAGGTCTGCAATGACTTCCAAGTTATGTACATAAACATGCAACTGCACATGTACAAACAAGCACATACAATCACACATGTACCTACACATATGAAAGTATGCACAGACAGACACACAAAAGTACACACACACACACACACACACACACACACACACACACACGAACTATAAATATGAATAACACATTATTCAGTATACAAGGTTTTGTATTAGAAAACGTTGTAAATGAAGCACTTTATTATAAAATAAATTCTTTCAATTACCTTTTGGGAGAAGATTGAAGTAACCTATGGATGACCTCAATTTAAATGAAAAAAAAAATTTGCTTTTATCAATTTGCTTCCAACATGGCTGCAACCAGAGACCAATAAAATCCTACAGAGTGGCACACCGGTGGATTCCACCACACAACATTATGGGTTTGGTTCTGAAATAAAGAGTAAAGGATGATGTTTTCCCCTTAATGAATGTGTATTAAAATAGATGCACTTACTGCCAATGGTGTTATATGAACTGAACTGCAAAGATCGTTATATGTTGTCAACAACACAATTAAGAAACAACATGCTTCTACCGTCATTTAACCTCACCGTTTACTTTAATTAAGCTCACACTGCGAAATCTTATTTTTTCTTTTGAAAGATAGAATTTTAAAAATGGTGACCTGAGTATCAGAATCCACTTGAAATTCACTCTTCCATATTTTAGAGAGCAGGAATATTGGAAGACATGATATAGAAATTGTGGGATCACAAAATATATGACTGACATGCACCTAAAATTATTGCTGTTAATTTCAATAATTTGCAATAAAATAAATTAATGATAAAAGAAAGAGATTAAAATAAAAAAGAACAGAATCCTGGGTCCTCAGTTCTAATGCCTAGCAGTTCTCTCTGCCCAAAACAATGAACAAGCCATGCACCATTAGAGAAGAACAGATAAATGCCAGTCAAGCGTGCACGTATGATACAGAGAATCTGCTAACAGGACATCTACACAATAGGATCCTGCCAGCTATTTTCCTTCAGGCTCCTCCTGTCAAATGGCATTGTTTTTCACAGGGGGATTATTACTTAGTAATTCTTTATTCCACTTCCCCTGGCTGCCAACAAATTATTATTGAAACATGAAAATATAGATAATCTTATTTCATTTTATAATCAATAACCAAGAATGAAAAATCAAAATTCAAATTAGTATTCTCCACACTTACTACTAAATCAGTTGCACTGACTTACTATGGCATTCAAGCAATTGGAAAAGCATATAAAAAACTCTTGATTTGAAGGATTAATAGCTAATAAGTCAATCAATTCCATAACAACACCATAACATTTGAGAGACAGGACTAGCTAGTGATTTTTGATTAAATATTCATTTTAGCTTGACTATCTTACTAGGTAGCAAGATTAACATAATGTGATGATAATTAATCAATCACAAAAATGTATATACAGGAAAGGGTTGTAGTACATGATAGAGTAAAACATAAATATTCTGAGATGGCGATTAATAAAAGCCTAAATAACACAATTTTTTTTCAGAAGGAAAATGTCAAATTTTGAATAATATCTTGAATATTTAACTTGAATTTATATATGCATATATACTATTTATATATAGACATAGATACATATACATTAAATATGAAACTTATAGAAATAATTATTTTTATTGGAAAAAGGCAGTGAGTGGAGAAGGTTGTGGCTGATGCAACAGCATAGGATCAGATGATTGATTGGTAAGTCCATTGGGAAATTTCTGAATTACATCAACAAAAAAAAGTAAATTTTAGTTCTAAAATGATAAAATATCTGTTCTTTTTTTTAGGGGTGCTGAAAACATTTGCCTAGACATGAGTTGGACCTGAGATTACAGCTACCTGAGAAGAAAATGTTTCTGGCTTAGTTTAAGAGAAGAATTAAAAACTGGATGGTCAGTTGGCATTGAATTCCCTACTGAATACATAAGCAAGACTGACTACTCAAAATTTTCAATTTCCAATCTGAAAAAGAGAATATAATCTCAAGAGCAGAACCAGATAGATTATTGAAAGGTAAAATGGCTTTGAATTTCTTTAGATATAACAGGGGACAATGTCTTTTATGGTGATTATCTAGTTTTGTGTAACATCTTGCTTTTTGATCCAGAATTCAATGGTGAATACTGTTCTATCAACATTATTCAAATTTCTGTATGCTAGGAACACCAATATTCCTAACGTTTATTGAATATGTATCTTTAATTCTTTTTTCTTTACCAAACAAAAATGATCACTTAAATGGCATTAATACACTTGAAAGCTCCACTTATTTGTATACATTTTTGTGGAAGAATTTGAGATGAACTCACTGTAAGGTGAATACTACAGACATTGTTTCCATGTAATTCTCATTTGGAAATACGTGAAGGCACTAGAAATCGATTTAAACAAATTAGTTATCTGCCCCTCATTACTACACCTTATGAAAAGCAAACTTCAAGTACTTCACCAATTTTCAGTTTTCTTTTTAACATCAAAACATCAAAATGTTCTTGACTCCAAAAATAGACTCTCAGGTAATTTTTGATTAGGTTAATTTTTGGTTATCCTTTTGTAATAAAATTTAAAATTTACATTTGTATCCCATAAACTGACGTCCCCCACATACACCATAGTATGTAAGTTAAGACACCATAGTCCTCTATTCTTTTGGCAAACATGTTGATTGGGAAATGTGAAAAGTAAGTAAATTCTCTGGAGACGGTTTTACTGTTAAATTTTGAAACTTAGTTGTTATATAAACAAGCTCTTGAAATAAAGAAAGAAAAGTCCACACACAAACTTCTTTAGTTTGACAAAGCCATTGGAACCTGTAAAACTTGAAACCTTCAGAACAGAGAATAGAATGTGAGCCCAAATGAGGGGCCCATGAACACAGGGCAGACACAACTAAATCTCACACAAGGCAGGGCATAAAAATTAATTAGTGCAATTGGTGAACATCCCTGAAAGATGCAAATATATAAAATGCACTTGTATAAAGATCAACTTAACAATTGGGTACTTGAAATAGTGGCTGTCAAATGGTTATAGTTATCTTCAAATAGCAACATTAGGATTGCTATAAAGAATGTCCACTCTGATACATGCTAATATCAAAAATTAAAAACAAAATGAGAAGGTAGCTAAGGAGAAGAAACACTCAGATTCATAAATGTAGTCAGAATGTCTGTAGTGGGGAGTGTCTCGTGAACCCCAATGAGAAATGTGAGTTTTAAGTTAAGTATATCATTAAGGATATATAGTACATTCACAGTGTAAATTTGAGATTGATGCATAATTATGTTAAAGGATAACATTGCACATATTTTAAAAAATTGTTTCCAGTTACTTTCAATGTTATATTTCAGGAACCAATCTAGGTAACCACCATTCATTTTAAGATAGTTTGTAGCCGGGCGGTGGTGGCGGCACACCTTTAATGCCATCTTTCAGGAGGCAGAGCCAGGTGGATCTCTGTGAGTTTGAGGCCATCCTGGGCTACAGAGTGAGTTCCAGGAAAGGCACAAAGCTACACAGAAAAACCCTGTTTCGAAAAACCAAAAAAAAAAAAGATAGTTTATAACATGAAGTAATATTTCCTATTTTTTTTTCCTACAACAAAAATGTACTCAGTGAAAATTTCAGGGGTCTGAAATACACATTTCCCCTGAAATTAATTAACAAGAATCATGGAAAATGGGTTCATGCCCTGAGTTGGAAAGAAAAAATTAATAGATTAGGATAATTAATTCCTAAATCTTGTATACATTTAAAGGAACTGCTTATATGTGCCAATAATCTTTTGGCTGTCTCCCAAATGGTAAGATGCTGGATTTCTTATTTCTTTTCTTAGTTTAACCATAACATTAGTTCATAGAAGCCTTTAAGCACAGGATTCAATACTGGCAGCATATGCTTTCCTAATTGCATCAATTCAGGCATTTTATTTTTTACTTGAACATAATTTGAATCTCAGAAAGTATCTGCTTGTTAATTTCCTTTCTTATGGATTGATTTAGATTACCTGCTAAAAGTGCTTATAAATCATCAGCTGTTTGCTAGTCAATTGGTAATTAGTGCTATTGTTAAAAAGTTTATGCATTGTGTCATAGCTGACAATATTTATGGTTCAGATGGAGTGGTCATAGGAGAGAGAGATGACAGCTAATACACACATAGCAGACAATTTCTGCAGTTAAAGAGGAGATTCCTGCATGAAGAAAGAAGGAGGAAGTGGAAAATATGTCCCCAATTAAATGTAGAAGGAGACTTGTAAAAATACTGCCTGACAGTCACCCAAATCATTTTCTGTGAAGATTTTGAAGTTGTTACTTTTCTTGTTTGGAAAGATTTTTTAATAGTTTTTCTTTAACTATTTGAATCAGAACATTTGCATGATTGAAATTGATTTCATTGAAGATGGAAAAACAACAGTGGATATTATAATCAACTCAGAGTAGAAGTTTGATAGAGGAAATTCAGGTTGAATGTATAACAAAGATAGGGTAAACAGGTCAGACTTATTTCTATACCAACCTAAGACAAAATTTCGGTCGGTTTAAGGAATGCTTTATTTATTTCTATAGTAATTTAATATATTTACATAGTCATTTTTACTCCCAAGTTCCAGGGTGCAGAAGCATGCTAAACATTTTCAGGGCCAGCTATAAGAAACAGCTATAGCTGAGGATATAGCTCACATAGTAGACTGATTGCCTACCATGAAGGAAGCCCTGGATTTGATCCACGGTAGCCTATAAATGGAGTATGGTGATGCTGACATATACTTGTCATCAGAGGGGTTCAAGAATATCCTCTGCAATAAGTGAGTTTGAAGTAGGATAAATGAGAACATATCTTAAAGCAAATAAACTCAAGCTAAATACCCATAGGGTGACTTTATGTGGAGAAAAACATGGACAATTTATCTTGATTGTGGCTGAAAGCAGGACAGATCACAGAATACATCAACCAGTAAAATACATCATGCAGAAGTAGACAAAGATGTAACAAGACCCGGAGAGGCTAAAGGGCATTCACTGTTTAGTTTATAATTATCCCTAGCTGCTTATTTGCATCTACAAATATACTCAAATGAAGGAGCCATTGACAAGCACCTTTGAGCCATGAGCCCCTGGCTAAATGCAAAGAACCTTACAAACAATTCCAATCTGAACATCATACCCAAGGCCTACATAAATAGGACAGAAATGTATAGAAACATTATTAGCTAAGGGGGTATAACTGTAACATCTAATGAATTACTGGGCATCTACTAACATCTCATCACAGACTTCATATCATCTCTAAGATTAAATAATCAAACATAAGCTAACAACAAGCTTTGGAGAATGGGAATCATAGTCATGAGGTGTTCTAGTAGCATATCTGAAATTTCTCAGTTAAATAAATAAAATAGGAGGTATGCTGATGATCTATCCAATAAATAATATGTCGAACAGGGGAAAGTATAAAAAATAAACATGTAAAAATTCTTTTTTTTTTTTTTTGAGACAGGGTTTCTCCGTGGAGTTTCAGTGCCTGTCCTGGATCTTGCTCTGTAGACCAGGCTGGCCTCGAACTCACAGAGATCTGCCTGGCTCTGCCTCTTCAATGCTGAGATTAAAAGCGTGCACCATCGCTGCCTGGCAGAAATTCTCCAGTTGAAATTAGGGTAGCTAAAGTAAAACAAACCAACCAACAAACAAAAAGTCTTAGGTGACTCAATAGTAGATTAAATAATAAAAACAATGAAATTGATCAACGTAATAATCCAATCGTTGGAAAAAATAAATGGCAGAGAAATAAAGAATAGGGAGATCAGCAGATTGCATCTATATTAACTGACATCCATGTAGTAGTTGTACTAACATGAGAGGGTAAAGTGGGGGATGTGTATTAGTTACTTTTCTCAGTTACTCTAGCAAATTACCTCATCAAAGCAACTTAAGTAGGAAGCACTTACTTTAGTTCAATGTCTGAGGCTCCATTTCGCATGGCAGGTCAGGAGCGGCAGTAGGAAGCTGAGGGAACTGGACTCACTACATCCACAGCCAGAAAGCAGTAAGAGATGAATGCAGATTTGCATTTTGCCCATTAGATTTCTGGGAATCCAGTCATGAAATGATGCTGCCTATGTTCAAGGTGGGCCTTTTCACCTCATTAGCCCAATCCAAAAAGTCTCTCATAGTCAAGCCCAGACAGAGGCTGTCTCCTAGATGATTCCTGATCTCATGCTTACGGAAGTTGAACCAACTCCATGTAGAAAAAGTATTCACCTTTCCAAATCCCATGAAATATTCGCCTCACCCCAAACCTCAGCAAACCACAAGATCAGTACAAAGATATCAATGCCTAAGCACGTCACAGAATTAAAAGACACAGGCAAAGGGACAATTCTTACAAAAGAGAAATGGCTCACTGTGTATGGCACTATGTTGGGTGGACAGCTGAGTACCAATCAGAAACAAAAGATAATAGACTGTGGCTAGGGAGACAAGCTCAAATTGCAGAAAAGAGACAAAACCAAATGTACACCTTACCTTTCACAAACAAAGGAAAAATGAACACATGCACTGTGAAACATGTGTTGCCTGCAGAGCTGCCTTATCGTGAAACTAGTGAAACTAGAATTTTTAGGGAGACCACAGCATAAATTCAAATCCACGACTTAAAAGAGGGTAAGTTTGTCTAAAAGGTAAAGAAACTTTAAGATAGAGCTATAAATTTCTCTATTTGCCTAAAATTATTATCTGAAAATGATATGGAATGGTATGTTTGAAACTGTGTATTATACATCTAAGAAGCAATACACATCAGCAGGTCAAGGAAACAAAGAAATGACATTAGAGTGGAGGATGACTGATGTAATTCAAGTGCACAGAAATGGTGTCCATTTGTTGCTCTCTTAAATGGTGAAGCCAGTCTTCTCTTCATTCCCTGTCCAAGTCTTATGGCCAAGCTGTTGTTACAAGCACAAGTTTATCTCACTTAATGTCAGGACACTTGAACTTTCTGTTGCTGCTGCATGGACTGGCAGAAAGGGCACAAAGGGCTTCAGAACGGTTGAGTTCCATATGTGTTTTATATGAAACTTCATTGCATATTTTATATGTAGATATGAAAGAGAGTATATGTTAATAGGGTTTTGTACATGCCAGAGACTTACTGACTTTCATCTCCCCTTATTTTGTACATTTTATTTAGACATTTAAATTTCCCTGGCTGACATTGTATACAATCTATATCCCACAGAGACCTTCAGTTTGAGACCCTCCTGTTATCAGGCCCAACTCATAAATATCTTTTTTTTTAAATTTTCTGTTTCTGAAATTAACATATTTGCATAATTTTCTCTTAATTTTCGCCTTCCCACCTCTCCTATGGACCCACAACCTGCTCCTCCTAACTTCATAGCCCCTGGCCTCTATATATTGCTCACTCCATATATAAAATAATCAATCTTACTTAAGTAGTAAATAAGCCATATCATTCCCATTGTGGAAGAGTTATTCTAAAAAGAGCTGATTTTATTTATAATTACAATTAAGTTAATTTTAAATAAATTTAAATATCAAGTCATCACTTACTTACCTCAATATTTCCTTTTTAATCCATTACAATATTGATAGAATTCTTAGTTACAATTTTTTTGTTAATTCCTTGTTCATTGAGGAATCATAATAATTTTGAATATGGTCATCATGAGAAATGAAATCATATTTGGTAAGCACTGTCCAAATGGATTACATTTCTCAGAACAGTCTGAGAGATCTGGAACAAATTTGAGACAGACATCACAAATTGCACCCTGCCTGAAGCCTGGGGGGCTCTCGACAAGTATGTAGTTCAGCTTTACGTTGCAAGGTATAATTCTGACAATCCTCTCCAAGTCAAGCAGCCTATGTTGACTAAGCTGTGCCTGGTTCCCAAGCATAGTAAAGCTGAATTGTGTTGCATTAAGATGTGAAAACATCCCTATCATGTGATAAGTGAAAGAAATTCCAGTGGGATCCAAGCTTGTATTTTAATGCCTTTCAATGATTTTGTCAAGACAAAAGGATTGTGTCTATATTCCTCACCCAGAAGGAGACAGGGGAACTTATATGTTTATAATTTCAGAGTTCATATTATTTGAGTACGATTAAATATGCTTACATTTTACACCAAAGTTACAAAAATTTAATTTTCTTTTGGCCATTCAAATGTACTTGAGTGAACCTAGGATTGTGTATTTACTATACCTGCCAATAAAAAGCATGGGGAAGCCAGCTAAGATTCAATGGCAAAGATACTTTCTGCAGATAACAGCTATTTGCGTAATTTGAATAGAAGAATTTGCAAAATTCAATACATATGAGGCATGGAAAGATAAGAGAGCAAGTGTATGAAATGGGTCCTTTGCTTGGCTTAACTACAATAGAAATATATAGTAAATGAAAAAAGAATAAAAGCTAGAAAAATTAAATACCAGAGGAATTGGCTTTTCTGGTTTAAGAGTTATAGTAAGCAGGGGGTGCTGCCTCCCAGGGCATATTTGGCAATGTGTAGAAGAATCTTTGTTTTCACAAGTGGAGAGTGCTCTAAGACAGCCTCTCATAACAAAAGAAGTGTGCTATCCAAAATGCCAATAATGTTAAGGACAGAAGAGCTTGTACCAGTATATCCCAAATGTTTAAGAAGACATTTTTTTATGTTTCATCTGTCTATGATTGCTTACAAAAAAAAGCATTATGTTAAATGTGGAAAATCCTCAATTTTTGTTGGAAAGATAACCACATAGGATTGGCTGACATTCAAAAGCCAGATCCAAGTATAACTTGTGAAGGTTAAATTTCTTTCAACTTCATCCAAATCAAGATGGGATTCGTCTAGAGAGATTACAAATCCTAGCCATTCTCTGACATGTTTCCTTGTCTGTTAGAGAATATATAACAAATGCTGGTCAGCGATAGATCCCCTGTCAATTGCCTCTCTTCCTTTCCCTCAACTCATTTTCTCCAGCCTGATGGAAATAAAGCAGAGATAGACAGGTTGTGTATGAGAAAGGGGAAAGGAGCTGGAAAGAAACTGAAAGACTAATCCACTGTGATGCCAGACTTCACCAGCGACAGTGTGCCAGGACTCGAAGGAGTGTGCTTTAGGACACTGTTAGTGCTGCCGCCTAAGACTGTCTTTCATGGAGTGAGTCAAGTTTCCCTTTCAGATTTGAAGGCAATTGTCACTGTGTCACAAAACTGTTATTCATTAAGGCAGCCATTTTTATTTTTAAATTAGCATTTCTACAGAATTTTTGAGATTGTCAATGTATGATGCATTATCTAACAAGGACAATATTTGCATAAGGTGTTTGTTACTAGGGATGACATAATGCCAACTGCAATATAGAAATATGAGATGAAGTGGAAGACCATACTTAGTTATCATCATGCCAGAGAATATAACAATTGGATATACTTCTGATAGTGTTCTAACTAAATAAATTAGAAGTTTCTTTTATCTATGTAATCAATTTTTATGATTATTCTCGCTGTATCTTCAGCAATCTGTCACAATTACAAGATGTAGAGAAAGACAATCCCATTTATATTGTAAAATAAAACAGTTATGGCTTCCACTTTATGGTGTAGCCTTTCTCCCCACAAACAAAGTTATTTGTTCTTTGTCAAGGTTGATGTAAGCATTCTCACCTTCTTCACATGGCCCAAAATAGCCTAGGAGCCAAATAGCCTCTTTATAGGTAATTCACCTCCACCAATCTGCCTTCGTCTCTTTTTATAGGAGCAGCTGATAAACTCTAGGTCAACCTCAATCAGACATGCAACCAGAGCCTCTGCTGCAGCTGTCCTTCTCAACTGGAGTAATGCCTCATAGCTCTCATCTCTCTTTTTCAGTTCTAATTTTCAAAGGGGGCATTGAATCTTTTTCCACTTTCAAATTCCAGTATCTTATTTCATTATTTTACCTTCTTTCATGTAATGAGAGTAGTTTCCATTTCACTGACAACCTTAAATCAAAATTCTATATAGTTCCATGGTCACATGGGGCCATCTTTTCCATTGTACTCATGTCCTCTAATTTCATACCTGCAGTCAAAAGTTCCTGTGCCCATGCAAAGCATTAGGATATGCACTTGATATCACATCTGCTTTCTGTTCAGGACCAAGATTCCAGCAATGTTCCCTCATTAAATCTTTGCTCTTTACTGGTAATTTTGCACAGTCAGAATAATTTTATTTGGGGGACACTAAAACACTTTCTTGTCTTAACATACTCCCTCTGCCTGTTGCTGCCACTTTGTTGCAGTAATCCTACTCTTTAAATCAGTTATCTTTATTCACTGCGTTCAATTCTTCTCTGACTGGTCATGCCCATAGTTCCATTGAATTGCTCTTGTCAGGGTCACCAATGCCTTCCAAGTAGAAAAATCTAATAGTCACACCTTACTTCTCACCTTGACATCACATTTGGCACAGTTAATTACTACATTCATTGATACCTTTCCTTTGGCTGTGGTCTCACAGATGTAAAACTTTCTGGAATTTCTTCCTATTGCATTATTCAGTCCTTCCTATTTTTCTCTCTCCTTTGATATATTCTAGTAGAGTGAACTTCAGTTTAAATCATGCAACTCTTATATCCTCTGTACGGTGGAGAGAGCTTGGCTACCAAATCTACTAGTTTAAGTCTGTTTGTTCATAATTCTCAAATACCCATTTCTAATTTACATGATTCATGCCTTTGAGTTGTGATATATTTCTTACATTACAACGAAGTTTAGATTATCAGAATAAAGAACTATGTATTTATCTTCTATAGATCACTTCCCACATCTAATTAGTAAGGAGATTTTGCTAATGTTACATTTAAAATATCATCTGAATATTACTTGTCTAATTATGGTGGCATTGATTATACCCCTGTGCACAAAATGTATAGTGATACTCTGACTATCCAGTAGCTAAGTAAGAATGTGATTTTATGCCAAATGAAAATGATTATACAAAAAGTGGAAATTTTAAAGCAGAGACATGACATATACAGTGGGTATATTGTCAGGGAAAGCTGGATAATTACGGGGCTGTGTCATCAGCCAGGATGACTGGAAAACTATCAGAATTTGAGAGAGAGATGGGAGTGGGGGGGTGCGGGTGCTCCCTCTTGATCTCAGACAGAACATTGACATACTAGATTTGTGATCTTAGATTTGAAGCTGCCAAAGTAGTAACACAATAATATGTCAATATATTTATGTTCTTTTGAATTGATTGGTTTTCAGTATGTCATTTTGTCAGCCCAAGCAATATAGCATGGTTATGTACCAGCTATCAACAGGAAGACTTTTAGCTTTCTAATGACTGCCTCTCTTTCCATTCTTACTCTACTGAGAAATGACCCTCAAAAACCACTGAAGACTATATTTACTCCGCTAGAATCCTTAAGCCACTTCCTCTTTTATTCCTAGTGAAAAACAGCATTATCACCCTGTTCTAAAATGCATAACAGGACCGCAAGACATGGAGATCACCCAATGACGGGAAATGGATGAGATGTACATGAACAGCCTGGACATGAGTGGGGGTAATGAAGGGCGAGGGTCGAGGGAAAGAGAGCTTGGGGGAGCAGGAGATCCCAGCTGGATCAAGAACAGAGAGGGAGAACAAGGAATAGGAGACCAAGATAAATGAAGACCACATGAGAATAGGAAGAAACAAAGTGCTAGAGAGGCCCACAGAAATCCACAAAGATACCCCTACAATAGACTGCTGGCAATGGTCGAGAGACAGCCCGAACTGACCTACTCTGGTGATGGGATGGCCAAACACCCTAATTGTCTGAGGGAACTGGATGTAGAGATCCATGGCTAGGCCCCGGGTGGAGCTCTGGGAGTCCAATTAGCGAGAAAGAGGAGGGTTTATATGAGCAAGAATTGTTGAAATTAAGGTTGGATAAAGCACAGGGACAAATAGCCAAACGAATGGAAACACAAGAATTATGAACCAATGGCTGAGGGCCTCCCAACTGGATCAGGCCCTCTGAATGGGTGAGACAGTTGATTGGTTTGATCTGTGTGGGAGGCATCCAGGCAGTGGGACCAGGTCCTGTGCTCATTGCATGAGTTGGCTGTTTGAAACCTGGTGCTTATGCAGAGTCGCTTGGCTCGGCCTGGGAGGAGGGGACTGGACCGACCTGGACTGAGTCTACCAGGTCGATCTCAGTCCTTGGGGGAGGCTTTGCCCTGGAGGAGGTGGGAATCGGGGGTAGCTTGGGGGAAGGGGAGGGGGAATCTGTGGCTGATATGTAGAACTGAATTGTATTGTAAAATTAAATTAAATTAAATTAAATTAAATTAAAAAAAAAACATAACACAATTGTCTCAGACCTCCCAGCATCGACTCTTTATTCTTTTGGATTTTGACCTCTCTGTCATAGGTACCTGTGCAGGGTTACCATTGTCTTTGTTTTCAATGTGCTGAGGACTTCCTAATATTTCAGATGGTCAATATATTCCAAGAAAATCAGTTTTGTTAGCCCCCCTGTTGAAGTTAATTGAACAGCCACAAAAGCCTTCTGTAACAGGATCTTCGATTTTCAACTTCGCTCTCCTTAAAATGAAATTAGGAATCTCTCCATTTTATCCTCTCTTTATTTAACCTCACTATCTTCCTTTAAGCCTTTACTCAAATCTCATGTTCTTCTCAAAGTCTACTGTTTAAATCATACTCCGTTTTATTTTATTTTATTTTTATTGTTCAGGATTCTTTTTATTTTCCTTCCACTTTTTTAAAGATTTAAAATACAACCTTCTCTTATACAATGTATCCTGCCCCCAGCACTCTCTCCCCTCCTCCCAGATCCCCTGCCACTCTTCTCCCATAGATCCACTCCCACCACGGACTACCATTTTCCTTCAGAAAAGAGCAAGCCTCCAAAAGACATCAGCCAAAAAGGATGAAATAATACAAGGCACAGGCTCTCATTTCGAGGCAGGATGTGCCAACCCAGTAAGATGAAAGGGATCCCAGAGGCAGGCAAAGAGTCAGACACCCCGACTCCCATTGCTAAGAGTCCCACAAAACTCCAAGCTTTCAGCCCTAACATACACACAGTGCCTGGGTGCATATTTATGCAGGCCCTGTTTCAATCATTGTGAGCCCCTGTGAGCCCCACTTAATTTATTTAGTGGGTCATGTTCTTCTGGTTTCCTAGATCCCCTCAGGCTTCTAAAATTCCCCGTCTTCATCTTTCCCATGGCCCCAGGAGCTCTGAGAGGAAGGACCAAACAGAGACCTCCAATTTAGACTCAGCATAATGTCTGGCTTGGGTCTTCTAAACTCCTTCTCCCAGTCTCAGTTTCTTTTTTATTTCTAGTCCATAAATCACCTTCTAAGACAGCATGTAATTTATCCATGCATTGATGCTACATTTTTGTTAACGTAACTTATGAGAAGGTGAGCTATAGAGGAAATAAGTTTGATCATCTCTCATATACAACAGATATTTGTCCCAAAAATGAGTATTCTTGCTGTCATTTTTATTTTACAGGTATTTTTCAATTTTTCATGAGAATAGCAGCATTTTATCCTATCCTCTTCAGAAACTGTGTTACAGACAATCATAGGAGTGAATGTAACTAACTGCCAATACTTATGAAACTAATCAGTCCATATTTTAGCTGTGAATTTTGTGGTAGGATGATTTAAATCAAATATTATTTTTTATAAGTCTGTTTGGTCTCTGTTTTTGGAATAAAAATATTAATCACTAAAGGAGTAGTTCATATAAGTCTATGAAGTAGACTCAATTTTTCTTCCATTTTCATATATATTTAGTTTTATTGGAATTAATTATATTGGCTACACACACACACACACACACACACACACACACACACACACACACATATATATATATATATATATATATATATATATATATATATATATATATACATACTCACATTCACATTTAAATAGAACTTCTTATAAGTGTTTCAGAGTTCAGTTGACACTATCTCATATTTTGGGCTCATGCTACATTAGATAGCAGGGTTTAAAGAGTGAGCATGATTTTACTTATGTACTCACAAGTAGGCATGGTTGTTCACAAATATATAAAAACTAATGCAAGTAGGCGTGCTTGTTCACAAATATATATATATATATATATATATATATATAAAACTAATGGATTAAGCATATGCAATTTTAAATGAATAAAAACATTGTCTTGACATAAACTAATGAATTAATTACTAATAGAGATTTTTAAAGAAAATGTATCTATTTTATGGAATCCTAAATTGAAGAAAAAGGACCAAAATACAGTAAAGTTAGAGCCTTGTGCTCTGAGGTGCATGCTGAGTATTTTTGAAATGTATGTCATCTGTGACTTAGTTCTATACACTTAGGTATAAAAAGAAGCCTGTAAATTTCTGTTGCCCTCACTTTGGCTCTTTGTGCCTCTTAGTAAATGACATCATACTAAATATGGACTAACTGCTTAGTGCGTGTTATTAATCAATTTATAATATGCAAAACACTCCATTTTCATTTTATTTTAATGTTTAGACCTTACTAAGTATTTCTGTGCTACATTGCCTGACTTATGACAGTGTACACATCAGAACATATGGAATTCTCAGTGAGAAGAAGGATCTCAAAGGTATGCAGATGAGGACACCTGGGTCTGGAAATAAACCCAACCCTTACTTCTGTTTTATTCCTAACTTCTTCTGCAGCGGTCAATCAGCATTGTAGCTATAGCAGTGTTTGAGTTGTAAATAAAGATCCTTGAGCAATGGAAAAGAATGCTGAACGGTAGACACTGTCACATGAGTATATTGGTTGTTGTTGTTTATGCATTACTGTGGTAAATTATTAATGTGCTTTAAGTATACACGTTTTGTTTGAATCTTTAGGAATCATCTCTAAGGAAGTGTCAGATGGTATTCTTATATTAAAGTCACATAGGCCACTACTATATACTGTTTCTAGGACTCTTTGTATTTCCCTGTATCTCACATATAAGATAAACTCCATTGTGTGGCTTCAATGAACACTCTCATTTCATTTGCTTGTAACCAGAGGCTTTTTTTCTTCTTCTAAGAAGAAGAAATAACTATGAAATTGCATTGGTATTACTAGAGTGCAGAGAATTTTGGCAAATTCAAAAAAAAATGTATTTTTTAACCTAGGCACTGAAGTAGACTATACTTCCATTTGTAAAATCTTTCAAATTTAGGCTTTCCAGATGTTTTTTTTTTAGTTATTATTGAAGTGTGCAGCAATATTTTGATATATAATTAATTTATAAACAAAATAATAAGGTTACATGGTGGACTAAGCCTTCTTATGTCTGTAATTTTTTAATTACAATATTTGATTTTTGTGTGTTCAAAATTCTACTTGCAACTATTTTTGTTTGTGGTCAATTGATAAATATTGGTTTTAAAATAAAGCAGTTACATTAGATGTTGTATGTGATGGTGGACACATTAAGATAAAGAGATCTAGGTTCCTTTCTGACATTTATATTTTTATTGAGTACATCTAGGAGTTATATAGAGCTGTTTCTCAAAAAATTATATGTGTGTATTTGTGTGTGCATAGCAACTACTAAAACATTCCAAGTAATTTAGGATTTCATACATTGCTCACAACAAAATCTTAAAAACACAACCCAAAATGTCAAACTGTACATGTTTTATAAGTAAGATTTAAAAATATAAACCAAACGAAGCACAATAAAATTCTTCAACGTCATACTCAAATCATTATCTATTTTCTAGTGTGTCCTTAGTAAAAACAAAGCATATAAAATATAGTACATCTATATTGCTCTATATTACTTTCATTCTTAAAAGTAAAATATGAACTTCTTGATGAATGACTATTTAATAGTACTTTCTTAAAATAAGTTCAATAAATACTAAATTTTAAGAAAAATTCATTATTCTCTATCATTCATTCACAAATTTATGTTCATCTTAAGTACCATGACATGCATTTGGTAACAACAACTTTATGATAGGCATAGAAACAGGAAACCTAGATTGCTGGCCTTATTAGAAATCATATAGAGTAAGAGGGACAGAGAATGCATAAGTATCAAATAGAGATTTGGGGAGGGAGTGATGCAGGATGGGGGAAGAAGAGGGAGAAAGAGAGAGGAGAGGATGTAGGAGACCCTGGAAGAAGAAGAGTTGGAGGACTAGTAGAAGAAAAGAAGAAGAGCAGTAGGTGATGGAGAGATGCTTCAGCAGTTAAGAACAATTTCTGCACTTGCAGAAATAAGAGTTCTGTTCTTATCATACACTTTGAGAGGCTCACTACTGCTTCTAAACCAAGTTCAAGTGGAATCCTAAATCTATGTCCACTTACAGCAAGTACATTCATGAATACACACACTGATCCGCCTCCACCCATCCACAGACACTTTATAACACAATAAATATTTTAAAAGAAGTTGAGAAGAAAAATAGGAAGAGAAAGAGGAGGCTTAAAAAAGCTGTAGTGTATTACATACATAGAGAAACTGCAAAATTGTAGTGCTGGTAGACTCATTAGACACTCAGGTGGTCTTAGAATCCTTATAGTATCGTGACAACTGAGGAAGGCAAGAATAGTTAGACACAGCCATGGGAAAATACGGAGCAAGTCATTCCCAATTAAGTTCAAAGATTCAGGAGAAGACACTACTTTGAATTTACTGAAGAATGGAGAACACAGAGACCTCTGCTCAAAGCATGCTAAGATATATGTGGAGAACCTGGAGAGAAGGTTGGGGGCAGAGAATGCGAGCATGGAGCTCAGAGTGGGTTCTGGCTTCGCCAGCAACAGCATCTCTTGGCTCATATTTGTGTAAGCCTCTCTTGTTAGAATTGAGGGCAGTGGTCTGTAAAGCCTAAGGGAATAGATTTGCCAGTTACGCCCTCTGATTTTTGTTGCGGAAAAACTTTTTTGTTCTAGTACACAAAGAAGTGTTATTAAGTGGAATTTTGGATCAAGTGCTCTAAAAATATTTTCATAGAAACTGTGCTAGTTTTTGCTTTGTTTTGCTTTCTGTTTATTTTGGATTTAACGTGGCCTTGTTGAGTGACATTCACCTAATATCCACTTCTACTCGTAAGTCTTCGTTTTATTTGGAAATAGGTTCTTTGTAGACATTCACCAGGTCAACATTGAGGTCAGGTTGTATTAGAATGAGCTCCAAGTCTATGGGCTGCTATTCTTATGAGAATACATGACCCACAGAGATACATATGGGGAAGAAAACCCTGTAAATAAAGATGGCTGCAGATGTGGCTGTGCTAGACAGCAATGAGTGACTGGAATCCTTGGGAAAAATCAGGAGTAATGAGGCAGGAAGAGACAACAAATCTCTTCTAGATTCTCAAAGAGGATGAGCTTCTTGAAAGTTTGATTGCAGATATCCAAGATCGAAATTGTAGGAGACAACTAATTTCTGTTAGATTAAATCACCTTATTTGCTATAGTTTTATTAAACTTTTAATAAAATATTTAAAAACATATATAGACCATGTACTTATGAACTTAAATATATAGTCCATTGCAACATGAATAATATATACAATTTTTTATATTTGGATATAAATTGGAGAACCAAAACTCATTTAAATACTAGTAACTTGAAACTGTTCCAATTTTACTTTGTGACATATGTCAGTTATTATATTTGGGAATCCCCAGTTACCATTATCTCTCTTAGAATGATTTTCAGATTCTTGAAATTTCTTCATTTTCCTTTGCTGTCCTTGTTTCCATTTTTGACATTGTAAGTTCCATGCTGGTCCTTAATTGGGTGTACCATGCAGTGCCTATCTGCCTTCCTTAGAATCTGATTATCCCAAATCTGGTTTTTGCTTTACTTCCTTAACTGCAATTTTGTCCTACTAAGCAACTACTTTGTATCAGATATATGGGTGTGCAAATATAGCAGGAAGAACAGCATCAGCAGAACTCTGACTTCATAGAGGTCAGGTAGCATTAGAAAGTTGAAAAAATAACATCCAAAAATAAATGCTAGTAAATTTTAGTAAATAGAGAAACTTCACTTGCAAGCAGATTGATATAACAACTTATTTGAATATAAGCAAAATGCTGAGTAGTAATGTAGAAGTTATGAATTGATATTGGTTGGGACGTTTAAAACAGAATATGAAAAGAAGGTATGGGGGCTATATATACATTTTTTTCTTCATACCCAACTACCTAAGATCATGTTTCTTCAAGATGATAGCATTGAAAGATAATTACAGGGTCTGTGACGAGAGTACTTCTTATCATCCCCTTGTTCTCAGCTGAAAGAATCAATTGTTATGAAAGATACTGCCTGGGAAAAGATGGGGAATGAAGTAAAGGCATTTTTCCTTTACTTCCATATTCATTTCTACTATCCTGGTAAGTACTTTAGTTTTTGACAATTACAGTTGCTATCTGGTCAAATTTATTTGTATCTAGCTATTGCCCAGTCTTGTTGTAGGTATTTTTTTCTTCTCCTTTATTTGACTCTTTAGGGGGTCCTGCCACACAGCTTCCAAATAAATCACACACAGAGGCTCATTCTTAATTATAAATGCCGAGCCTTAGCTAGCCATCTTTTCTTAACTATAAATCATCCCCATATATCTTTTGCCTTTGGGCTTTTACATTTCTCTATTTCTGTATACCTTTTCTTTCCTTCTTACTCCATGTCTGACTGTGTAGCTGTATAGCTTGGTGGCTGGGTGGCTGGGTGGCTGCGTGGCTGGGTGGCTGGGTGGCTGGGTGGCTGGGTGGCTGGCCCCTGACAACCTACTCTCTTTGTTCTCTTACTCCTTCTTCCTTTCCTCCCAGATTTCTTCTTCTATCTATTCTCCCTGCCTGCCAGCCCTGCCTATCCTTTCTCCTGCCTTACCATTGGCCATTTTGGTCTTTATTAGACCACCAAATGTTTTAGACAGGCACAGTAACACAGCTTCACAGAGTTAAACAAATGCAACATAAACAAAAGTAACACACCTTAAAATATTCCCCCACACAGTGTCACATATCTCCCTTCCTTATTTGTACATGGCAAGAGCAAAAATAGTTTTGTCTCCCGCTCCTTCCCTCCCTTCCCCCTCTAGATATGGATATCCATATACCATTTTCTCCTCAACTTTCTTTGTTACATTTTCTACTTTGCTAACTTTGATTCACAGGTTTTCCCATTGACTTTCTAAAATACACACATGAGTGTAAGTGTGTGTGTGTGTGTGTGTGTGTGTGTGTGTGTGTGTGTGTGTGTCACAGTATTGTTAAATGAAACACATGTCAACAAGAAAAATAAAACTTAAAAAATGTGAAAACAATTCTGAATTCTAAAGGATTTTCTCTGCTTCTTAGGTTATACATCTATTCATGTCTTTTTGTTTATGTGACAACCACATTCAAGTGCTTTTGATGTCACACTAAGTGACTCAAAGCCGTTAGGACTTTGAGAAGTTTTCACCAAACACACTATAAATTTAAGCTAAATTTTACCTGCGTGTCCTATTTTGCTTTCCTATCAAGGGTGTGCTGGAACTAAGGAATTGATATTACATGAATATTATTGGGCAACTAACTATACTTAGGGAGTATTCTTATATACATTTCAAAATTTAGAATTCTGACTATATATTTAGATTATCATGGATTTCTTGATGACAAATCTGATTAAATAATCCATGTGAGGAATGTTTCCAGAACTGTTTATGCCATTTTTTTTTCAGAACAAAATCAAGCAACTAGGGCATAGTGAACATTGAAGTTTGAATAATTTTATGCCTTTAGTAGCACCACAACAAAATTGCTAAGATAATAAAGGAAGTTGTGTAAAGTATCACATGGATCATTTGGTTATATATTTGACTCCTTAATTTAATCCAAAGACATCGATTGCCTCAGAGAAAGAAGATATTTGTATAAAGCAAAAACAACTGTGAGAAAAACAACCAACCAGGAAAATTCCATTGGAGTCTGAAGATGATTACCAAGTAATACTGGAGCCCTACTAAGAGCCAGATGATCAAAATAGGAAAAGGAATCAAGGAAAGGTATGTAACAACAGCACATAGCTAAGGGGTGAACATGTAGGACTGACTGGAAGGGAGCATGAGAAGACATAACAGGGAGACAAGAATGCCATCTAAGATGAGCTATTGTTCTTTGAAAGAGGTTGTGTAGTCTTTTAGTTGGTACATCAAGGATAATTTATGTCAGTTTTTTTTTTAAATTTCACAGAAAAGTAAAAGGGAGAGCTTAAACTATGAACATATCATGTTCTAAAAATTTAATAAACATGATTAAATGTGCAATTCTGTCACTTTTTCAGACCAATATTCCTATATTTTACATGCATGAGTAAAAGGACACATCAAGAAGGAGGCAGGATATATGAGATGACTAAAATGATATGCATAAGAGGCTCACTTAGATACCCATGTTTAAGTAATGTAATGGCATGGATAAAAGAAAGAGTATAATAAAATGCAGAAGTAAAATGGCATAATGAAATGCATAATTGGACAAATGTAACGATATGCAAAGGAGAAAGATGTAATATGATACACATTCTTGAGGAGTGTAATGAGATGCATAAATAGAAAGGTGTAATGAGATGTGCATGTTTAAGTAATGAAATGAGAAATATAGGTTATAATAACATACATGAAAGTAATTTAGTAATAAGATATACAAGGGGAAAGCTTTAATGAAACTCACGAATGGAAATATGTAAAGATGCTTAAAGGAGATGTAATGAGATGCACATATTTGAAGGTTAAAATGAGTTGCTTTAATAGAAGTGGGTAATGAAATGTATATGTTTGAAAGGTGTAATGAGACACATTAAAGGCAAAGAGTGTAAAGCATTTCTCTCCTATGGAGAATAATGGTTTCTGAAAGCCTTGAAGAGACATCATCCTAAGAGATTTCACTATTACGACTTTAGTATACACTAAATGTTACCAGCAGCTTTGCCATTACCACATCGCACAGAATCTCCCATGGGCCTGGCTTTATTTTTGTATATATGCTTTAAAACACAGCCCCATGCCTACAGCCACATTTTAGAACAACTTAAGAATGATACTGATTATTACCCATTAACACAGGAGGAAGAAGAGAGTAAGGAAAAGAAGAAACTTTACAGCTACTGAACCTTGATTTCCTCAAGGATCTATGCTGGGAATCTT
Source organism: Peromyscus maniculatus bairdii (assembly GCF_049852395.1). NCBI lineage: Eukaryota > Metazoa > Chordata > Mammalia > Rodentia > Cricetidae > Peromyscus > Peromyscus maniculatus. Next base: position 23,458,519 of record NC_134859.1, read on the forward strand.
TGGGTAATTGAATGTTCCAATCACTTTGCCTTGTCTTTTGACAATTGCAAAAGAGAGCTCAGAGGTTATCTTAGTAGTTCAAGGTCATACAGCTAGCAAGCATTGCAAGCAGAGCTAGAAAATATTCTATCGGGCTTTGCAATGCCCATTTCTAGTGTCCTTCCTGTTTTTCTTTATGTATGTATATCATATATATATATATATATTTTCTATACTTGTGTTTGGTTTTATTTTTCTGGCTAATTACTGCTAATTATGGCTGAATCTCCAAAGGGGCCTTATTAACACCTCCAGTCATGAATGTCACACATTTACACAGCTAATAATTTTGCCAAGAGATGGTAAAGAATAACAGAAGAACCACCCTTGGGACATTTGAAAAGTACTTAGCTCTGATGTTTTCCTGAACAATCACAATGTATCTCATATAAAAACTATTTGATGAGATATGAATTAGGAATTTGGGTGAAATAAATAGATGATTTTTTAAAATTAAACTGGGAGTTTTGAATAGTGCCCTGGCACATATTTTGACCAGACTCTTATTTTCTTAGTTGATGAATATAAAAAAATGAAACCATATTAACTAACACTTTAAGATATTTGTAATGAGGCCTATATTTTGTAGCATATCACAGACTGATTTTGCTTTTTTGGAAAGTAGGACTAAATGATATAAATCTTTGTAACATCTATTATAGTAGAATAAAATAATTTTATATATAGTTTAACATACATTATTCATATAGACTTTTCCATAATCCCAAACAGGAAATTAATATTTTTTTCAAAATATTTAATCATTTTAATGAATAATTATGTGATCTTAAATTTTTTTCATTTAGTTTTTGGTAGTTTATACTGATAGACTGACTTAACAGGGAAAAAAATCCTAGAAAAAAAGAGGCAATTTTTCTATGATGATTGCCGGCAGTAATTTATTTCTGGATTAATTGCTTACAGAATGACAAAGGCATTAATTGGAAAAGAGAATGAATTTTTATAAAAGCTGAGTACCACAATTACTTCCCCTTTTATTGACAGAATTCAAATTAAGCCAAGTACAACATAAATTTGTGACCTTTCACCCTCACACTAATAACTTTTCACAACCTTAATCAATCAGTCTAATATAGCAATTATCATCTCACCCATATTCCCACTGGAGTCCATGATTATTTCTGGATAACTACTTATTGTTCAATTAAGACTCTATGAAAAGAGGCCAAACATTGGTCACTTTTACTCATTAAAAACTTTAAGTTTTATTCTGAATATTTTCCCACATAGTTCAGGTAGGTTCTCATTAGTAATTAATTATTAAAACTCATTCACCATTCAGTGGTGAGCTGGATCACATGTGAGGCCTGGATGGGTATAATCAAATCAATAGGTTTGTTTATGTTGAGAAGCAATAGTAACTCTTTTAGCAGGTCCAGCACAAAGATGGATGAGGAGTGATTTCAAAGCTTTCACAGAGTTTGTTTTCTGAATTAATACAATCAGCTAAACAAAACTTCCAAAAGTGTGGTCAAATGACACAGACAGTATATGCCAGATATATTTTCAATCACCAGCACAAGACCATGTGAACATAACTTGTATTTCTCAGGAGGAAGGATTTCTGCACTCAAGTGAATAGTCTGAAGCTAAGCTGCACTGGTTCAGATCTCACACTTGCTAGCTGCTACATGTGCAACTGTGAACAAAATGCATAGTTCCTGAGAGCCTCATTTTTCTGCTGTCTATTGTATGCCTTATCAAGATTAAGTAGACAACATCTGAATTGTTTCAAGAATGTAATAAACTCAGAGCCCTTAGGAAAGCCCATGCATCTCAAATGAGCAGTATAATAATGAACAGTAAGTTTGGGTCTCTCTGACCATTTTCCTTTAATAATTTATATCTATGTAAGAAGAGATAGCATTGTGTTTTGATTGTATCAGATGTTTGGACCATATCCTTTGTTTTATTTATAAAATAAAACTTAATTTAAATAAAAATTCTAATGGGATGGAACCCACTCTCTGGTATTTTGAGTATGAAACTTGGAATTTGTTGGTTATCATAAGCATACAGAGAAATCAATAATAAATATGGTCTCTATCCACACATGTAAGAGAGAAAAAAAAGAAATAAGAAATGGGGAAAAGCAAGGAAGCAAGAAGTAAGGAAGGTAAGAACAAGGAAGAAAGGAGGGGAAGAGAAGGAGAGAAAGTAGGAAGAGGAATGGGAAAGCCTGGAAAGGTGAAAGGAGACCGGCAAAGGAGAACAGAGAAAAAACAGAATTACTAACAATTACTAGAATTTCAGTAGAACATGAGAGAATCTCAAGTCAAATTATATTAGACAAAAAGAAAGTTGATTGACTCAATTAGGTTAAAAGTACAGAAAGTAGAAGCAATTTAAGCCCTGCTGGACTTAGATTTCTAGGTACTGTTAGGAGTAATTTTCTGTCTAAATCTCTTCCTGTGTCTAGGGGTTCCTCCTCCCTTTGAGTTGTGGGCACTCAGTACACTTTTTTTCACATGGTGGGCACATTAGCCAACCCACAGGGACTCTGTGAACACCACAGCTTAAAATGTACATAATATATGTGACATGCTTTGTACCTTCTCAAAAATGCCTACTGGTTACTGGCCTACTTGGAAAGCATATCCATTCCTCAGCCAATCTTTTCTTGTTTGTTTGTTTGGTTTTTCAAGACAGGGTTTCTCTGTGTAGCTTTGCGTCTTTCCTGGATCTCACTGAGTAGACCAAGCTGGCCTTGAACTCACCTAAGTTTAGTAGGTGTGGATTTGGAGTGGTCACATTAATGTGGTACAAGATGTCTGTTGTCTTCTGTCTTATGACATGGGATCTCAAAAAATGCTGCAAAAACTTTGGGAGAAAAAAAAGACATGTGCCATCTTTAAAAGAGCTATCACTTATCTTTCTTTTTTCTCTTTTCTTTCATTCTTTCTGTCTTTCTTTCATCTATCATCTATCTAACAACTATCATCTATCAATCATATATCTATCAATCTAACTATCTAACTACCTACCATCTATTGATCATCTATTTATCTATCTATCATCTATTTATCTCTCTATCTATTTATCTATCTATCTTCTATATAGAGATCCATGGATTTTTATTTTTACTAATGTGCTCATTCTATGCCAATTACTGTTAAGGAAGATAAATGCTCTCCTTTATTTAAATACTGTGAAATGAGAGGAAAAAGAATATTTATTTATTTATATATATATATATATATATATATATATATATATATATATATATAAATGGAGCAAATGTAAACTACAGTTTCAACATGTAATATAAACTGTATCATATTTAAACATTAACATCATCTAAATTCACAACAGTCATCCTAACTTACAGGAACTAACGGTACTCAAGAACCAGAAACTCACATCATTGGGAAAATGAAGTGTCATTCCCTTACCGCACTGCTAGAGCAGAAATAAATGTGCATTGTTTTTCAAATTTCATTTTCCACGTGAGTGGTTTTCTTTTCTGAGCATGTTAATTAGTTGCATATATTTCTCCTAAGAATGTGAAATATAAAACAAGTAAACAACCCACCCACGACTTTTGTTCTGTGCTAAAAAATAGTGTGCCAAAAATGAGGTGGGGTTGACTAAATGTTATTAATGATTCTTCAGTCTAATGTGCCTACTCTTACATTCTAGCTGCCTCTGTTTCTTTTGATGTTTAAAACCTTCATGGTTACGTATGTTTAAATATAGCTAACACTAGTGTAATTCAAATAAACAATGTAGTTTTTATGTAATTTTTGATTAAAATTTTTTCTTTCATTATTTTAAATTAAAGTGGAAAGAATAGAAAATTAAATTCGATGCCTTTTCAGAGAGCCATATCAATTGATTTTTATTGATGCCATGTTTGTTAGAGGGAAGAAGTGAGCTATAAGAATTAAATGCAATCATATTAAGATAAATTGATCTTTATCAAAAATGTGAAGGAAAAACGGTAAGAGTCAGAGGGGGTGGAGACACCAGGAGAACATGGCCTACTGAATCAACTAAATGCGGCTCACATGAGTTCACAGATACTGAAGCAGCGAGCATGGAGCTATACCAGGTCCTCTGCCTATACATTACAGCCATTAGTTTGGTGTTCTTGTGGGACTCCTCACAGTGGGAGCAGGTGTCCCTCGGGACTCTTTTCCTCCTCTTTGACTTGTTCATCCTTTATATGAGGGCTTTTGCCTTGTCTTACTGTGTCCTGTTTTGTTGTGTTTGGTTGCTGTATTTTAGAGTCCTGCTCTTTTCTGAAGGGAAATGAGGGAGTGGGGATGACAGAGAGGGAAGGTGTGGAGCTAGAAGGAGTAAAGGGAGGGGAAAGAGGGAAACTGTAGGATCTATTGCTTGAAAAAAGAATCTATTTTCCATAAAAATAAATGAAGAAAAAGGAAAATGTGGAAGAAATATAAAAATAACAATACCTTACAAAACCTATTGGTATAAAAATACAAACTATAGCTTCCAAAATTAGAATTTATTCTGCTTATACTATTTATTTAATCCAATCCAGGAAATAAATGTTTAATATACTTTACAATATATATCCTCTATGGGAGATCTCATTCTTCCCACCATTTTCTTTTAATCTTACTTAGGAATTATTTTAAAGATGGAAACATTGTTTCCCGGGTAAAGAAGAGTTATATCAGGAACCTGACAAGATTCACTATATTTCTAGGGATTCACAAATATTATGTTTACTACATAGTTGATAACATATTAACATCCTGTTGCCGTTCATCTAAGGCCGCACAATGGCAAATTTCCAGTGCAATATGCTACGAATCAAAAGCATGGTTTGCAAAAGAACTTTTATGATCTTTAGTTAAGTTCTACCTCCAGACTCTACAAATTGCTGAAGAGTCTAAAGAATGTTGGAAATTCATGAGATGATTTCTTTGAAGACTAATAATGATGTTAACCCTAATACCTTTACCTGGGATATAAAAAAGACTAGTGAGAAACAGCTTTAGGAAAAGCACCACTTATCCAACTACAGTTGAGAAGAAGATATTTATAAAAGAAGATGGTGATAATGGACTTCTCTTTGGTTTAAAAAAATGGTGGGGACTATCAAACCACATTTGATGTGCATAAACCATTGGTAGCCAATTGTTAATATCACAATATTAAGGAATGTCTAGAAGATAGAGATGTCTTTGATGAAAGAACATGGGATAGAGATGGAACCAGAATACTTGGCTCCCCAAATACAGTTTGAAGTGAGGAGGCTTCATTAAAAAAACAAGAAAAAGGCTTCCATAATTTTGAAGCATCAGTGAAAATATGATATAAACACGAGCTTGGAAAATGACTGTGGCACATATGAGGCCCTGAGTATATGCTCCATTTCTTTTAGGACCTGGATATGGGGCTTAATAAAACCAGAAAATAACTTTAGAATTGATTCATACTTACATAAGAGAGGTTTAGTTACCCATTTTTCTGTATCAACAAAGACTCCACGAAATATAACTAAAGAAAGATGGAATAAAAATGTTTCCTGATATACCTAATGATCTCTACACTGATTTCTAAAATATGAATGATATTAGTATTCATGTAAATACTTCCCATTAAGGGGTATTTAAAAGGTTTATAAAGTGAACAATGTCATATAGAACAAATAAAGAATTATGTGCGTGATAGCTAAGAGTAAGCACTAGTACTGTTCTTAATCATCATACATCATCAGCAGATGGCAGCCAGAAACTATCTCATGTTTTCTGAGATTGATGCTTTAAATATTGACCTTCTTTCACCTATTATGTGCTTCAGAACCCTGAGCTACGAACCATATAAACCTTTTACTTGTCCATGTATCTATATGCTCTTTTTTCTCAGCTCCTACTTCTTGCAGGCCCCTGCTTTTTCTCAAAAGACTGCTGTTATCACCTGAAAGTCTCTACAGTCTCACTAATGAAAAAAAAAAACCTTTGTAACTATTTTGAATTTCAAGAAATGTAAAGGCAATAGCAACCCACCTATTCACTATTAACTGCATTTTAGTAGACTTGTACATGGAAAGTATAATGCTAAAATTTCAAAATGGGTAAAATACAGAAGCTATGAACTAAAAAGTACAATGCCGTTGGCTACATGTGAGGTAACAAGACAGTTCTGAGTAGCTGGAACACATTTGGGACAGAATGATTACTTTTGGAATTGGACCTTATGGGACAGAGGCCTAATTAACAAGATGGTGGGTTCCAAAACTCATTTCTTTCTCACTTTTTGTGTTTGTCTCAATTTTCCAGCCTTCCAAATCTCATGATATTTTATAACCTTAAAAATTGTCATGAAAGGGTATTTCTAATCTTTAAATACAGGATATTCATTTTCAATGGTAATTTCTTAATATTTAAATATTTCATTACTATTTATTTTACTTGTTGTCAAAATAGAATTACATTATCATCTACCACCTCTTTCTTCCCTCCAGCCCCTCCCAGCAACCTTCCAATGAACCCTTCTGATGCATACCACCTTGATGATAGTCTCTCTCTCTGGTTATTGATGTTCCAAATACATATGTATATGTATGTAATATAAACTGCAATTTCTATCAGAATTACGGTGTATGGTGTATCTCTAATCAAAACTAGTCTAAAATGCTCTCTAATGTTCATACAAGTTTGACAGTGTGATATAGGAAGACATTTGAGGGTTTCCTTTTTTATTTTATTTTATTTTTTTGCTGTTGCTGATGTTATTGATATTTTGCCTTATGACAATGTAATCTTCTACATAAAAGAAATAACTCTCTGTAAGATATGAGTGAGTGAAGGTTGAATAGAAGGGGAGGTAGTAAGAATATCTGTGTTTCCTACACTATCGAGAGTTACATGGTGAGAGGAATCATATTCCCAAAGATGAAGGAGAGTTTCAGCATGAAAGAATTCTGGTTTACTATTTGTCTGGCATATACTATCTGCAGTTTCCCTTCCTCCCATTATATGTAAGATAAGATTAGATTAACATATATAGTCTAAGGTCTTTCTGCAATAGATTTGCTGTGAGGGTGCACTATTATTGCTTTCTTGTGTCAAAGTCAACAGTATAGGCATTTACATTATTCAAATATATTTTAATTCAACCTCCTATGCCAGAGTGTACAAGTATTGACAGAAGAGCCAGGGACCCAGTGCAAATATATGCTGCTTGGCAACAGAAACCAACATTTCATAATTAGACAGGGCAAAGATTCAATGGGTGAGTTACACCACACAAGATGTAAAAGTGGTACTGGAGACTTCTTCTAGGATACAATATTGTACAAGTCAAAGCAACTTCCTTAAACACTTATCCAAGTCTTTAAATCTGCTCTAAGAAAAAAATAATAGAGTAGAAAAGATGAAAACAGGCTATGACAGAGCTTAACCTAACATGATTGGAAAAAATTGAAAATTGGACTCCATTACATTTTCTGCTATCACATCAAATGATTAATTTGAATTATAGAAAGAAGTAAAGAAAATGACATTTCTCACATACCTGGACTTGTTCCCTGGAAATATCATTCTTGCTAAAGTAGTTTATCAACTTTCAAGTAATTGATCTTTGGCTCAAGTTAATTCTTTTTATGGAATGATTGAATATTCATGAGACTGCAGCTATATTTTAATTATGTTTCTTGATCAGTATTTGAAATCCAGACTAGACAGACACCCACACATTCCTAAGGGGATGAAAGCTATACAACCATTTGTAAACATCAGCTGGTCTTAATCAGCTAGGTCTTAAGAAATGAATCCATCTCAAGGTGAAAATCACAGAAACAATCTGCCACCAACACTATGTTATGAAAAAAACCCAAAAACTCAAGACTTTAAGTGAACCAGAAATACACCCAAATAACATTTTTCTGAAACAACATACCCTTATAGAAAATAATTTTTCATTTATAGTAGTATCATAGCAGTGACATCTTTTAAGTAACAGGAAATTCTACAGCTGAAAATAAGTATAGAAGACATGCTACTTCTTGCTAAGATTCTTTGTCATGGAGACTCTGTCTTCAAGCCTGACCATACACAAAGTTATTCTCTCTTCAGACAAGTGCATTTTGATGTTTGGGGATGGAAAGTGTTAAATTCCATGTTCTTGTCTACATTCACTAATGAAATACTAGTTGGGTAAGGTTAAGGAGGTTCTCATTGATTAAAATATTAGCTTAGAGTGCATAAGTGCAGAGGGTGTCAAAGCTTAATTGTACTAAAAGATTCAGTGCCAAATTATACAGTGTATTAAACAACATAAGAAGCATTAAAAATTTACAGCAACTCAGCATTTAGTCCTTATTATATTGTCAATGAAAATGATAATTGGGAGCTTAAAATAAAATTCACAATAAAGAAACATTTTCATTATTTCAAGTACTTCTTATGTCACTGTTTTCTCCCTTTTTTCAACATTTTTATTTAAAATTACTTTACATTAATCACTGTTAGCCAGAAAAATACGTCATGGGAATAAAATGCACATTCAACATAGTTACATGTTGCAATGAAGTGATGTGAAAGATATAGACTGACCCGGCTCTTTTCTTTCTTTTCTCTTCTTTAGTTTTAAAACTAAAGAAATCACACCACTTGCAAATTCTGGAGGTCAGAATGTCAGGAGAGAGCTATCACATAGCAGTTGAAAAATAAAGAATGCTTAAGGTTAAAATGAAAGAAATAATATATACTACAAATTCTTTAGTTAAACTGAAAACCTCAGAGGAAAAGTAGGAATAAACAGAAGGAAGAATTACTCCATATTAACGTTTCTTACTAGGACTTTTTTAATCAAACTGATGTAAAAAGTACGTGCAATTAATGCTAAATAATTTAAAGCATCGCATGCTCTAGTATGACCACCATCATTCTCAGTCTTTTATTTGTGCTAATTTATTAAGAGTTACAATAACAATTAACATTTGTAAGCACTTATAACAGTGCATTATAGTATGGTATTATATGATATGCAGATGAGAAAAAATAGAATCTACAGATTAAATAAATTAATACTTGGAGAGGAGAGGATGGAGCCTTTAAAGATGTTAACTGGTCCAGAGAAGGTACTATAGGATAATTAAACATCCACCTTATAAGAAGATTTAAAACTCTAAATGGTTCTCTACTTTTCAGGAACAAACTACCCCTGTGTAAGTTGTATTCACAGTAAAATTTTATTTGTAACAGAGATTTTTGTCTTCCATTTCATTCTATTATTGTGTCCTTTTACTCTTGTTATGTTTTCATTTGAAATTGGTAATATTTTGAATTTTCTTTGAGTTTTATTGAAATATTTCATGAACCTGCAATTGAAAATGGAATAACATCAAAGAACATATTGAACAAATTGTCATGGCTTTGATGTTTAAGCCAAACAAATTTTGTAGGAGGATTTCAAAAAGGTATGAAGTTATAACAATTAAAACCAGTTAACCTGTTTCTAGAAAGGCATAACATAGGATATTATCAGGAGATTTAGGTGCACAGTAGAAATAGACAAGTGAAGCATTAAAAATGATACTGGCAAGACATGGTTAACTCCAGGCCTACATTAGCTCTATGTCTTCAATGCAAATTTGGCTTAACTATTACATCTTTAAGAAGTTTGCTGACATGTGCTGCCGTCTTTTTAAACTATCCACTTAAACTGTTGGTAAATTGTTATATTCATGCTTATATTACTATTTCCTTTTATCTTTAGATGCAAAATGCTCTCATTCATATCCAATAATTCATATGTGAATTTGGGAACTGTCTGTTTACCTTATATGATTCATTTTCTTGATTAACTTTTCCTATTTTCATACAGAAAGTTTTTTTTTTTTTGCTCATTTATATTTTAAAGTGAAGAGTTGCCAACTAGGTGAACTGCCTTCTGGGCAGAGTAAAGCTTCTCTGAATATTGAGATACACAATGGAAAAACAATTTCGATTAGAATCTTTAAAGTGTTGAGAAATTTTTCATATGACACTAATGAAATTCTACAGCATACTATAATGTTCATCATTGAGGCTTGGGGTATCCAAAATCCTTATGTTCTGGAGAAATTTTGGAATATTTTTGTTTGTAGATGTCTCCCTCATGCCTTTTGGAAGTGGAGGTCAGAATACCCAGAAAAAGCTGGTAATCTGATGGGTTGAAGATGAGAGTTCCTATCTCACCCTACATCCTGGTGTGGTACTTTCATAAATGCATCCATGTAAAGAAAATGAGGTATCTAGAAGTATTTGAAGACTCAATGAGAGAGTTGCTGGCACCAATTTTAATAGTACAGCTTCCCAAGTGAACCAAGATTACTGACCAGCTAGGCCTTTGTGCTACATAATTACTTGAGATTTGGCCACCAAAATGGTGCCAAAATAATAATTAGAATTGTAAATTTTACTCATACACAGAGATAGATTATAATTCTTGGCTACTGGTGCTTACAATGACCGGGGAGCTTGAATTCATACTTTGGCTGATCACAATCCCATCTCCATCATAGTGTTACCTCTTGCTTTACAGGCCTCAATGTTGGCCATGGGGAAAGTATGGGTTATTTGAGGCACACTTTGACAGTGCAGGCTATATATTATAGAACATGTTTTATGTGGTCTTCTAAGCTAGCCCCCAGTTATCCTGTCCTACAACCTTTTTGAAAAGGTATCAAGGATTTATAAGATATAAAATGGGGAGAAAATGCACTCATGGATACAGAACAAAGTAAACAGCCACTGCAGTCCTCTGTTCTGCCTGGGGTGAATGGAACCAGCAGTCCAACCTCTGACCAGTACAAGAGAGTGAGGACACCTCTCTCCTCAGTTTTAAGCAGTCAAGTAATCCACCAAGAGGCCAGGACCTAAGGCTGTTACTCCAAAGCTACTGGAAGAACAAATACACACAACACTTCTCCTTTATGTCTAGAGAAGGTTCTAAATCTAACAAAAATCTACATACAATGAGAATGATTATCAAGTATTGTCCAGGAGAATGAGAGGGTAGTAACAAACAAAAAAAGGAACTACAACAAAAAATAACAACATTAAGCAAGAAACACACACTGAATGTCCAGACCATAGGTAAATGGCAAATTGTAGAGATTATTCCAATATCCTGAAGAATCTAAATCTAGTACCCAATATGCTCTTAGCTAAGATATGAGAAGAAAGTAACTGTGACCATCTAGCCTTCAACCCCATCAAACACCTGAGAAGGAAAATAATATCACCTGGGGTAAACATGAGGAGCAAGCAAGCAACTTCCGAAAAATGCAAGAAATGACCGAGACAGCTGGCTGCCTGGACAGTCACCCAATGTTTCTCTGCAACGTTGGGGCACCCACTTTTGGCTAGAGTCCTAGAATATCTGATAAATCATTTTCAAAAGCAGGGAATTTTAGCACACTGTCCTACCCTTTCTTGGCAAGGTTCACCAGTCATTTTTCCTTGTGTCATGCTCATCCAGAAAGAACAGCATGTTTACTGTCAACAGCTGAGGAAAGAGGAGTTCTATATCTAATAGGTCATTTATGCCAACAATGAGATAAATTCTATATGGAGTGTCTTTGTTTCCCAACATCCTTGGGAGTGAAAGGATCAGTGCCACCAGGAGTGATCATGTCTCAAGTCAACAGAATTCTAAGGTAATAAAACACTTACATGCCATATTCTCTAGGTCTGTGAAGTGTCTGAAGATTACCTACCTATCTGACATATATTTCTGTATATCTGGAAAATCTAACTAACATGACTATAAGTATGACAAGCGTGGGTGACTATCTGTCCTACAACTTATAAATCGTTGCTGTACAGTCTAGTGAGCCATTATAATCCATGTTTTAGGTTTCCTTTGCACATGAATTGCATGCCTACTCTGATCACAATGTCATGGAAAGCAAAGCATAGCCAGTGATTTCATGAATTGAACAGTTCTTCCCATTCTGCCCCAGGGCCACTTCTCTCTTCTGGCTGCCACTGATAACATAATACTGTGTCAGCAGGGTGTAAAGGGTTTAAGTGATCGTCACCTCAGCATAAGAGAAGACAGTTATAATGCTTTGTTTTACCACTAGGCTACAAATATTGAAATAATAAATCTAATACGAAGGGAATTATCATTTACATTATCTCATATATTTTAGACTTGTTGTAGAGTTCAGATATAATGACATATTGTAGTCAGAACAGAGCTTAGGTGTTGTGAATTTTATAGCTTGTCTGATTAGCAAGTGGATAGCATTAGTGGATTTTTAATGTATAATGTAAAGAGTGATAGTTGCCTGCTTGCAAAGTGGTTATATGAGTATCATCAGATTCCTCAGCTAGTGTGAAGGAACTTCTCTGAAATCGACAGGAGCATGAAAACTAGCATGAGCACAAGTTGGGAGAAATGGTAAGATGCTGAACTTCCTGAAATCACTTTCATTCAAATAAGATTACAGTCTTATTCTTTGGAAAGATAGTTTGAAAAAGTTCAATTAATAAAATCACAAAAACATTTATGAAAATAGTGACTAATTTTGGCATACTTGAATATATGTTTACAGAAAAGCAAATTGTCCCAAACCAACTCTGTATATCCAGAGTTTTGGTAACATAATAGTACTTGTACTGATGTGTGAAATACTGGGGCAAAGAAGTGCTTATAACTTTTGAGGTTGACAAAGATTAGAAAAGTGTGTGAGTGAATTTTTAATTGAGCAGCCCCATTTTAGTATGGCTAAAGAGTAATTTATAACTAGGAAGTTACTAATAAGACTTTGATAAACCAAAAACAACAACACACAAATTTGAAATGTAATAATATTTTAAATTTACAATAGCAATGTAAAATTACAGAAGTCACATATGCATGAGATTTGGAGTAGGACATTGACCATCAAAATAAAGCAATTGTTGTTATTCAGTTACATACACTGAAGTGAAAGTTTACAAAGCAAACTTGGGCCTGAACTCTCATTTAATTTGATAGGGAACAATTACATTATAGAACACCCTCAGACCTACATTTGCTTCTGGTCATCATAGTTGCCTTTAAATATATCACACACAACTTAAGCCATACATCCTAGTAAGATGGCCAATGGGAGTCTAAAATAAGTAAATGGAGCATCAGTTTCTTACATGGGTGTCCCAGTGCTGATCTGCCTGTGTATCTACTTTATGTAAATAAGCATTGATCCATCCAAAAAATAAATAAATAAACTATCTATTTTCAAGTTTATTTCAGCTATAAATTTCTCAAACTTTGGTGAATATAAGGAAAGTGTTAAGCTGGGCAGTGGTGGTGTACAACTTTAGTCCCAACACTCAGGAGGCAGAGCCAGGTGATCTCTGTGTGTTCGAGGCCAACCTGGTCTACAGAGTGAGTTCCAGGTTAGGCACCAAAACTACACAGAGAAACCCTGTCTCGAAAAACCAAAAAAAAGTGTTATTTTTAATATCTCTATTGATTGAATGTCTGTTCAATGTATTCACATGATCATTTCCTTTTCATATTTATTTTTTTGAGAATTTCATACATGAGTACAGTGTATTTACATTATGTCCTCCTCTCCCTCTCTTCCACAACTTTTCTCATCATCACTTCTCAATTTCAGACCTCTTCTAAAATTTTTGTTGTAATACACACACACACACACACACACACACACACACACACACACACACACACACACATATATATAATCTACTGAATCCAATTAATGTTGTCCACATGTGCACATGGTTAGAGCTGAGCACATAGATTTGGAGGGTTATGTGGGGCATACATGGGTTGCAAAGAGGGTGCTAAGAGAAATTTAGAAAAATAGAGCTTAAACTTTAAGCTGTTTAAGAACAGAGTAGATACAAAGAATGATGTGAAGAGGAAGTTAGTTTAAGGTGTTTGTGCAGAGAATAGATACAAAGGATGGCTAAGAGGAAGTTAGCTTGGGTTGTTTGTATGGAGATTAAAGACGAATGGTGAGAAAGGAAGTTAGTGCAAGTTATTTATGAAAGATAAGATACTGAAAACAGAAGATAGTGTCAGGATATAAGCAACTTGTAAATAGGGTGATTTAAAAAATTTAAAATGATTGCTTGGTTCCTTCACCCCCTCCCAGGGTTCTGAGGTTTTCTGGTATAAAAGAGGCTTGCAGCCTATCAATAACAGTTCTTGCTTGACTTGACTCCCCACTGCATCTGATTGTCTCCTGGTAAGAGGGAGGCTGGGGAACGTGCCAGCAGAGCACACTTGCCTTTCCTAGGTTCCAGGCCACCTCTTCACAGGTGACCTAAGTTCCCGGTGGGGCAGGTTCCTACAGGGTTACCCTGAAGAAAACTGATTCTCCCTTCCTCAGCACACATTGTCTGTTATCAGTGCACAACATGATTTGTTGTCTCTATCATCAAATTATTGCTTAGTTTAAGTTATGTTATCTTAAGTTCATAAATAGAAATGGCTACAATTGATTTTTTAAGTACAGATCACTCATTCATGCAATATTTAGATGGTACATTATAAAAGGGCAAGAACTAAAGATATTCAATATATAAGTATTCTGATAAAATATACTAAAGATAATGACAAATGGCTATCACTGAGAAAACTAACAATTCCCTCTTTATCGTCTCTGTGTCTTTTATAGACTCCTGTGCACTACATTTTAATAAGGGGAAATCAAGTTTTTATTATTAGTAAAAATTTAACATTATCTTCATAGACTTAAATTTTGAAATTTGGATTTCATAGGTTATTTTACGTTTTTCTAAGGAAGGTTCATACATGGCATGGAATAATTGATCAAATTAAATGCAATATTAAAATTCTAGGAATTATCTTGTGTGCAGTATATCTCAAGTATTAACATAATTTATTTTTGTATAATGCATATTTCAGCAATCATGTTAAGATGGTGAATAATAAGTATAAGAAATATACTTTGGCCAAAATCAAAGGAATGGGACATGGTATATAAAGTCTATTGGTACATATAAGAGTTCATATGGCACCTAATATTTTATACAAAGAGAAGGGAGAGGCACATGATTGTGGGATTTCTTATATGTAGAGCAAATAAAGAAACCAAGCCAACATATATTGTCATTCTGCAAAATATTTGCTGGAGAAGAGGTCAAGGCTTATTCAATGTTTATGTATTTCTATCATTGTACATTAAGCATATCAGGGATATGTTCCAGAGTGGCAAAACAATTGTACCCACTTCTTTCATGCTATACTGGGACAAATACAATTTTAAAAATTTCTAAAATAAAAAAAATACTCTAAAATATTGAACTAGAGATTATAATTAAAGTATGAATATTTATTTGCATGCTAAGTAATATCCTAAACATGAAAAAGGTGTGAAACAAATAGAAATTTAAAAACCCAAAACTTATAGTTTGTTTTATTTTTAAATATTAAGCTAATTTGGTTTACTAACAATGTTAGTTCAACCTCATCTTAATAAGTTTTTTTAACTCATGGAAAATTACTCTTGCAGTTATTATCTCTCAAACGGAATGTTTGTAAATACAGTTCACTGTGGCAAAAAAATGACAGCTTTCCAAAGTATATATCATACATCTCAAAATTAAATACCCTGCAAAACAATGGTTACTACAGTAAACAACAGAAAATAGACATACATATTCACCCAGGTTAGAAGAAAAGCATCTGTCCATTCATGAAGAAAACATTGCTAGAAATAAAAGTTAATTAATGTCTTCAGTTAGCTTTATTTTGAAAGGATATTTTTATATTGCCAGATTCTTTATAAGAAACGTGCTGGTGAAAGCAGGTAATCAGTGTGCCAGGTGATATTGTTCAACATGTGATGGCACTTGTTGCCAATCCCAAGGGCCTGAGTTCAATCCCTTAGACCTACATGAAAAGGACTCTCACACTCAGCCCTTGACGTCCACACAATGGCTAATGAACAAACTCTTCCTCTGCCTCACTAATAAATAAATAAACATATTACAAAGAAGGAATTGCCACTGGGAATAAAGATAAAGCAGTGCTTCCTCATTCTTATGTCCATTTCTATGCCTGACTAGATATCCTTGCATGTGTCTGTAGGCACTGGAACTCAAGTTTGAAGTATCATTTTGCTCTCTGATTTCTACATCTGACCAATGCCAAACAGTAATATCTTCAGTGAATAGTATTTCCTTTCTCTTTATAACTGTCAACATTCCTGTTCATGCCAACCTAATGAAATGCTTTCTCACAGCTCTCTTCACTGCAGGTCACTCTTTGAGGATGCATCGTCTGTGCACCACCATATTCAAAGGGTGGACCATTGCTCAATCTAACACTAAAATAAATGTGATAATAGTCCCTAATATCTGTGAATGTATTAATTAATAATCTTATATGTTGAGATTCTTGGCTAATAAATCATTATAGAATTATAGAATAGTACAGAGCAATATATGTGTTTCAAGAATGAGATGAAGATAAAATAACATTATAAATCTCTTCCTATTCAAGGTTAATTTATGTAGCTAGAATCTTTGTGCATTCAACAAATTTCTTTTTGATAATTCATTTTGGCCAACTTTACACAGATTAATCATAATTATTTGCCCTCATTATATTGGTGGCCATGACAATAATTATAGGATTAATGTGACAACAATTATGATTAGCAACATAATGAGGGCAAATAATTTGTAATTAAAGTAGTGGCATCACTGTCTTTTCTTGTTGGTTGCTCATGCTTGCATGATTAGAACAATTTTCAACATTGTTTTTGTGAAGTTACACTCAGTTAAAATTAGATAACATAATGTATGAATTCATTAGCTGTGTAGACAGGAATTGCGAAATATGGAGTTGAACCTGAAGCTGAAAAGGTTAGGGGTGCACTCTCATTTGTTCCTTTGATGAGTCTCTATATTTGCCTAAGGATGGGCTAATATACACAACACTGGACTTTGTTTTATACCGCCCAAATTCTGTGTCTTAGCCATTCCCATGCTAATCATTAAAAAGATCATTATTTTAATACTGAAGATAACAAATAAATTTAATATAAAGTTCCAAATTCTCTTTAATTTTCCACTGAGCATTTTGGCCCACACTCCATATGTATATATCACTGTAAAAATTGTGATTATTTATAATGAACAGTAATGATCATACTCTTCTACTTCCCCAAGTAATTCAGAAGTTCTTTACTGCTTTGCCAATCATTATCATATTCATACAGTTCACATCACAACTAAAATCAATGTTTCCATAATTTTCACATGCATATTAGAAGCTTTCTAAAGTTGGAAATATTTACATTTTTCAAATACATTTTGTATCAAACCTAAAGATTTCTGTTCAAATGATTGCACATGTTTAAAATATTACTCCTATATTGATTTTTACCTATCAAAATCCCTCCCATTCTTCAAAGATCATCTCAATAAAAATATTGTATACATTTAATTAGCATACATTTAATTTTCAACATATTTGTTTTGTATCTTATTTTTGGATAAACTTATGAAGCAATGATTCAAAGAGAATATGGATTAACACAGAGTCTAGCTATTCAGTCAACTGTAGGCAAGATGGAGTTGATAGGTGAAATGAGTTGGGATCTTTCTTGGCCCTCATTACAGCTGAGTCAAAAAATGGTCTGGAGGTCACTACCAGGAGCCAGTGGTTCAGAATTTCAGAAATGATGTGACTTCAGAAGAGTGGTGTTCAGTGAACTAGACTGAAGTATTCTGCTGATAAAAACTGAATATTGTTCTGCTTTCTTCCAATACATGTAAGCATTTTTATTTCAAAGAACATTATATATATTATATATATATATATATATATTATATATATAGTCACACACACATACACACACACACACATACACACACACACACACACACACAAATGTTTTCTGAGTTTTCAACACTTTTCTGCAAAGATATTCCTTAAGACTTTGATATCATAATGCTTGCATGTATTGTAACCTACATTACTGATAATATAAACGTTTTATTTCTTAGTATTGGATGTTGTTGTCATTGCTTGTTTATCTCAAATTGCATCGTGTTTTCCAGGGTGAAAAAAGAGAGGATCCCATATTTTTTTTATTATTAAGGAATTTTTAAATTCATTTTACAAACCAATCACAGATCCCACTCTCCTCCCTCCTACCTACTCCAACTCCTCATGACTTCCCCCACCAAATCAACCCCATTCCCTCCTCCAGCAAGGCAAGATCTTACATGGGGAGCCAGTAAAACCTGGTACATTGAGTAGAGGCAGGTCCAAACCCCTCCCCCTGCATCAAGGCTGTGCAAGGTGTCACACCATAGGTAGTGAGCTGCAAAAGGACAGCTCTTGCACCAGGGATGGATCCTGATCGTACTGCCAGGAGGGCCCCTTAAGCAGATCGAGCTACACAATTAACTCATTTATGCAGAGGGTATAGTCCAGTACCATGGAAGCTCCACAGCTGTTGGTCTCAAGTTTTTATATATTTTGGATATCAGCCCCCCTGTCAGATGTGGGGTTGGTGAAGATCTTTCCCCATTGTGTAGACTGTCGTTTTCTCTTATTTACCGTGTCCTTTGCCTTATAGAAGCTTCCCAGTTTCAAGAGGTCACATTTCTTAATTCTTGCTCTCAGTGTGGGTGCTACTGGTATTATATTAAGGAAATGGTCTCCTGTGCCAGTACATTCAGTGTAAGTGTATTTATGTTGAGGCCTTTGATCCACTTGGACTTGAGTTTTGTGCATGGCAATAGATATGGATCTATTCGTAATCTTCTACATGTTAACAGGATCTCACATTCTATACTATTATCTGACAACCTTTTTCTAAAACAGGATGGAGAAGGCATTAGGCTTTGTGGTTCATGGGTCATTGTGGTTACCCATAGAACAACTCATCTCCAACATGGGTATATTATGCTATGACCTGCTGGTTCAGGTAAGAGCTACATTTCTGAAAGACCAGAAAGAAATCATAATGTAAGTCAGAAGTAAGAGCTTGCTTTCCATCCATGTTCTCCTGAAGTAAAAAACAGTGAGGCTATAGAGTAATTTGTATTTTAGGGGTCAAAATGGTACCCATAGCTTCTCTAGAGAAAAGATGAGTCATAATTAGGTACAGTCAACAGGTCATAAAGGGTAAAAGATCACTTGAAATATGCATAGATGGTTAAAGAGTAGGTTAATTGATTAGGGAACTGTTGGTTTGTTCAGAATAACTGTAATTATTAATAAAAAAGAATGTACATTAGGAGCTAGAGTAGCATTGATTTAAGGAGAAATTTACGTCATCTTTAGCTCTAACAGAAACATGGCACATTCAGAGAAGCATGGCCAGACAGAACAGCTTTTTTTTTTTTTTTTTTTTTTTTTTTTTTAACCAAGCAAACATACTAACAGGTGAGTACTAGTTTCATTGGGTTAGTTGATGGACACCAAGAAAGGTAATATTTTCTAGGTGTCGTTTTCAAAAAACTTATTTATTTCAGAAAAATGTTGACAGTTTTGATAGTTAAGTTTTTGAATTTACAGATCCATAGCATTCCATATTCCTCTCAGATGAATTCAATTCTAACATCTGAAAAAAAAATGTGTTCTAATTAAATCTACCAAATTTATTAGCTCCTTGTTTACAGGGCCAAGACAGAGCAACGTGAAAAGGGGGTAAAATGACTTGCACTGTGATACTGAGCAGAATCAAATTGCTGAGGAACTTCACTATCCCAGCAATCAAGCTGCAATGTGAAACAGAATATAAGGCTAAGATGCTAGAGAGCTGGATTGGCAGTTAAGAGGGTGTACTGCTCTACCAGATACCAGAATTGAGATCCTAGCCCCCATGTAAGCTCCTAAGCACCCGAACCTCAAGCTCAGGGAGTCTGAGGACCTCCTCAGACATTTGTGCTCATAAGCACATACTCCTCATCTTTAGCACACAAAAACACATATGTTTAACAAATATATCAAAGATAAAATAATAAAAGGTACAGAATTTCTTAATTATTGTTCATATGTATGGGCTACTATTCCAAAATAATCACCTGATTCCAAATGTTCTCTTTGACACAATATTACTGCAGTTATTCTCAAAGCAGCTAGATGACATAAGATATAGTTGAGACAAAATTTAGGTATCTGCCTATTTTGCTAATACAATTGTGGAAGACGTATTAAACTGCTAAACTCCTCTCTGGTACTATATTTGAAGTTACTTTGCTAAAGAGTAACTAACACACATAGTATATTTTCTGTGGTTAAAGGGAAAGATATATCTCACAGATTAACAAAGAAAATAAAAATATAGAAAAACAATTTTTTAATCATTCAAATACTTAAAACAACTTTTGAATGATAAAACAAAACAGGACAGAAATTCTAAGAACACATTTATTCTCTTGAAAATATCAGTTGTTTCTTAACAGTCACTTTGTACATGTGATGGACAGCTTGGGAGAACATTTACATGGCTTTCCTCCCAGTGGACTCCATGCTCTCTTCCTGATAGTGGCTAAAATGCAAAATAGTATTTTGTTGTCATATTTAGCTTTAGGCAATTTGACCTAAGTCTTAGATAAAGATGGAGGGAAAAAACTCAAGCCACTGAACTTGAGGTAATATTTCACCTTTGAGGCCACAACAGCAATTAGCACTTCTATTATTATGTTAAAATAGCCTAAACAGACCACCTCCAAAAAACACAATCTGCAAATAGAACATTTCTGTGTAATCTCCTGTGTTTTACAGAGAAAGTAATTGAGATATAAGGGAGAGTAATATTACAGTGCCATAGTGTCTAATTTATTTTTTAACAGGTGCCTGGCTGAACAATTATCTTTGAGAAACAAAAAATAAATAGTTCTTTCACAGAAACTTCCTCATAGTGCCATATGCTTAGACCCAGGGAGACATTTGAGGGAAGTTAATTTTTACTGACATTGAAATATTTTTAGGGATGATCAAAAAATATGTAACTGGAACTAGTATTGTATGAGACATACTAGCATACTGTTCCCAAATTACTCTGCTTTGGCCATGCAATTTCCATTCTACCACCTGCATTAAAATTTCTTCAAACAGAATTGGTTTAAAAAATGGAAAATGGAACATATAAATACAATCCCTGAGGTCAGAAATTGAACAATCAGAACTGCCTTCATTCACAGGAATACAGCCCAACTCACTCATACACCCCTACCCTTGACATAAGGAAAAAAGTGTTTCTGAGTAAAAGAACAACAGGGCACTGTCTTGTAGAAGGCCATTCATCTGCTCCTGCCATGCCTACTCTATTGAAATACAGTCTTCATGATCAAGTTTGGCCATCGGAGTTCAATTCCCTAGGAACCACATGGTGACAGAGAGAACTGACTCCTGCATGTTGTCCTCAGACCTGTAAATATGTGTCATGGTGTAATCTATACCCCCCAAATAAATGTGTAAAACAATTTTTAAAAAATAAATACGGTCTTTCCTGTCTTGGGAAAGTGATTTGTACACATTTCCATGATGCACACACATAAAAGGTCGGGAGTAAGGGAAGCCAAAGATGAAGTCTAGCTGTTTTTGAAAATTCCTCCTACAATTCAGAAAATCCCTGTTTCACTTCCTATACTGCTTGAATTTCTCATCAGAGATCTGTTTCACTTAAATGATCCACTTTTCACCATTTAAATAAAGCCAGAAGAAAGTGTTTTGAATATTAGCAGTCACACGTTTATTTACATCATGGTATCAAACTATTAAGTTTTGATATTAATGACTATGTTTGAGATTTGGGAGACCATTTATCTACCCTCTTAGACTTAGTTATTAATTATATTTTATTAGTTTTAATGAACTTGGTATTGTAGCTTGGACATGATTCATCCCTCAAGACCTCATGTGCTGGAGGTGTGCTCTTTGATGAGGTGTGGAGGTCATGGTACCTGTAAGAGCTGGGGTCCAGTATAAAGTGTTCCAATCACTATGGATAAAATACCTATAATGATTAAGTTACTCTTTCTCAAAACTCAAATTTCTCTTGAGAAGAAATCTCTAGACAATTTGAGCTTGCCCTCCAAATCTCCCATGCAGCTTCTTGTCTAGAGATGTGATCATTTTTGTCATCTCATATCATCTGCTGAGAAGTCCTCAAAAAGATCTGAGTTGATGTTCTTGAGCTTTGAAAACTGAGCTAAAAGAAAAAAAAACCTATAAGACTTATTATATTTATAGAATTTGGGTGTTAATAAAAGAAAATGGACTAAGCTGCATTATTTTTTTCAAGGAGAAATTCAAGAAGTTCAGTGCATGAATAATATATTAGACATTCTCATTCTATGACAAAATATCTGAGAGAACAAATTAAAAGAAGAAAGGTTGGTTTGCTCAGAGCATCAGACATCATAGTTCATATTCCTGAATTTTACCTTCTGATCTAGAGAACAGACTCTGTAGTAATGGGAATCTATGGCATAGGAAAGTGACCTCATGATAAGCAGGAAGTAGAGAACAGAAAGTGATGTTGACAAGGTGTCATCTTCAAATGCACTTGGACAGTAATCTTATGTTTTTCAGATAGAACCAGCCTTCTAAAGCTTGCATCCATTTCCAAAATAATACCACCGGCTTGGGACCACACAATGAGTGTATAAGCCTGTGTTAGGATATTCTATATTCAAACCATAACAGACAATATAGATAGCATATATTTACAACTAAATCTAAATGGTTCCCTTAATACTTTTTTTTTTTTTGGTTTTTCGAGACAGGTTTTCTCTGTGTAGTTTTGGTTTTGGTGCCTGTCATGGATCTCACTCTGTAGACCAGGCTGGCCTTGAACTCATAGAGATCCACCTGGCTCTGCCTCCAGAGTGCTTGATTAAAGGCGTGCGCCGCCACCACCGCCTGGCTCACTTAATACTTTTTAAAAGAACTGTCAACATTTAACAATGTAGAAATATTTTCACTCCATTATCATTTCTGTGTATTTTTGTAATATAATCTGAGGAACTGATATTTGTACCACTGATTTCATAAATAATATTGATAATCAACAAATGGTAAGATTTTATGAACATTGAAAATATAATCTTTTTGTAATTTGGATATTCTAAGAATTTCCTTGTACTTTAGCACTATGTTGATCTAATTTTATATATAAAAAAGAAGTAGATAGAAAATTTTTTTTTTTTTTTTTTTTTTGGTTTTTCGAGACAGGGTTTCTCTGTGTAGCTTTGCGCCTTTCCTGGAGCTCACTTGGTAGCCCAGGCTGGCCTCGAACTCACAGAGATCCTCCTGGCTCTGCCTCCCGAGTGCTGGAATTAAAGGCGTGCGCCACCACCGCCCGGCTTAGAAAATATTTTTTAAAAGTAAAAAAAATTAGGCAGAAGGTATACATGTTTTATACACCTATATTCCTACAATTCTATATACTGAGGCCTGAGGAGTTTGATTTGGGGCTACCTAAGTTTCAGGCCAATCTAGGAAAAAAAAGAAAGAGAGAGAGAAAGAGAGAGAGAGAGAGAGAGAGGGAGGAAGGAAGGAAGGAAGGAAGGAAGGAAGGAAGGAAGGAAGGAAGGAAGGAAGGAAGGAAGGAAGAAGAGAGGGAGGCAGAGAAAGAGAGAGAAATAAACAAAGTCAAAACAAAATATACAAGAAGAAAGTGCTCTAATGTCCATTTTATTTGGTTAGAGTAACAAACAAAATGCCCTTAAAAACATCCTCAAAATGACAAAATTATTTTACCATTTTGAAAACAGACAATTGTTCAACCATATGGAATAGATAAGAAAATATATTTGATGCATGTTGGAGAAATTGGAAAGCTGTATAAACCACTAAGACTTCTTAAATTGTGTTCTTGGGCTTATTTAAGGAATTCCTAGACAGTCATCTCAAATTAAAAGTAAAGATGTGTCTTGACAAGCACTTTGCTTTTATTTGTTCTATCCTCTCTGTTATTTTTCAGGTTTTCTTTAAAATCCTAAGTCAGTAAATGGGGATTATAAGAATTTTGTACTTTCTGTTTCAATAGTCATTCAATTTGGCTTGTATGATAAATGCTTATTAGTCATAGTTCATCTTTTGTACAATTAACATTAAACACACATAAAGAAAACAATGATTCCTACAAAGCATGAAACACATTTTTGTTGTTGCTCCCTGTGATTCATTTAAAACACAAGGAAATCTTCCATTTCACTGACAAAAAATTAACATGAAATATATTAAGCAACATGTTTGGAATATGTAGTTTCATTCATATTTTCTAGTGTTTATTTGTCAAATAGTGATTATGTAATAGGTCTATCATATTGCCACACTGATTAAAAATGTCCTTGCTGAGCTTCTAGTAAGTATATTCTTATTAGATTTTAATTTTGGTGTATATATATGGGCACATGCAGAATTGCATACCTACATGGTAGGTAGAGGGGTAACAGAGAAAGGAAGAACTCTGGCTGTGACTGGAGACATGGACCAGTAACAGATCAGGAAAAGTTGATGGGTGTAAAGAGTTCTACATCACTTTGAAGCTTTCAGTTGTCTCACCAGTTGAAACATCAACGAAGACTGAAAATGGAGAGGGAGCCTCAGTCATAGTCAATAACCCCTCTTGGTTAGGCAGACTTTCTCTCATGTTCGGTGGGTTCTCCCTAATTGACTTTTAAGGTTCAGCTATTTTGCATATCGATACCAACTTATTAGACCCCAGGGAAACTTGTAAAAACCCATAGGCTCAGTGTCTTGACATTTGGTACCCTTTCAGCTTCTCCCACTCTACCACTGGAAAATTTTCTTTTAGATCAGTTATTCTCATCTAACTCAAATAGTCAGTGGTGAAAAAGTACACAACATTTCTTTAACAGGACATTGCTGGATGCCATTCTCTATCACACTGTACCTCATCCTCTTGGCACAGTCTCTCTCACCAAAACTGAAACTTGTCCTCTTTTTTTTAATTTTAATTTAATTTTATTTTACAATATAATTTAGTTCTACATATCAGCCACAGATTCCCTTGTTCTCCCCCCTCCCGCCCCCCTCCCCTTCCCTCCAGCCCACCCCCAATTCCCACCTCCTCCAGGGCAAAGCCTCTCCCAAGGATTGAGATCAACCTGGTAGACTCAGTCCAGGCAGGTCCAGTCCCCTCCTCCCAGGCTGAGCCAAGCGTCCCTGCATAAGCCCCAGGTTTCAAACAGCCAACTCATGCACTGAGCACAGGACCCGGTCCCACTGCCTGGATGCCTCCCAAACAGAACAAGCCAATCAACTGCCTCACCTATATGGTGGTATTCTAATTGTACTGAAATGTGATTTTGATTGTATGTTAATAAATAAAGTTGCCCGGGAGTCAGAGCTATTAGAGCCATAGACAGAGTGTGGCGGTGGTGGCACACGCCTTTAATCCCATAGATCTCTGTGTGTTCAGGGATACAGCCAGCATTGGAGACATGTGCCTTTAAGACCTAGGGGGCTGTACATTCAGACAGTGACGAGGCAGTCACGTGTTTGGGTTTACAAATAATGAGAAGGCAAACAATAATACTATAAAAAAGACGTACAGACAGGATATAGCTCTCTTTCCGGAAGCTGGGACAGCAGAAGGAAGGGTGAGATTTTAGCTCTGAGCTCTGACCTCTCGGCTTTCTCTTTTACATTGTTTCTGTGTTTCTTATTTAATAAGACTGTTGGATACATCAACACACCTATTCAGAGGGCCTGATCCAGTTGGGGGCCCCTCAGCCATTGGTTCATGATTCCTGTGTTTCCATTCGTTTGGTTATTTGTCCTTGTGCTTTATCCAACATTGGTGTCAACAATTCTCTCTCGTTAATTGGACTCCCAGAGCTCCACCTGGGGCTTGTCCTCTTGATGTGAGGTAGTGAACAGAAAGCCTCAGGGCTATTTCCATCTTTGTCATATCTGCCTCATCCTCACAGTGAGCCACCCAACATATTGTTGAGTAGTATTGTTTATATAGTGACCTCTTGCAGACTGGGAATTATGTTTTCTGCAGCCACCAAGGACTTCAACATAAAACCAGATACACTGAGTCTGATAGAAAAAAAAGTGCAGATAATTGAATTCAATGACACAGGAAAAGACTCTCTGAACTAAATGCCGACAGCTCAAGCATTAATTAAAACTTGTTTTGTTAGGAACAAAAAATTAACAAATGGGACCCCATAAACTGAAACGGTGTATTGCAAAGGACACCATCATCTTGGCAAAGTTGCAGACCACAAAATGGAAAGATATTTGTAACAACTACAAATCTAATAGAGGGACAATATTTTCAAAAATG
Source organism: Peromyscus maniculatus bairdii (assembly GCF_049852395.1). Taxonomy (NCBI): domain Eukaryota; kingdom Metazoa; phylum Chordata; class Mammalia; order Rodentia; family Cricetidae; genus Peromyscus; species Peromyscus maniculatus. The sequence goes on from NC_134859.1 coordinate 23,484,821, forward strand.
GACATCATGAAAATATATAAGCCAATTAAAATATGGGGTAATATCTAAGCAGACAATTTTCACAACAGGAACTCATTTGGCTGAAATACACTTAAAGAAATACAAACCAAAACTACTTTGACCTTTCATCTTATACCAGTCAGAATTGCGGAGATCAATAAAATAAATGATGGTTGCAAGTATGTAAAGTAAGAGAACACTGATCTATTCTTGGTAGGAAAAATTGTGCAGCCACTGTTGAAATCAGTATGGTAGTTCCTCAGGAAGCTAGCAATTAATCTGCTTTAATATCCAGGTATACCACTCTTGAGAATATACCCAAATGGTTCTTCATCCTACTACTGAAACAGTTGCTTTTCCATGTTAATTGCTGCTCTTTTCATAATAGCCAGAAATTAGAAACAACCAATTTCCCTCAACAGATGAATGTATAAAGAAAATGTGGTGATTTATACAATGGGATATTATGTGGCCATTAAAAAATGAAATCATGAAATTTGTCAGTAAATTGATGGAAGTAGAAAAAATAATCCTGAGTGAGTTAACCTAGACTCACAGAAATATGATTATATTCATTTATATGAGGATGTTAGCTCCTAAGTTATTGATAAAAAAGCTACAATTAATATAAGCACTGATGTTAGGTACAGAATAAAGGACTCATAGGGAGGAGTGAATTTTCATGGGGAGGGGAAATAGAATAGAGAGCTATGGATAGATGAGTGGAGAAGAACTGAAATGGGAGGATCAAATTGTGAGGGGGAGGGAAAAGTGAATTGAGTAAGGAAATAGAGGAAGGGACAGCTAAAATCAACAGTCATTTGAGGCATAGCATGGAAACCTAATTTACTAGCAGATTCTAAATGAAATCACCACACAATGAAGGAGACAGACCTGCAACTGTACATCTCTTGTCACCAAATGAAGCTTCTAGTTCTAGAAATGGTTTGTATCTAAACAAGTTGTTGGCCACAGGGGTCCTATGGGAACACCCAAAAAGTTGAGGCTATTGCCAACACTGATGTTGGCTCTCCACAAACGGACATTAAAGCCCTTCACTGAAGACAACATTTGTACAACATGGAGAAGATCAACTTGTGCCTACCTGCAGACTAATGTTCTCAGAATTGGAATGTATTGTGCACACTACCAAGGTGAACGTTAACAGCAATCCAACTTGAAAACCTCTAATCTACAATGGTGACCCTCCTGCAATACATTCTGGTACAATCCTGGCACAGGGCTTCTGAGAGTAACTAATCAAGATCTAATTTGATTTAGAGCACACTCCATGAGATGGAACCCATACTCAGATCTGACTAGGTTGGCAAAACCTGAGGCTAGATAGGCCAGAGACCTAGGGGAAAACTAAATACTGCTGTTCCACTAATGGAACAAAGCAATAGAAGGAGTTCTAATGACAGTCTGCTATAATCACATATCAGTGCTTTACTCAACCATCATGAGAAAAGATGGGAAGAGATACAGAAACCCACAGCAAGGCAATGTGAAGAGAGTCACAAACATTGGAACACTCAGCCCTAAAGTGGATGTTTCCATCATATTCCTCATTTCAGGCCTCAAAGAATATTGAAGAGGAGGAAGTAGAGTGTCAGAGCCAGAGGGGATGGAGAACACCAAGGAACAAGGTCTCCTAAATATAGCACAACAGACATGTATGTACTCAGGGACTGTGGCAATATGCAAATGGCCCGCATAAGTCTATACCAGATGTGGTCCTAAAGCTGACAGAAGTAGACACATACCCCCACCCCTAACCCACAAGCCAACCCCAATTGATAATCCCTTGCAAATAATAATAAAAAAAACACCCTTCTTCCAAAAGAGTGTTACTGGGGAAACAAATTACTCTTAAGTATAGACTCCATGCCCAGCAATACGTTGCCAGCATAAATAAAACTCTATGCCAACTTCGGAGGGACTTCATATCACAATGTTGTATCAGAAAATTTTATTTTACCATTACTGGTCCTTTGCATATATATTATGGCCTCCAGTTTTGTGTTTATTATTTATTTTTGGTGAAGGTGGGGATAATCTAAATGTGGGAACATATGGGTCCCTGAATCCATGTTTCTCATGCTTTTTCTTAGTCTCTTTTTCTTCTTCTGTATTTATTTTTTGTTATTCTGTATTCTTTTAAGTTATCTTACTTTATTATTATTTCCTAGCTGCCTTTTTCCCTCTATAACAGAGATGGAAAGTGTGTGGGTCCAGATGGTAGGGTAGGTGGAGAGGGACTGGCAGAAGTTGCAGAAAAGAAAGAAAACAGTTATCAGAATACACTGTATAAAAAAACCCTCTATTTTCAATAAAATAAAGAACAGTTTGAGAAAGTGTCAACACCTCATAAGGAGTTAGCTGAAGACCTACTATTCACAAGGTTAATTCATATTTGTCTTATTTTAAAAATAAAACAGTTATATAAAACTACAGAGGACATAAATAAGGATATAGAAAGTAATGACAAGTCTGAGAGTGAAATTAGATGTACTTAGGAAGTTATTATTCACTAGAGAAACGTTCTTGCTGAGTAATTCCTGAATCATGAAGAAGATTATTTACCAGTTTGTCTCAGTGAGTATATCATTAGCATATTTGAGTTTCACTTACTTTAATTGAATGGGTCATTTTACTCTATAAAACTGCACACACCCACAATATGGAATGAAGTTCAGAAAGCTTATTCCTAATCCTTAGTAATCCAGAATTATACTGGTGTAGCCAACTGAACTTTAGTATTTTACATTGTAATTTGGTTATAACAATGATTGGCAAAATAAATTGTTTATGAATTTGGTATAATAATTTATCAAATATAAACTGTTTTTTGAGCTTTCCAAATTTCATTTTAAACCAACACCCTTCAATTAAAAACATCAAGGTTTTAGAGGGCTACTTTGTTATAAAATCTACTAAGCATCTTTTGTTGATACAGAAAGTAAATTTTTAACTAAGTGCATTTGAGAACAAATTCCATAATATGTTTTATAAAGTATTGTATCATCTTTAACATTTTGTTTATCAATAACGTATCTATGTTAGAATTTTAAGAATAATGCCAAGCTGTGTATACCGAAACACTGTTTTAACAGTGGAAACACTGCAGGTTTCCTTATCACTTTGATACAATGATACCTTACATAAACATCCATTTCAAGCTTTTGTATGACTAAAAGTATAATTCCGACATCCTGTAATCAACAAAAGTTGAATTCGCTGAACTAAAACAGCTCAAGAAGTGTGATTAGGAGATTAGGAAGATTGATAACTTTATGATAACTGATACCGGTCAGCACTGTGATCTGCCTCCACTACTTGGGACTTGTTTTAATACATTCATAAAGGTATAAAAAATAGTGTGCTTTTTCTACATTGTGCAGCTGACCCATTGTTCAGAAATAAAGTAAAAACAAAGAAATAACAGAAGACTCTTTGTATTTAAAAAGGCAATTCTTAGTAATCCTCCCCTTGAAGGATTTTAAGTATTTACTTCAAACTTACCAGCTAAGAATATGAAGTCATAATTTTGTGGATAGGGGGTACATATGCTCTCACTAAAATACATCTTAAAGAATAAGTGGAATCTATAGTCTATTGTAATTATGATTGTAATATTTTTATTTCATTAACACCTAATTTACAAAAACAAACCACTCAAAATATATTAGAACAGAAGTAGAAAAAAAGTATAATTTAGATTGAAATCTTCATCTCCCAGTCACATATTTTAACTCATCTACCTTAAGAAGAAAAAATGTAATAATATTTTAAAGAGTTTTTAAGGTATATAAAAATTATAATATTTAAATATAGAGATGCCCAAATTTATGTACTGTTTTCTGACAATTTTCTTGTCATCACACAGAGGTGCAGTAAGTGTTATATTGAACTGTTCAGTTTAAAAGTGATGTGTTCAGAATTGATAAGGCAACCTACAGATGTTACAAATACTTTGCCACTTAGCCTTCTTCTATTGCAGTATTCTTGGGTGTTTAGTTTGTTTGAGAGATCTTTCTATCTATCTATCTATCTATCTATCTATCTATCTATCTATCTATCTATCTATCATCTATCATCTATCTATCTATCTACCTATCTATATCTGTATATCTATATCTGTATATTCAAAATGGAAATCAATTTACTTGATTGACTTCATATTAATTTGCTATGTATAAAACAAATATAAAAGGTAATATTTTTTCAATTCAAATACAAATATTAAAACAATATAAGCATAATCTTCAGTGTCGGTTTATTCAGTGCAGTAACTGCTGTGGGATGTTCTGTAGGTCCTGTGGGAGCCCATTCTCAGGTTCTTTGTGGCGTTACCCAGCAGGTCCGTATAGAGGATGATTAGGACCATGGGCCTGAGTGCAGGTGTTTGAGATGGTCTGCACTTGGCTGTGCTGGGGGATGGTCTGTATGCTCTGATTGGTTAATAAATAAAACCTGATCGGCCGTGGCTAGGCAGGAAAGATAGGTGGGACTAACAGAGAGGAGATATAAAAGGACAGAAAGGCAGAAGGAGACGCAGCAGCCGTCGCAATGACCAGAGAGGCTGCAGCCGTCGCAATGACCAGAGAGGCTGCAGCCGCCGCCATGACCAGAGACACTGCAGCCGCTGCCATGACCAGCAGCATGTGAAGACGCCAGTAAGCCACCAGCCACATGGCAAGGTATAGATGTATGGAAATGGATCAATTTAAGATAAAAGCACAGTTAGCAAGATAAGGACAGTTAGCAAGAAGCCTGCCACGGCCATACGGTTTGAAAGCAATATAAGTGTCTGTGTTTACTTGGTTGGGTCTGAGCGGCTGTGGGACTGGCGGGTGACAGAGGTTTGTCCTGACTGTGGGCAAGGCGGAAAAATCAAGCTACAAATGGCGCCCAACGTGGGGCTAAAGAAAAAAAGGGCTAAAGAAAAAAAAAGGAAGAAAAAAAAAAAGAGAGGGACTAAAGAAAAAGGACAAATGAACAGGGATAAAGGCCGGTGTAATGAAATAAAAAAATACTAAAGACAAAGTCCCTTAACCAAGAGGCGCTCCAATAAAGTGTGATCTGAGAAGAATCCTCGAGTGGTGGTAAAGAGGATTCAGAACTCAACACACGGAGCGGTGACGTCGGTAAGTTCTCCAGGAACGGTGACGTCGGTAAACGCCCCACAGTTCCTAATTCTCTTTCTCAAATGAGCGGCAGCCGCCGGTTTGAGTTACTGGCGGGTTCCTGGCGTGTGCGCTTGACCTGCAGTATGGCGGGAATGAGGCCTCTGCAAATGGAACATTAAGCTGCATGGCGGATTAAGCCTTTGCTAGTACAAAACAAAAAAAAGAGGTTTCTGGGCTACACGCTGCTTGGATAAAGTAATATAAAAAAATAAGCCATGTAAAGATGGATATCACACAGAGAGTTTGGATTATATTGTCTTTGGGATTTTTAACTGCAGAAAAACATTTGATCGTAAAAGATGTTGAGTTAAACCAATATGTATATATTAAAGATATCTTGACTTTAAAATTTGGATATAAGGATGTGTTACTTTGGAAAGGAGACTCTGTTTTTGTCTCTACAGAAAGCCAGAGGCTATGGATTTTTTCCAGATTAAGATACATCAGGTTTGACCAGCCAAGACCACCTGAAAGGTCTCCGATGACACCATGGCCCAGGTGATCCAACATCCAGAATCATTTCAAGGCAACTGGCTCAGACGATACGGTCTCACGGACTACTCCATGATCCTAAAATTTTCTTTGCATCCCCATAAGATACAGCGCCCCCCTCCAGCAGGAAGTAGTTAAGAGAAGCTACGCCCAAATTCCCAAATATACCAAGCTGACTTTGGAGATGTGTAAAAGTTAAAACCTTCCTTTTAAAAAAAAAAAAAAGGGGAAGTGCTGTGGGATGTTCTGTAGGTCCTGTGGGAGCCCATTCTCAGGTTCTTTGTGGCGTTACCCAGCAGGTCCGTATAGAGGATGATTAGGACCATGGGCCTGAGTGCAGGTGTTTGAGATGGTCTGCACTTGGCTGTGTTGGGGGATGGTCTGTATGCTCTGATTGGTTAATAAATAAAACCTGATCGGCCATGGCTAGGCAGGAAAGATAGGTGGGACTAACAGAGAGGAGATATAAAAGGACAGAAAGGCAGAAGGAGACGCAGCAGCCGTCGCAATGACCAGAGAGGCTGCAGCCGTCGCAATGACCAGAGAGGCTGCAGCCGCCGCCATGACCAGAGACACTGCAGCCGCTGCCATGACCAGCAGCATGTGAAGACGCCAGTAAGCCACCAGCCACATGGCAAGGTATAGATGTATGGAAATGGATCAATTTAAGATAAAAGCACAGTTAGCAAGATAAGGACAGTTAGCAAGAAGCCTGCCACGGCCATACGGTTTGAAAGCAATATAAGTGTCTGTGTTTACTTGGTTGGGTCTGAGCGGCTGTGGGACTGGCGGGTGACAGAGGTTTGTCCTGACTGTGGGCAAGGCGGAAAAATCAAGCTACAAGTAACAACACTAACAAAGACCCAGCTCCAACTTAATATCAACCAGAATGAATGACTCACTGAGTAAGGATTCTGTACTTTTAGGAACAGCATTCATTATCTAAACATGCTTTTTCTCATTCAACATCTTTCAATTCTCCATACTAAGCAAATTGTAGCATTTGCCTCTATCGGCCTTATACTCTCCAATTCTGAAAAAAAAGGAATCCAATCTCCAACAGGTCTTCTCTCATTATGACCATTCTCTTCTACATTTCACCTATTCATATTTGGATTCATAGTACCATTTAATTCTTCCATTTCCTGCTCATATTCCTCACTATGTTTAAAAAGAGATTGTCCTTAAAAAGAGATTGCTCAAACTCTCCTTTGCATGTAAGACCTTTTACCAATGTCATATGTGTTTTAGGCTGTCCTCATAATATATCTGATTTTAAGAAGTCATATTATATAACTCACACTAGCCAAATATGATTTCTATAAATCTATAGATACAGGAAATTAGGTAAAACATTGACTTATTCAAAATGTTAGCATCTTATGATTGAGAGGGATAACAAGGGTACCTCTAAGAAAATACTGCACCTCATTATCTTTGAGAAGCTTGTCTCAAAACAAATGATATATTTCCCCAAATACTTTACATTTTGAATGGTTCCTTTATCAGAAGAAGCACAACACTGTATTTGTATAGGTAGCTCACAGATTATGGAAATAGAAAAATGGAAGTTTTCTTACCTTCCAGGAAATGATTACAGACTTTATGACAAGACTTCAATATCTGCAACATAAAAAGAAAAACTGCCAATATTTACATCATGTCAAAACAAGTATTCTTCAAGGAAACAAAAACTGAAATATGACACTTTTCTCAGCAATCAGAGATCAATTTTTAGTAGAGAAATAGAAAGATGATATCATAATTATTTTTTCAAAAAGGCATCTCATGTAAACCAGGTTGGCATCCAACTTGCTATATAGCTGAGAATATAGAAAATGTCAGACTTCTGGTCCTCCTGCCTCTACCTCCTGAGTGACAGGATTATAAACATGTGCTATGAGGTCTTATTTTACACAGTTCTAGGAACTGAACCCAGATTCTTGTGCATCCTAGGCAAACATTCTACCAACTGAGCTACATCTCCATTCCTTGGTTTACTGAATAAGAATAAATAAAAATAATACGACATGATTACAACTCACAGTGCTATGATCAGAAAATAAGCAACACAAGCAAATCTCTAAAAAGAATTTGGATTACAATATACAATACTGCTAAAGCTTGTTTTCTATTGCCATTAAAAACACTATGGCCAAAACAACTTATTTTAGCTTTCAGGTTATCGCTCATTACTGAAGGATGTCAAGGTACCCCTAGATTTTATGGTTCTCTGTCTTACAGATGGCACGTTGTGGAACTTCATGGCCTTCACTGTCATGCCAGTTCATAGCCAATTTCTCGGTACATCCTTATGTATCATGTCACTTCAATTTCCATTGAGAAACTGACTGTCATATGTTATACATCGCCTGGTAGATTCATACCCAGATTACATGAAATTCTTGTTCAAGAACACAATAATAAGGCAAGCACAATAGACAATGTCTGGTGTCCCATCACTTAGGAGACAGAGGCGGGCAGTTTTCTGTGAGTTCAAAGCTAGCCTAGAAAAAAAAAAAGGTGATATTAGTTATGAAGTTGAAAATAATGAATGTGGTCAAGTAAAAAGAGAAAATTTCTTCCCTGAATCAGTCCTACATAGGACTCTCAAATGCTTCCCAAGAAAACATTGCCTGATCCCAATTCAGATTTGAATTGTAGGTTGTTTTTGTACCATTGAAACAGAAAATGTACTTTCTTTAGAGTATGAGAAAAATATTTAAGTTCCAGAACCACTTATATTGCTTGGGCAGCCCCAACCAGTCATCTGTTTGATGTTCACAATACAAAATTTTGGTTTGTTAATGGAAAATTGATATGACAATCAAACTTTCAGAATTATATTTAATAATATCTATTAACTTAGTCCTCAATAAATATTTTACAAATATTGATTCCTGTTTTCCACTAATAAAAACCCAGTATGTAGAATACTACTCAAACAATAAAACTGACCTAGCATGTTCCTGTAATCATAAACATCAGTGAATGCCAATCCTGTATCAATTCCAAGAGGAGCTTCACACAACTTCCTTCTACATAGGATGTGGTGCTGAAACCACAGAAACTTCAGAATATCTTAAATCCTTCCCCAAATCACCCAATACACTCCTATGTCCTATGAGGAGACCAGATCCTCTCCCTGTGGCTAGTCTTTCCCTTTGTAAGTAATCATCAGACCCACCTTTGCTTCAGATGTGTGTGGTGATATTTTTGTGTTCTAACAAATAAGGCTTGCCTGGAGATCAGAGTGCAGAGCTAACCACTAGTTAACTATAGAAGCCAGGGAGTGTTGGCATACACCTTTAATCCCAGCACTTGGGATCTCATGCCTTGATCCTAGTACTTGGGAGGCACATGCCTTTAATCCCAGACATGGGGAAGTGGAGACAGGAAGTGATATGGATGTGCGGAAACAGGAATATAAGGCAGGAGGAAACAGGAGCTCAACCCTTTCAGACTGAGGAGTTGGTGAGGTAAGAAGTGGCTGTGGCTTGCTCCTTTGCCTCTCTAATCCTTCAGCATTTACCCCAATTCTGGCTTTGTGTTTTATTATTAAGACCAATTAGGATCTGTGTTACAGATGTGGTCTTGCTGGGCTTCAGTAGATCATACTCAGTCCCCTCCTGGAATCTACTTTTCTACTCCTTGCAGAAGAGGTCTGTTACCACCATGCATTGACTATTTTGGCACCCTTATTGGAGTTCAGAGCCCCAAGTTTTCTACATTGAAATCATAGTTAAGACAGTTTAATACATATTAGCTGGAACTACTCCTCCTTCAAAAAAGCATTGTTTACCAGGCATCTAATTTTACACATCCATTTTGATGTTTAGTGAGTGAAAGAATGTCAGTAGCTGTTAATCTCCAGAGACAAGCTACATTCTTTGTAGTGTTGAACTGTTGTGAGCTGTGATCTATCTGGATGTTTGGAGATAAGGTGACAAATGCATACCTCTAAGTGGAAAAGCAATTTTCTCTTATGCTTCAAAATTCTCTAATTCCTAGGTTTTGCTTTAAATGAAGAAAGGTTGGTCTGTGAGTAAAAATTCTGTTTTGATAGCTCAGATCTTTGTAAAACCCCCATAGGAATTAACAGAAAGCAGCTTCAGTCAGAACAATGTTTAGAAAATATAAGTTTGTACCTTGTCATTATATTTCACATTTCTGCTTAAAATTGCAATGAGGATACTTGCTTCCTAGCTCCCTTTTCGTTTAATTCAATAGATACTTTTCATTTGTGCTTTTTAAAAAGTATTTTTAAAATTGTATTCTACATAATGTGACACATAAATTGCACACTGTGGAAAGGATTGTCTGCCTCCTTGAATGAAACCATTTTAATCTCAAGAGTTTTATTATCTGTTAAAACCTATTTAAATATAGGCATTCAATTTTACGTTACTTGACATTTATGGGGAAGCTATTTTATAGCGGGAGGCTTCTGAATAGGCAAGATCACAACAAATATTCATGATTAAATGACACATGAGATTGAAAAATATGGGGAAAGGATGATCTAAATACTCTTGGCAGTCCGCACATAGGGTGATATTTGATACAAGCTTGGACTAGGGATTAGTTAATGAAGATTTGTGTCTCATAACTGCAACCTTGCAGCTACGACCTATAACCTTGAATAAGAACTGCTTACTGCTCATTTTTCCATAGTAGAGTATTAATTGAAGATTTCCTGATTTTTTATATCTAACTGAATAATTTATTATGAAAACAGGTACATAGGCAACTATTTACTGTGTGTAATTTTTCAGGCAGCAATTACATTTTCTATGTTTTTTTTCAAGTAGAAAATAATACTGATGTTGTTTGGTGAACTATCTATAAGCAGCTTTAATCCTGCTTTCGAGATCAGTCAATATCATCCATTTTTTTTATGCACTGAAACAGATAAACAAGTTTTAGCCATAGTTTGAAAAATGAAACAAGTTTTTTTTTTCCTTTAGTAACTGGGATAAATCAACTTTACTGTTATGAGGAGTTTTTGTTTTGTTTTGTTTTTTAAACTGACCTAGTGAATCTGATACATAACAACTTAAACGGAGATTTTTATGAACAAGGAAGAAAATTCTGTGAAAAATTTTATATTGCAGAGAAAAAAATGCATATGAAACTTTGATCCATCAAATGGCCATTGAAAAATGAGGTAATTACCTAAAATAATTTGCATGTAAAGAGCTAATACAATATTACAAAGTGAAGTCCAGTTGTGAAGGCAAGGCATAATTTCCTGATTAATGTCTCATGCACGATATTCCTCCATGCTCTGTCAGAGCCCAAATAACAATATTGCCAATCAATCAAATGAAAAAAAAATTCTCAGACAAGGAAAGTATTGATCTCTAACAGACCATGATTTATAAACAGTGAGATTTGGGGTTATTTGGAGCTAAGCATGGTCGTGTTTTTAAGGCAATATATTGAGATTTTTAATTGGTATAATTGTAGATTTCTGTGATTCAAGATCAATGTGTGAATGCCAAAAAAATAACATTTTTTTAGTTTCTAAAATGTCATCTACCAAGTTATTGAAGAAAGATCCATTTTGAAATATCAATTTGAACCTAAACTCTGCCAAAAGTTACAATCTGAGCGATATTTACCCAGGGAAACTAAGAATGTCAGTGGAGTAATATGGCCAGATTCCTTACGGAAAGACTAGGGAATGTTTCCTTGGTGTGAAGTGGAAGTGTACTTTTTAGAAGCAAAATTAATTTTCCCCTCATCTGGATTCAGGCATGGAGAAACAGGAAAAGCAAACTACATTAATAATAAAGACTGCAGGAATGAGCACCTGACCAATCACTTTTAACAAACTCAAAATGGGATTCATATTCTATTCTGCTCTTGTGAAAATAGAGAAACTCTCCAAGATATTAAGACTCTCTGTGGGTCTTAAACTCAGGGATTTTGATGTCAGTAGAAAGCTGGCTGAGGAACGGAGGTGGTTGATCTCAATCAAAATGCTTATTGCTATTACTGGAAGAGGAAACATCATGAAAAGAAGACCCTGCGCATATCCCTCTTAATTATTACAACCCAAGGAATATCAACTGTCCTTTCATTACTTATCAAGAGGACACTAATATCTGCTAAATAGGAAAGCCTGTTTTGAGTTCTGACAACATGTTCTTTAGCCATTATTTCAGGTAACTTTTTCCTTAAGCAAGTCATTTTAACCTTGTTTTTCCATGACATCTTTTTTTTTTAGATCAGGAAGCTGGAAATTATATAGTAAGATAACATGGTGAGTAGCTGTAGCTACTGAACAGCACCAATCCAATTGTTTAGTCTTAGTAACATAAGACCAGTGATTAATACTTAGCTCCGTGACCACTACTACTTTTGAGTGCCAAATTGTTAACACTAGATTTATTTGTTTTGTGGTTAGATCAGCCATATATTATTTTATCTTCATCTCTAAAACTGTAATGATAACAGCAGGCATTTGAAATCATTTGTTATGAGAAGTAATTGGTTAGTATGTTTATGAGTCCTTAAAATATGTTTCAGAAATTTGGATAAATTAACATTTTAAAAATACACAAAGTCACTCAATTTAAATTTAAAATACAGCTCAGGCACATTTCTATAGTTTAACATCTGTATGTGGCTCATGTTTCCTGTGCCAGGCATTACAATTTGAATATTCTTGTCAGAAGATTCAACTGCACAGCGTTGGGATCTAAAGGAAGATTCTAGAGAAAACATCCTTATTACCTGCAAAATGGAATAGAAATGATAGGGTGAAGAACTAGCAGTTATCAGAGGCTGGTTAACTGTATATCTGCATGCTGTCTCAGCTTTACTTAGGCACACTTTCATGTTAATATATTTTTTTCAAGAATTTTTTTCTTTTTTTTTCTTTAAAAGATTTATTTATTTATTATGTATACAGAAGAGGGCGCCAGATCTCATTATAGGTGGTTGTGAACCACCATGTGGTTGCTGGGAATTGAACTCAGGACCTCTGGAAGAGCAGTCGGTGCTCTTAACCTCTGAGCCATCTCTCCAGCCTGTCAAGAATTTAAAGGTATTTTATCTTTACATAATGAATTTTGCTCTTCATGAATTTTCCAATGAATGTCTGCAATTTTTTGAAATTTCTTTTAGTTGTGTGAAGAATGTCATTCAGATCTTTATAGGTATTACATTGAACATATAAATTGATTAATTTGCATAATATGGGCATTTTTCTAATACTGATTCACTAATCCATGAACATGGGACACCTTGTACAAATTTTCTGTCCTCAATTTTTCATTAATATTTTATGGTTTTGATTCTAGACATTTTTCTATTCTTTGTTTAAATTTATTCCACTGTTTTAGCTTTGTAAATACAGCAATTAGAATTAATTTCCTGGTTACTGTTTTGCATATTTATATATTCTTAGGTAGCAATGTTACCTTTCTCTCTTTCTTTCTTTCTTTCTTTCTTTCTTTCTTTCTTTCTTTCTTTCTTTCTTTCTTTCTTTCTCTCTTTCTTTCTTTTGTGCTGAGGTGTGATGATTTGTGTGCTTACATTTTGTTGGATTAATTCATTACTTATAATTGTTATTGAAAGACCCCCACCAAAGGCCCAGACAAAGTTCCCCCAGAAACCCAAAAGAGCTGAGGGAAGAGACAGCTTAAAAATAAACAGAACTGAGTCAGTTCCCCCTTCTTGGAGAGGGTGAAATCAGGTGTTTCCAAAAGAACAAAGTCAGGATGTCTGGTGGTGACCAATTAACCACGAGATGCCCCTCTCTGGAGATAACATGACCAGATCCTGCAGATGGGTTGTAAAACTCCTGACAGGGCAAACAGATAAGCTAAATAAGACGAAGTCCAGGCCTGGGAAAAACTGGACCAATCAAGGATGGACCGGTACTAACCCCCTCCCCTCTAAGAAAATTTGTGGGTTTTGCCTATAAAAACTAACTTCCCCAAGAAAGAGTAACTCCTTCCTGCCTCACTGCCAGTGAGTGCTTGAGATGAGTTCCCTGTCGTGACTTGTAGCAGAAATAAACCTTGCTTTTGCATTCTGGTAGCTTGTCCTCAGTGGTCTCTCTGGGGGTCAAGATCTGGGCACAACAGTTGTGTTGTTGTTGTTGTTTTGTAATGGAGATTTTGGGCATTACTCTTTATGAGTTCTAGTCAACTGTGAATATTGGTGATTTGACTTATTTTCCAAATCAGATGCCCTTTATTCCTTCTTTTTGTCTAACTGTTCTGATAAAAACTCATAGCTGCATGTGAAGTAAATGTGATGCATGTGGACATTATTGCCTTGCTATAAATCTTGAAAATAAAACTTTCAAATTTACCAAACTCAGTGCAATTGTTGATGTAGAAGGTGGCTGTCTGAGCCATGCCTTGAAGCACCTCCTCAGTAAAATTACACCTGCCTATGAACTTGAGGTACATACCCCTGGGGCATGGCCACTGGGGTGGGGAATGGGAGGTGGGGAGATGGAACCCTTAAGACCTGGGATGCACTATGTAGCTCTTTCTCTTGGCTACCTCATAGTTTGGATGCTGAGATCTTGGACCAAGCTGTTCAGTGTGGGACATAGCTCAGCTTTCCTGGACTCTACAATAAACCTCATATGGTTGTGAGTTAACCCCTAAATAAATTCCTTTGATCATTAAGCTGATTCTGTAGGTTGGTAGCAATTTAATTGCATTATGTAAATGCTGATTCAATAAAAGTGGTCATTATCATGTTGAAGTATGGACTTTGTCTAGCAATTTCTTCATTATTTCTTTCATGAAGCATTGCTGAGTATCATTGGATATATTGTCTGCCTCAACTGCGATGATCATATGTTCTGTGTACATTCTGTCTATATGGTAGATCACATTTACTAATTTTTATATATTAAGCCATCCTTGCTTCTCTGGGATGTGTCTCACTTAGTCATGGTGAACAGACTTTTGAATTTGCTGTTAGGTTTGGCTTCCTAGTTTTTTGTTGAGGAGTCTAGGCTTGTCTAAGTTCATCAAGATATCAAAGGCATTGACTAGTGTTGTATGTGTGTGTGTGTGTGAGGGGTGTCCTTTTATTGCTATGTCAGGGTCATGCTCATCTTTTTCCTTCCAATTATTGTTGTTATTAATATAACTACTACTGAATATTCTAAAAAGCTTATCAGTATCAGTATTTTTTTGTATTTTGTTTGTTTATTTGTTTTTGAATTCAGCAGTAAAGTCATTGAGTCCCAGAATTTTCTGAAAAGGAGAAATCAATCTCATTATTGTTTCAATATGTCCAAATTTAATATTTCATGATTCAGTTGTGGTAATTTATGTACATAACATTGTTTTCTAGTTTTTTTCTAGAGTATCAGATTTGTGTTGTGCTCATAATTACTACTAAGATGAGTGCCACCTGTATATTTAACCTCATGAACCTACACAGACTCAAGGGAAGAATAAATGACCTTTAAGCCTACTATGAGGCTAGAATCTAGTTTTTTCTAGAGTATCAGATTTGTGTTGTGCTCATAATTAGTACTAAATTGAGTGACATCTGAGTATTTAACCTCATGGATCTGCACAGACTCAAGGGAAGAATGGATGACCTTTAAGCCTACTATGAAGTTAAAATCTACTTGTCCAAAACCTCAGATATGATCTATGGGTGAGAAATCTTCATTTAACATTGGAGTTGATCTTGGCTATCTTGGTCTTTGCTCAGTAAACCTATTCTTTACTTGCTACTGGACAACTGGTTTCATGAAATCTAAGACAAAGCCTAGAAAGTTTTCATCCTCTCTCATGGGTAGTAGAATCTCACTGTAGGGAACATGGGCTTTTTCTGACACTTGGTTTCACCACGGCAAGAGTTGTACTGGATTTTAAGTTTAAAGCTAAACTTGTTTTTCATCTTCATCAAAATGGGGCATGCTTTTGTGTGCTGAGCTGCTTGGAATTGCAATACAAGGTGGATTCAATAAGACACTTCCTGCATTCCTTCTTCAGTGTGTCCTTCCACTTTGCTCTATTGAAAGCAAAGCCTGTGACTTCCAACCTGATTTTGTTAGGCCTTATGCAGGTAGTATTCAACTTGAGATATTCATTGGAAGGGCTCCTCTAGAATCTTTTTTTTTTTTTTTTTTTTTTTTTTTTTGGTTTTTCGAGACAGGGTTTCTCTGTGTAGCTTTGCGCCTTTCCTAGAACTCGCTTTGGAGACCAGGCTGGCCTCGAACTCACAGAGATCCGCCTGCCTCTGCCTCCCGAGTGCTGGGATTAAAGGCGTGCGCCACCACCGCCCGGCACTCCTCTAGAATCTTAGCTGCCATCTTACTCTACATTGCAGACATAATTATTCAACACTCTCAATATGGAAGAATTTTTAAGTACTCAATCTTGTGACAATGATCAAACAATGATATGTTTGGAACATAATTTTTTCCCTTGTGTGAAACAAGATCTCATGAAATGTAGGCATGCTTTAAATTCATCTTATAGCTAATGATGGCTGGAAGCATTTATTATTCTGGATTCTACCCAACATGTGCTGTGATTATAGACATATATCACAACTCCCGGCTTGAAATGTTCTAAAAGTGATCACTATGCAATTGTTAACCATGAGATGTTAATACACATGTTTTATATTCATTAGTCTCCTTTCTTTATGTTCTCATTAGTTGTCTTAGTTTTGTTTGGGATATTTGATAGTAATAACTATTTTAAAATTTATAGACTAAATTCATTTTATTTTATATATATGAATGTTTGCTTACATGTGTATATATATATATATATATATATATATATATATATATATATATATATATATATACCATGTGCATGCCTAGCACTCATAGAAGCAAAAAAAGGCATAAAACATGATTCCCTGAAATTGTAGTTACAGATGTTTAGAAGTACCATTTGGGAAGGAATCAGACTTCAGTTCTCCATTAAGAGTAACAAGTACTCATAACTGTTAAACCGTATTTCCTCTAGCCTTTAATTTTGAAACAAAGTCCTTCCTTTGTTTGTTTTATATTACATTTTAGCTCTCTCTGTCTCTGTGTCTGTCTCTGCATCTGTCTCTGTGTCTGTCACTGTGTCTGTCTCTCTGTCTCTGTCTCTCTGTCTCTCTCTCTCTCATAGACACACAGATACAGACACACACACAGACACACACACACACACACACACACACACACACACAGAGTTTTCTTTGTTCCATTCTCCTTACCAAGAACAGATAACCATTTATAATTATCTACTTATAATATTATTACTAAGTCACTGATTCAGAATTCTTGTCCTTCCTACATACTTTCTACAAAGATGCATTCTAAACACTCTGTCCAGAGGCACAATTTCTTTGTTTGTATTTCATCTCTAAGAACACTCATCTAAATTGTTATACTAAGTCACCGGTTCTCTTATCTCTTACTGGTTTTACCACCAAAGTCTTACTAATACTTTTTACCTAAACACACACTTGCTTGTGATCAATAAAATCCTTTGATTAGCTTCACTTGCAAGAGATTTCAATTTTTTTTTTTTTTTTTTTAGCCTATGTACATGCTCCTTCTTCATAATTCCTGCTTACCTTCGCTGGCATCTTCTGCATTTCCCCCCTGCTGTGTAAAGTCCACCTAAGTTACATCTCCTTGCATATAGAAGAAGGGATACTCCCTAAGACACAGGAAGTAAATGAAACCCACAAGGCTCAGGAAATAAATAAATCTGACAAAACTCAATGGATACATTCAGTATTTTAAATCTAAGGGCTCAGTCAATCCCCCTTATCTCCACTGCTGAAACCCAGTTCAAATCATGATTTTACTTCAACTTAATTTCTGTGTTAACACCAATTATCTCTTTGTTTCTGCTTCCTTTCCCTGTATGCATTTCAAATTAGTCTGAAGAGAATGATTCAATTAAAAATGTAGTCTAGATTGCCATTTATAGACCTTGGTGCATCTTCAAATCACTGATAAAAACCCTGGTAAGATGATTCTTAAAGTTGATGATGCTAAGTCATATATTGTCACACAGTCCAGAGAATAGGATGTGCTAACCATGATGTTTAGTGATAAATAGCAAGATGAAAGACAGGTGTGGTGTAGTATGCATGCAGTCCCAGCACTCAGGGGACAGAGGCATAAAGCTTTTGAGGTTTTTGTAGTTGTTGTTTTTAGGTCAGCCTGGTCCAGTTAATGAGACCTTGTCTCATAAAACAAACAAACAAACAAACAAAAGACAGGGATGAAGATGTCATTACATCTCAGGAATACTCAAATCTTATATCTTTTGGTAAAAATATAGAGTGCAAGCATAAAATACACATCACATAAGTGACAGAATTCATTAATTTTTCAAGGATGCAATTAGGCTAGTACTTATTTATTGTTTAACCCTGGGAGGTCAGAAGAGATACCATGAAAAATGATTGGATCAAAACTGTCGAATGACTGCCTGATGTCAAAATGGAATCTACTAAGGCATTACAGTTTTTGGTTTATTCTAAAAACAGGCAGGAGGATACAGGTTTATAGTTCAACACCAGGAGTCATTGTCAAAGTCGTGATTAATGCAAAACTCTTGATATAGAATAATTCAGTTCATTATCAACTCTAGCTGATTTATTTGTCTTAATATCAGGTACAATTAAGACCATGCCAGGCATGTATATTCACATTTAAATGCATATTAAAAGACAAGCAAAATTATACTGGTTATATGAATGCAAATTAGGTCATGTCTATGTCAGAGAGGTCACATTTATGCTTATACTGTTACTCTTTCTCCTAAAACTTTAAATTTTAGTAAGGATTAAGTAACATTACTCTATAATTTAGAAAAATGGAGAATAATTAAATTTTCTTTATATGCCTGTATAGCTTTGCTAATTATTCACAATTTATCTTTGTATATGCTAGATTTATTAAATATTAACATTTCTGGCTTTTACCATTTTCTTCTTCTGTATAAGGAATAAAACAAGAAATTACTTGCTGTCTTTAAACAATCAATGAAACATCATTTTGAAAGAATAATTTTGTTTTTCTTTGAACTATGCTTCAAATTCTAAAGTTGTTTTAAAAAAAATCCACACTGTGCCTTTTCATTGCATAGCATAGTCTGGTTAACAGGAAAATTTTTAGCATTATTACATTTTTTCATCCTTCTGTTAAAAAATATTTGTAAAATCAGAATATTTTAGGAAAAATATTTTTATGTGAATATTTCAGAAGGCATTTTTTCAACATTCAAAGTCCCTATATTTCTTTGATGTAAGTGAATTTATGTGATATGTTTGATGAAGTGTATGTAAAAAGATGCATAATACCCTAAGTTAGTGAAGCAGAAATGCTTTAGAATATTGTATAGTTACTCAAATTATCCAATCTAATAACAAAGAAAAAAATACAAGTGCAAACACACTGATATGGTGTTTGTTAAATGCATCTTCTGCTAAGGATACTGCACATATAATTGCATTTTTTAAAGATTTATTTTTATCAGTTTTAAAGTGTGTGTGTGTGTGTGTGTGTGTGTGTGTGTGTGCGTGTGTGTGTGTGTGTGTGTGGTGTCTTTGTATGTCTATGTACAGGAGTACAGGTTCTCACTGTAGCCAAAACAAGGCATCAGACCCAATACACCTGAAGTTACAGGTTGGTGTGAGACATATGATATGGGCACTGAGAACTGTGTTGAGTTCTCCAGAAGAACAGAATGACCTCTGAACCACTGAGCCATTTCATTAGTCTCCATACTATTGTATTTTCAACTGACCTATTTATCTATAAAAGACATAGTTATAGACATAGTTATCTACAAAAGTGTTATCATTATATTTGTTTGACAGAGAAAAAGATTATAGCAGTTTACAGGATTTGCTGTTCAAGGTCACCCATGTAAAATATAAAGGAGCATGCTTTGGTGCTGTGGCATGACTTGAACCTCTTTTAGAATCTATGATCTTAACCAGTAGATTGCACCACCTCTGGGTAGTTATTTTTATCTTTGGTTAACAAACAAGAAGACAGAAAAGCAAAGCAATAAATTTGCAAATCAGGTTATGAACAAAAGTTCCTTGAGTACAGTCCTACAACAGTGTAATAAAGAACAGTACACAGTATCCTTTTGTTCTCCTGGTACTCCATTTAGTAATTCCTTTGCAAGCCTTAAATACTGATAAAGTGAGTCCCATAGCTTAATTAGTCACTATACCATTTATATAAAATATTTCACCCTGAGTGAAAGCAATTGCTAGGTTTCCAACTTAGTTTATTTGAGAAGGAATTGCAGGCAATGGCAGCAACCAGTAGTTATTTAATATTTATTACCCAACAATAACTGAATTAGCACTGTCAATTATGAATTATTTTCATCTTTAAAACAGCACCACAACCATGATGTAACTGTTATTAATAATACTCATGCCTTTACTAGTAGGTTCCAGATGATAAAAGCAAACAAACTTTAATTAATTTACCATTAAAACAGACATTTCAATTTGGCCTGTTCGATATTAAGCAAAGTCCTATACTCCAAAATCAAATACTTCACCATGAAAGCACCGTAGAATTTCAGTCACCTTGCCATATGCTGGGGTATTTGCTGATGTAGTGAGAACTATGGGAAGTTGGGCAAATTTGATGTACGCAAAAGCATGAAACATTGTTTGTACTGCTCCTACCCCTGTGTTCGTTTTACTTCATTGAAGCATTTATATGTTCTAATGCATTTATTGTAGAATGAAACAATACCTGTTAAAGTCAGGATATAGTACATAAAGTACTTCCATGACTGCAACTAGGAAACCAATAAATAATAGAATGTTTTAAGATAGCAATGTAGTGACAAGTGGGGGGTTAAAACTGTTACTGTGCAGAATGACAGAATTAGTATACACATACTACACGGTCAGCATGTCAGTCTGGATATTTCATCTCCTTCCACATCATTGATTTCAACTTAGAACAAAGATATAGTTTAAATTCTTAATATGCATTTTTAAACTTGCTAATGATGTATACAAGTGTATGTATAATAGGGTGTTAGGTGTGCCAGTAGTATTTCTGTTCAAATAAGTAACATCATTCAACCATAGATGTAAAGTTAAGTCTTCATGAATTTTTTTTTTTTTTTTGGTTTTTCGAGACAGGGTTTCTCTGTGAAGCTTTGCCTCTTTCCTAAAACTCACTTGGTAGTCCAGGCTGGCCTCGAACCCACAGAGATCCGCCTGCCTCTGCCTCCCAAGTGCTGGGATTAAAGGCATGTGCCACCACCGCCCGTCTTTCATGAAATATTTAAGTTGTACATAGATTCACTTTTTTAATTGATTTTATAAGACTCTTGGCTAGGCAGTGATGGTGCATGCCTTTAATCCCAGCATCAGGGAGGCACAGACAGGAGGATCTCTGAGATTGAGGTCAGCCTGGTATAAAGAGAGAGTTCTAGAACAGACAGGGCTACAGAGAAAAAATGTCTCTCAAAAAATGCATAAAACATACTTTTGGAAAGGAAGATTTATAAATGAGCTAGACTCCTAATGATAGGAAAACACAAATTCAGGTATTTGAACTTCTCTTTACTCCCCCTCTTTTAACAGTCTAAGAAGAATCTGTGTCTATACTAGTAGGTTATTTTGGTGACATCTCATTTCAAACAGTCATTTAAATCAGAGATTATCTATTGTCTAATCATTCTGCCTTGTTGTTGATATACTAGATGTATGATCCCTCTCTAATAGAAGTTGATTATTGTTTTATTTTTTTCAATTTAGATAAATATACAAAGATAAATGCCACAACAGGCATGAGAAACCATCTTTTGAGTTATTGATCATGGTGTTCATAGAGACTCTGCAAACGTTGCAGGCTGTTGTTATTGCCCTTGGATGTCTCCCAGAGATGAAAGCTAGTTTCCTATGTGTGAAGATACCATGGACTTCAGACAGAGGACCCAGAGGAACCAAGTTGATTCTAACTTGGAAGCCTAGTCACCTTAGTATGAGTCCTCATGGTACCATAAAGCACCCTAAGAGCTTTCAAATGATGAAAGCAACCAATAATATGACTCTGCTGTGGTAACTATGAATAACAATAATACCAGCATGGCTAAATAACCCTAACATTGTAGTAATGTCAAGCATATCTTAGTGGTAACCAACATGTATCTAATTGTACAAAAGATACCTGCTTAACAAGAAGGAAATCGTGCCTGGTGCTGGAGACTTACCCAACTACTCTGGGCTAGTGAAGCCATGGATCCAAGGGGAGAACCTATAACTTTTACTTTGTTAAACCAGGAGACCCCTTAACCATATTCTAAGTAATTGTTCCTATACTCATAGATAAGTGTAGCTATCACCTCTCATCAAGTACACTTTCCTTTACAACAGATAGAAACAATTTCAGAAAACCACAACCAATCAAAATGCAGCATTGTAGAACCAAGTCCCAACTGATAAATCTACAACACAACTCTGAATGTAGGTCTCAGGAAGCATGGAAGAATAGGAGGCAGAAAGATTATAAGAACCAGAGGGACAGAGGGGTTTCTATGAGACTGTCTCCTAGAAATGTCAGAAGCCACAGACATGAAGTCTCACCAACATAGCTACTTAGACATGACCTGAATAAATACATCAGTAGACATCACATAATGTGGAAGGGAGAAATCAGAGGCCTCAACCCTAGACAAAGCATGGCAGAAAGCTAAAATTTCTGAGAGTGAGAGAAAAAGTCTTCCTTAGGGGGAAAAAAAATCAGTTGGTTATATGATACCGAATGTCAAATGGTTAGTTTTGAAAACATACAAACACACACACACACACACACACACACACACACACACACACACGTGCGCACACACACATGCACACTCACACACATGCATATGTGCACACATGCAAGTGTGGTTGCACGTAAGTGTGAGTGTGTGTGTGCGTGTGTGTGTGTAAGTGGGTGAGTAAAGAGAGGCCACAAATTTCGAAAGTTAGAGGAGAACACAGGGGATAGTTTGGAGTGAAGAAAGGGAAAGGAAGAATGATGTAATTATAATCTCAAAATATATTTAACAACACAATAAAAGATTTATTTTATTTCTAAGTATGTATGTGTTTGTGTGTTGGGGGGAATAGGGGGGTGTTGACAGGGTATGTGCATATAAGTGCAGATATCCACAGAGACCAGAAGAGGGCGTAAGTTCTGAAGCCAGAATAACAGATTGTTATGAGCCAACAGATGTGGATACTAGTAACTGAACTCAGGTCTTCTGAAAGATCAGTATTTGGTCTCAAGCACTGAGCCTTCTCAGCATCATCTGTGAATGTCTCTTTGAAATGAAAGCACCTTTACCTAACTTGCTTTTGCCAAATAATCTTATTTAATCTTACACATGGTATCATTATTATTGCTTGTGCTCATATGTCAATTGTATAATATTCATACAATGCACATGGTATTGTAATATGAATAGAGAAAATTAAATTCATGTTCAGTCCAACTTTCATGTGGCCTTTATAATTAAAGCAAATGTTCTACTTTGTATTGCTATCTTTCTGTCTAGGAAACTGCTATCAAGTTGATCAAGAACTAACAGCCAAAATTTCTTCTCATCTCTTCTATAACCTATTCCAAACATTCTTTTGTCTCCACAGTCTAGTTTCAAAACACTTATCTCTTTATGGGCATAGAGACAATATTTACTTTTTCTGAGTACATCAGAGTCCTAGAGCACACAAATCTCTATGTATTACTTGCTATAGAGAGGGAGATATCCCTACTTCTGTTAAACTAAACTTGCTATGATACTCAATGAGTTAAGGTTTAGTAACCTGATTGTGAGATTATATTTCTTATGTGTAACTTTCAACAGATATATTTGTTTATTTGTTGCTTTGTACTTCCCAGGAGGCATCCATTTCCCTTCTCATTCATCAAAGATTGGCATGCCCTAAGAATTAAGGACACGAGAATGGAAGTACCCAAGATATATAGTCCCACACCCATAAAATTTATATTCTTAGAGGAAAGAGTAAACTTTCAAGAAAGTGAATAAATACAATACCTAAAGGAGGTTAATAAGTAAAAGAAATAATATGGATTATAAGAATTGCTAAAAGAAGGAAATTATAGCAATGATGCAAAGTATTCGGAATAGAGATCTTTAGAAAAAGTGACGCTGGAAAACATTGAAGTAGGACCCCAGTGAAGACAGCCATCGAAAAGAGGGGCAGAAAGAATTCAGCACCAGGGCCAGATCATGAAGTTCCTAGATCAGAGAAACAAACTGAACTTTTCCTCCAGGTACAATTTCCTTTTCTCCACTAGCATGTCTTATCATTGCTGTTTCATAAATTCAAAATGGAAAATAAAGTCTATCCTTGTGGAAGTCACATGGAGTCATCAATGGAGGTGAAGCGCACAGAAAGCAGAAAACAATCCAATAACCCCATACTCTCAACACATTCTTAAACTTATCTGCTAAGGTGAGGGAATGGGGTAGGGCTCTGTTTTTGTGGGGTGCCCTGGGAGCCTTCTCAGACAAGACAATCCTGGAAGACTATGATAGAGTGAATGAATGGAAATCTGGACAGAGAAAGAGCTAGAAAAGCCTGATGTCAGAATGACTCTCAACATAAGAAACAGCAGGGCTAATGTGGTTGACATTTAGACAAATGCACAAGGGCAGTGGAAGAGCTCAAGGGGAATCAATTTCACCTTTGTATTACAATGCCCTGAACTGACTAGCTGGGTAAAGGACAGTCAGTATAAAAGTAAAAAATCCTAATCAAATTTCTATCCCATTGGGTTTTTTTTTGCCATAAACTTTGAGAATATACTTCTTAAAATGTTTCCCTAAATACACCCAAAACCTATTCTCACCTACTCACATTTCATTTTTTAAATTTTTTCTTTGAGAGTTAGAATTTACATGATGTTTTTTGTGAAAATGAGACATCCCTGGCTCTGAACTATGAGATGTAGAGGCCTAGATATATTTGAATACATTTTTTAAACAATGTGGGCAATCTGGCAAGCTGTAGAAATAGGAACCACTGTTTTCTCCACTCTTCATCTAATTAACCATTGTTCATAGAAAATAAGAATTATCAGGAGGAAATACACTGTCATCAAGTTGATTTCTTTCTCATTTCAGTTGCGTTTTTATCATGGAGATTACCAACGGCAAAGGATGTTGATATGATTTTCAATCACATTTTACCGCCTGGATATTATTGAAGATTTTACACTCTCTTTTGAAACTTGAATCACATCACTAATGAAAAGATTAGTTTGTGACTGATGAATACATTTCAATGGTAAAATATCTGAAAGTTATTTTCTTGGTGCTACAGGGGTTACAAATTATCTAGTCATAATTTAACAGATATTATATCAGGGTTGAAATATCATTAAGGTTGTTCTGACTGATAATTCTGTCACAAATAAAATACTCTGTGAAAGAATAGTAATAAACCTGTTTAATTTCTATGCTATATGCTTGAGTTGCTAAATATTGCCGGAAATTAAAATGCACAAAGACTTCCTCTAATGTTTAATATGAATGAGAATGTACAATGGATAGTAAAAAAAACACTCAGTAATCTTTCAGCTGAGCCTGAGAATTCCAGTGCCAATGTGCTTTAAAGAATAAATCCTAATAGAATGATATATAGGCTGCTTGATTGTGCATCTGAGTCGTGTGATTATTGATAGAGAGTTTTACAGTAAATGTGGAATTTCTATTCACATGAAAGACAGACTCTCTCCCCAGAAGAAGATGGATCAATCAGAGCTCCTGAAATATCCAAAATCAATGGAAATATGTTGTAGAATATTAATTTAAGATGTGATACATTTGTTTATGCTGTGGAACATTTGTTTAATGATGCACAGATGTGTTGCATTCTTTTATGTTGCATTTGTTTAACTCTGTGAAGCTGTGTTACTTTGCCTTTCTAAAAGACCTAATTGGTCTGATAAAGAGCTGAACAGCCAATAGAAAGGTGGGGAAAAGGATGGGGTGGGGATTGGCAGGCAGAACAAATAAATAGGAGGAGAACTCTGGGGAAAGAGAGATCAAGAAGGAGAAAAGGATAGAGGATTTTGGGGGCCAGCCACCCAGCTACATAGCAAGCCATGGAGTAAGGAGTAAAGAAAGGTATACAGAAATAGAAAAAGGTAAAAATTCATAGGCAAAAGGCAGATGGAATAATTTGAGTTAAGAAATACTGGCAAGAAACAAGCCAAGCTAAGGCCTGGCATTTATAAGTAATAATAAGTCTCAGTGTGTATTTATTGGGTAGCTGGGTGCCAAGCCCCCAAAGAGCTAAGAGCCCAAGAGTTTATATATATATATATATATATATATATATATATAATTTTCTCAATACAGGCTTTTAAGTTTTTTCTCAGAGATTTAACCATACTATAATATATAGAAAATAATCAGTTCATGAATGTGTTGAGAGTGCCATGTTAAAATCAGACACAGTGGAGTTTGTGGTTCTCCAAAACATAAGGAGGGATTGATGAAACTGTCAAGCGGGACAGACAGTGAGAAACACTTTAATTCATTTGATGCTTTAAATGTTTATGCTATTCATGTTGTACTGACTGGTTTTATGTCAATGAAAACTAGAGTCATCAGAAAGGAGGGAGTCTGAATTGAGAAGATGCCTCCAAAAGATCCAGCTGTAAGCAAACCTACAGGTGTCATTTTCTTAATTAGTGATTTATGCTGGAGAACCCAGCCCATTATGAGTGGGATCATCCCTGAGCTGGTGCTCCTGGGTTTTATAAGAAAGTAGGGTGAGCAAGCCATGAGGAACAAGCCAGTAAGCAGCATTCCTCCATGGCCTCTCCATTAACCTACCAGAAACCTACCTGCTTCAATTCCTGTCCTGACTTCCATTGATGAGGAACAGAGATATAGAAACATGAGCTGAATAGACCTTTCTCTCTGCAAGTTACTTTAGTCATGGTGTTTCATTGCAGCAATAGAAAGCCATACTTAGGCAGCTGTTATTAAAATAATTTAAAATGATAATACTACTGAGAGGAGACATGTCTGTTTAATGTATCAAAATATATCAAATATATTCAAAATATATCAAAACAAACATGAGATTTTTTGTAGAATATTTAATCAGAATTAGAAATTATGACATGTCAAAGTGTTACCGTGTTACCTATGGCCATGACTCAAGTACAGTCACGTGTAATCTTTTTCATCCTAATTATTTTCAAAATACTGGTTATTAGATATTTTGCTTTTATAACATTCAACCATGTATATTAGAATAATTAGGATTTTAACTTAAAAATTAAATAAAATAACCTAAGTATGCTTCCCTTAATAGTCACATTTTAGCAGGCAATTTCATTTCTATTTTGAAAGCAAATAAAAATGGACCTTTGGCTAGAGTGATGGTTCAATGGTTAAAAAGACTTGCTGTTCTTGTAGAGGATCTGAACACAGGCTCCAGCACCAATATCAATTGTATTGCAGCCATATGTAACTCTGGCTCTAGATAATTTGGCAACTTCTTTCTTGACTCTGTAGTCATCTGTGCTCATACATTCACACATGTACATTCATACACACACACACACACACACACACACACACACACACACACAGAAATAGAGGCACATATACACACCTCTTAAAGCTGATCTAATAAGATTTAAATGTATAATACAAATTGTTTGCCAATAGAAATTGCTACTTTTAAATATCGAGACATTACGACATCCTGGGCTACTGATTTTGCTACAGTGCTTTGATGTGGAAACGGGATCGAAACTTCTACAATCTAGAATAAAAATGATGAGTCAACACTATTTTTAACACTTTATACCCCCAATTTTTCCCATTTACAAAATGAACTACCACTCATATATTATTAATTAGATGTAAGAAATTATCCGAGTAACCCACTTATATCAAATTTTACTAGTCATCCCTAGGATACACCTCACTTATGCAATTTCTGTATCATAATCACACACTGTGGCACCATGTAAATCAGTATCAGCACATACAGTTAGAAATTAGTTGCATAAATCCTAAATATAATTTCAATAAACTGTTGACTATGAACTATCTTCTTTGAAAATAAAAGAAACAGAAAATACAGTTAATATAAGCAGGGGCACCCAATAGGCTTCTCCTAATTTTCTGCACTATCAAGAGCAAAAGTACTTAATACCCATTTAATTCCCCATGCTGTATGACACATTTATTTTTTAATATGGTTGTTCATTGCCACAGCCAGTGTTGGTTACCAATAAAAATTAATCTTTAATTGTGAAGAAAAGGCAATTTCTTTAACAAACAGTAATAAGTAAACTGAATATTGAAACTGCAAAAAGAAAATCACCTCCAAGTGGAAAGTAAAAAGACCTTACTGTATGACCAGAACCTCTAAAAGTCTTGGAAGTGAAAGCAGAGAAACATTCTAGATACATGCATAGGAAAAATTTCCTAAAAAACCCTTCAGTCCGTTTCACCTAGGAAATAATGCCAAATATTGACAAATTGTAAACCTAAGCAATTAACTGAGTGATGAGACAGCCTAGAAAATGGAGGAAATATTTCTTGTTAGTACATTGGACAGAGGTATCATTTCTAGAAAATAAAATGAAAAAAAAATGTATTAACAAGAAATTAAAGCAATCAAAACACAAGCTAGTGAGATGAACAGGCAGATGAAGTACAAATGGCCAATAAACATAAGACAAAATGTTAATCTCAATAGCCATCAGAAAAATAGGAAAAATAAAACAAAAAACAAAACCCTACCCTAAAATACATCTTACCCACTCTAAATTTCAGATGATAAGAAAACAAATAACAAGAAATGCTGCCTAGGATTACAAACAAAGGGTAGGTTTTATTTTCTGCTGGAAGGAATTTGAAGTAGTCTGGGCACTATGAAAATGAGTAACTAGTTTTCTTTAACTACTGAAAATTGATCAACATATCAGCCAGATCTACCTTGTCTGAATTTTTACTGAGAGGATTTGAGCAGTCATAGAGCTATTTACATAATGATGTTTAAGGTAACAATATTTGTTTATTACTGCTTTATTCACTACACTGAGGAATAAAGTCATCTAGTTGCCAGCCAGCAGAAGAAAGAAAATCCAGCACATGTATAAAATGGAATATTATTCAGTTCCAAAGAAAAATGGAATAACTAAATTATCAGGAAAATGGATAATCTCAAAGTATATATTATTAAACAAGTTCATGAAATTTCATAAAGAAAATAAAAGTACTTTTCCTCATAAATAAATCTTAGTTATATATATATATATATATATATATATATATATATATATATATGTGTGTGTGTGTGTGTGTGTGTGTGTGAACAAATGCACAAGAGGTTCAAGTATAACATATAGTAAGAGAAAAATAACTGGTAAATATTAGGTAATAAGAAAGAACTGAGCAAAGGTGATAAAGGTAATAGGCACTTGACTCATGAAAGCTTATATAGACAGTTGTTCTTCTAATTTATCTCTGTTATGGATTTTTCCAGGGTTTTGAATTTTGTTTTGTTTTTCTCTTTTAGTGGATCAGTGTAGCAGGCTTCCTTTTGGGCCACCAACCAGCTCCCAAATCATGGCATGGAGACTTATTATTAGTTATGAATGTTTGGCCTTATCTTCTGCTCATGTTTGGCTAGCTCTTATAACTTAATTTAACCTGTTTCTCTTCATGTACATTTTGCCTCAGGGTGTTTTACCTTTCATTCTGTGTGTCTTACTCCTTTGTCTGTCAGCCTGGCTGGCTGGCCCTAGGGATCTCCCTTTCTGTCTCCCTCTGGCTATCTCTTTTTCTTGAGCCTAGATTCCTCCTCCTACTTATTCTTTCTGCCTGCCAGCCCTTCCTAGCCCTCTACTGCCTAGCTATTGGCTGTTCATGTTTTTATTAGACCATTCAGGTACCTTAGTTAGGCGAAGTAAAACAGCAACACATCTTTACATAATTAAACACATGTAGTATAAAAGATGTAACACATTTTTACATGGTTAAACAATGCAGCATAAACAAATATAACACACCCCTACATAGTTAAAGTAATATTTCACAACAGATCAGTTCGTAAAGATAGATTTAACAGTAGAAGTGTAAAACCCAGAGTGAAGGTCCAGAGCTTCAAAATGACTATTCTAACTTTACAGAAGTTCACTGACTTGTACATGTCATGTGCTACACCATGTTTGTTTATTTGTTTTGTTTTTGTTTCCTACAAGTTTTTTTAATAAAAAGTTTTAATTATAAAATAATTTGAAAACATTCCTTATGATAGAACAGCTATTGACCAATGTAGGTCATTAGAGAGGAATGGATTAAAAAAATATTTTTCAGTCACAAAGAAAGAGAAACTCATTCCCTTTGCATCAAAATGGATAATAATAATGTAACTGGAGATAATAGCATTAAGTGAATCAAATGAGCCTTAGAAAAACCAAATATAACATATTCTTTCTCATTGTTGGTTTTCTATAGATACCTGAATCCTGTATGTATATATGGCATGAAAGTGGAAAACTGTCTAAGGGTACAAAGAAGACAGATTAGTTGAGGAAGCAGGAAACAGAAGAAGGTATGTTGGGGAATATGTTTAAGATTCATTTGACTGGCCGGGCATTGGTGGCGCACGCCTTTAATCCCAGCACTCGGGAGGCAGAGCCAGGCGGATCTCTGTGAGTTCGAGGCCAGCCTGGGCTACCAAGTGAGCTCCAGGAAAGGCTCAAAGCTACACAGAGAAACCCTGTCTCGAAAAACCAAAAAAAAAAAAAAAAGATTCATTTGACTGATATTTTTGAGCTTGAGAATCAAGATGTCATTTTCGACATGTTTTGAACCCTAAGATCACAGTGTTCCTGATGCTGAGGCATTTGTGGAGTAAATTCCTCTGGAGTGAAAAGATACTGACAACATGCACTTGCCTGGGAGAAAGGCTACATGCCCTGTAGATCGTTTTTGTTTTCTTATCCCATGCTGAAATAACCATACTATCCTTGATTTAAGAAGAATCCTGTCATCTTAGGTACAAATACACTTGAGAATAGGCCTTGTGGAGTTACCTGTCTGTGCTAACCAAGAGTCCTCAAGCATACAGTAGTTGTTGCAGGTGGATATTGAAATTCTATCAGTGGTTTCTTCAAGTACATAATGCAAAAGAGGGGAGATGTGATTTGCACCTGATTGCACTGGAAATCGGTAAGGCATGATAGACATGATTAGCTAGAGCTTTCATGTTTTTTATTTTACCTTAACATATTTATCAGCTTACCAAGCCTTGGAAGTACTGCGAATGATGGGGCAACCAAATACCAAGGGAGAATTTCCTGACACAACATTGCTATGAGAAATCTTAGAAAACACAAATATCTAATACATAGGACTAATTTTAATAATGAAGCACCACCAGGTCTGAGAGGTTTTATGTATCTTTTAAATAAATTACCATTAACTAATGCTTAAGAATAGAGAATGAGTTCTTAGGAGACTCATTGCTTAGTCTTTGATTTTTATTTGCATAAATAAAGGACACATTACTTTACAGTGTTTAAGTTTCAAAAAGCATAACAAGGGAGATAAAATGTCTATAATCTTCATTTAAATTGTATTTGAATTTATATTACATACAGTGTAATAAATGGCAAAATCAATGATTACAGGAGACAGAACCTTCGAAATTGGTACTGACTGGGTTTATCATATCAGATAACAGATTAGTAGATTCTAGCTAACAGATTAGTTGATTCTAGTATAATTCTTGCATTTGAAACGGGCTCTTGGGAGAGTAGAAAGACTTTATATTCCTAATTATTTAAAAAAGTTTAAATTAATGCCTCTTCACTCAAGAACAATATAATAAGACAGCAGTAACATTATCACAAAAATAAATTTAATAAAATAAAAGGGAACCATTAAATTCATTATGTATTTGAATTGGGTATGGAAAATATAAATATTTGGTTTTCAAATTCAGCTGGAATTTTTTAAGAGAATGACATTCATTGTTGGATTTAGTATTCTTTGTGAATTAAATATCCATGGTAACTTCCTCAAGTTTAAGAACATCCTAGTTTATTTCTGCAGTTTCCAACTATGGCCTAAGGATCATACATGGCTTACCACCTGTTTTATAATTAAATATTGTTGGAATACAGCCACACACAATTATATGTTTGTCATTCTTGAATAGTTCTCCTTTCCTTTGAGGGCAAGGTCAAATAGTTGCTACATTGACTGTATGGCTGGAAAGCCTTATAGTGCGGTTATTATGGAAATTCCCCAACCCTCAATCTAGTTTCAATTTGATAATCACATCATGGCAGTATTTAATGAACAATGAATAAATTCTAGGTTTTATAATAACCTTATGTTTCATAATTATAACATAATATGAAACCAAGAAAGCATACTTAAAAACTTAAAAATGAAAGTGGTTTTAAGTAAAATATCACAGTGTTGGCTGAACCACCAAAGATTTTAATAAAGGATAAAGCACTGTGCACCAGAACAATGTCGGTAATGACACTTGTACTCTAGTTTATTATTGTGCCTAAAGTGTGGCAAGAATTTTGGATCAGTTCTATGCTTCAAATTAAGACAAAAGCAATGATTTTGCAGAACTATAGAAATGTGTTAATAGTATTGTGGCTTCACCAAAAGGAGAAATATTTTTTCAAGGATGTTACATAGATATTTCCTCAAAACTGATTAAACAGAGGAATAGAGGATGACAAGACTTATAAGCTGTAGTTGGGTGTTTTCTTATTCTTTTGGCTCTTTGCTCTTTTGGGGAACCCCTACTCAGCTCCCAAATAAATTACACACAGAAGCTACTTATTACTTATAAATGCTGTGCCTTAGCTTGGCTTGTTTATAGCCAGCTTTTCTTTTCTTTTTTCATTAATTTTTTTTATTCGTTTTAGATACCATCCACAGATACCCTTCTCATCCCTCCTCCTGCTCCCCCAACCTCTCCCCACACACTACCAAACCCACCCCCTGTCCCTAATCCAAAAGGTTAAAGCCTCTCCGGGGGAGTCAGAAAAGCGTGGTATATTCAGTTGAGGAGGACCAAGCCCTTTACCCCTGCATCAAGGGTGAACAAGGAAATCATAGGTAATGATCTCCAGAAAGCCAGGTCATGCACCAGAAATTGATCCTGATCCCACTGCCAGGGGCCCTTCAAACAGACCAAGCTACACAACTGTCTCCTGTATGCAGAAGGCCTAGTCCCTCATCTTGATCTTGACCGCCCCCCTTGCTCATATAATCCCTCTCCCCTCTCTCCGACTGGACTCCTGGTGCTCTAGCCAGCTTTTCTTAAGTTAGATTATCCCATCTATCTTTGCCTCTGGGCTTTTTCCTTTTCTTATTTCTGTGAATCTTACTTTCACTCTTACACTTTGGCTGACTGTGTGGCTGTATCACTGTGTGGCTGGCCCCTAGCATCTTCTTCTCATTGTTCTTGCTCCTTGATCTTCCCTTTGCGAATTTCTCCTATTTCTCTCTCTGCCTAGCTATCAGTCATTCCTCTCTTTATTAGATCAATCAGGCGTTTTAGACAGATAAAGTAACACAGCTTCACAGAGTTAAACAAATGCAACATAAAAGACCTCAACTATGGTGATATTGTGTTCCCCACAATATTGTGCACCCTAACAAACTTCTCTGGGGTCAGAGAACAGAACAGCCACTAGATACAGAGGCCAGAAAATGGTGGCACACACACCTTTAATCCTAGCATTCTAGAGGCAGAGATCTGTCTGGATGTCTGTGAGTTCAAAGCCACACTGGAAACAGATAGGCGTGGTAGCAAGAGCCTTTAACCCCAGAAAGTGATGGCAGAAAGCAGAAAGGTATATAAGGCGTGAAAACCAGGAACTGAGTTGGTTAAGCTTTTAGGATTTTGAGCAACAGTTCAGCTGAGAATCATTCTGGATGAGGACTCAGAAGCTTCCAGTCTGAGGAAAAAGGATCAGCTGAGGAATTGGCAAGGTGAGGTAGCTGTGGCTTGTTCTGCTTCTCTGATCTTCCAGCATTCACCCCAATACCCAGCTCCAGTTTTGTTTTTATTAATAAGACCTTTTAAGATTTCTGCTACACTGCAACACATCTTTGCATCATTAAAACAAATCTTCCATAGCACAAACAAACATAACATACCTTAAAATAATATTCCACAACAAGAAACTTTATGAAATTTAAAAGAC
This sequence comes from Peromyscus maniculatus bairdii, assembly GCF_049852395.1. Lineage (NCBI taxonomy): Eukaryota > Metazoa > Chordata > Mammalia > Rodentia > Cricetidae > Peromyscus > Peromyscus maniculatus. The sequence goes on from NC_134859.1 coordinate 23,518,745, forward strand.
TTAAGGATGTCATGAGACTTATGAGGTACAAAAAGCCCAAACCATTGTCATATAAGTAGTATTCAAGAGTATTGAGACCTTGTGAAACTGTCCAGCAGTTGGGCAAGGAGGCCAAGGAGAGCAGCTTAAAGAAAATATCTGAATTGGGATGGGAATTTTCAGTTATGCAGCTGTTGTTAGGTTACTCATGCTTTATAAGGAAATCTTATCCATATATCTGTAAGTAAGCCACATAAATATATTTGAACAATTAGACCTTTTATTTGCTCTGCTATGGGTGTCGTATTTGTTATGAATGTACATGTTAACCTGCTTTATGAAAATTCATGAAACATTAGCATTATATCCAACAGATTATTACCAGTCTTAATCATATTAACACAAGTACATTATGATACAGATTAAATCATGAGAAGACATCTGATTTTTTTTTTAGTTTTTCTTTTTTTTATTTATTTTTTTTAACTTTTTATTATTATTATTATTATTATTTTACAACACCATTCAGTTCAACATAATAGCCACAGAATCCCCTGTTCTCCCCCTCTCGCCCACCCCTCCCCCCAGCCCACCCCCCATTCCCACCTCCTCCAGATCAAGGTCTCCCCCGAGGACCGGGGTTGACCTGGTAGACTCAGTCCAGGCAGGTCCATTCCCCACTCCCAGACCGAGCCAAGTGTCCCTGCATAAGTCCCAGGATTCAAACAGCCAACTCATGCAACGAGCCCAGGACCTGGCACCAATGCACAGCTGCCTCCCAAACAGATCAAGCCAAATGACTGTCTCACCCGTTCAGGGGGCCTGATCCAGTTGGGGGCCCCTCAGCCTTTGGTTCATAGATCCTGTGCTTCCATTCATTTGGTTATTTGTCCCGGTGCTTTATCCAACCTTGGCTTCAACAATTCTCGCTCATATAAACCCTCTTCTTACTCACTAATTAGACTCCCAGTGCTCCACCAGGGGCCCAGCCGTGGATGTCTGCCTTCAGATTCCTCAGTCCTTGGATGGAGTTTATGGCACCACTATCTGGGTGTCTGGCCATCCCATCACCAGAGTAGGTCAGTTCCTGCCGTCTCGCGACCATTGCCAGCAGTCTTTTGAGGGGGTATCTTTGTGGATCTCCGTGGGCCTCCCTAGCTCTCTGCTTCCTCCCCTTCTCACCTTCTCATGTGGTCTTCATTTACCATGGTCTCCTATTCCTTGTTCTCCCTCTCTTTTCTTGATCCAGCTAGGATCTCCCACTCTTTCCCTCGACTGTCACCCTTCATTGTTCCCACTCATGACCAGGCTATTCATGTAGATCTCGTCCATTTCTCCGTGTCTTTTTTTGGGGTCCCGTTTTCCAGGTAGCCTCACTGGTGATGTGAGTAGCAGTCTAGTCATCCTTGTTCCACATCTAGCATCTTCCTATGAGTGAGTACATACCATATTTGTCTTTCTGAGTCTGGGTTACCTCACTCAGGATGATTTTTTTCTAGATCCATCCATTTGCCTGCAAACCGTGTGATGTCATTGTTTTTCTCTGCTGAGTAGTATTCCATTGTGTATATGTTCCACAATTTATTTATCCATTCTTCAGTTGAAGGGCATCTAGGTTGTTTCCAGGTTTTGGCTATTACAAACAATGCTGATATGAACATAGCTGAGCAAGTGCTCTTGTGGTATGATTGAGCATTTCTTGGGTATATGCCCAAGAGTGGTATAGCTGGATCTTGGGGGAGATTGATTCCCAATTTTCTAAGAAAGCGCCATATTGATTTCCAAAGTGGTTGTACAAGCTTGCATTCCCACCAGCAGTGGAGGAGAGTTCCCCTAGTTCCACATCCTCTCCAGCATAAAGTGTCTTCAGTGTTTTTGATCTTAGCCACTCTGACAGGCGTAAGGTGGTATCTCAGAGTTGTCTTGATTTGCATTTCCCTGATGATTAGGGAAGTTGAGCAATTCCTTAAATGTCTTTCAGCCATTTGGGATTCCTCTGTTGAGAATTCTCTGTTTAGTTCTAAAGCCCATTTCTCAATTGGACTGTTGGTCCTTTTGATGTCTAATTTCTTGAGTTCCTTATATATTCTGGATATCAGTCCTCTGTCAGATGTGGGGTTGGTGAAGATCTTTTCCCATTCTGTAGGCTGTCGCTTTGCCTTGTTGACCGTATCCTTTGCTCTACAAAAGCTTCTCAGTTTCAAGAGGTCCCATTGATTGATTGTTTGTCTCAGTGTCTGCGCTACTGGTGTTATATTTAGGAAGTGATCTCCTATGCCAAGGCGTTCAAGACTATTTCCTACTTTCTCTTCTAGCAGGTTCAGAGTAGCTGGATTTATGTTGAGGTCTTTGATCCACTTGGACTTAAGTTTTGTGCACGGTGACAGATATGGATCTATTTGCAGCCTTCTACACGCTGATATCCAGTTATGCCAGCACCATTTGTTGAAGATGCTTTCTTTTTTCCATTGTACACTTTTGGCTTCTTTGTCAAAAATTATATGTCCATAGGTGTGTGGGTTAATGTCAGGGTCTTCAATTTGATTCCATTGGTCCACATGTCGGTTTTTAGGCCAATACCAGGCTGTTTTTATTACTGTAGCTCTATAGTAGAGCTTGAAGTCGGGGATTGTGATGCCTCCAGAAGTTGTTTTATTGTACAGGTTTCTTTTAGCTATCCTGGGTTTTTTGTTTTTCCATATGAAGTTGAGTATTGTTCTTTCCAGATCTGTGAAGAATTGTGTTGGTATTTTGATGGGGATTGCATTGAATCTGTAAATTGCTTTTGGTAAGATTGCCATTTTTACTATGTTAACCCTGCCTATCCATGAGCATGGGAGATCTTTCCATTTTCTGAGATCTTCTTCAATTTCTTTTTTCAGGGACTTAAAGTTCTTGTCATATAGGTCCTTCACTTGCTTGGTTAGTGTTACCCCAAGGTATTTTATGTCATTTTTGGCTATTATAAAGGGTGATGTATCTCTAATTGCCTTCTCAGCTTCTTTGTCCATTGTATATAGGAGGGCTACTGATTTTTTTGAGTTGATCTTGTATCCTGCTATGTTGCTGAAGGTGTTTATAAGCTTTATCAATTCCTGGGTGGAATCTTTGGGGTCACTCAAGTATACTATTATGTCGTCTGCAAATAGGGAAAGCTTGACTTCTTCCTTTCCAATTTGAATCCCCTTAATCTCCTTATGTTGTCTTATTGCTCTGGCTAGAACTTCAAGTACTATATTGAATAAGTATGGGGAGAGTGGACAGCCTTGCCTTGTTCCTGATTTGAGTGGAATTGCTTTGAGTTTCTCTCCATTTAATTTGATGTTGGCTGTTGGTTTGCTATATATTGCCTTTATTATGTTTAGGTATGTTCCCTGTATTCCTGATCGCTCCAAGACTTTTATCATGAAGGGGTGTTGGATTTTGTCAAATGCCTTTTCTGCATCTAGTGAGATGATCATGTGGTTTTTTTCTTTGAGTTTGTTTATATGGTGTATTACATTGATGGACTTTCGTATGTTGAACCACCCTTGCATCCCTGGGAAGAAGCCTACTTGATCATGGTGGATAATTGTTCTGATGTGTTCTTGGAGTCTGTTTGCCAGTATTTTATTGAGTATTTTTGCATCAATGTTCATGAGGGAGATCGGTCTGTAGTTCTCTTTCTTTGTTGCATCCTTGTTTGGTTTAGGAATCAGGGTAATTGTAGCCTCATAGAAGGAGTTTGGTAATGTTCCTTCTGTTTCTATTATGTGGAACAATTTAGAGAGTATTGGTATTAACTCTTCTTTGAAGATCTGGTAGAATTCTGCGCTGAAACCATCTGGTCCTGGGCTTTTTTTGGTTGGGAGACCTTTAATGACTGTTTCTATTTCCTTAGGGGTTATTGGACTATTTAAATAGTTTATCTGGTCTTGATTTAACTTAGGTATGTGGTATCTATCCAGAAAAATGTCCATTTCTTTTAGGTTTTCCAGTTTTGTGGAGTAGAGGTTTTTGAAATATGACCTTATAATTCTCTGGATTTCCTCAATGTCTGTTGTTATGTCCCCCTTTTCATTTCTGATTTTGTTGATTTGGATTCTCTCTCTCTGTCTTTTGGTTAGTTTGGATAAGGGCTTGTCTATCTTGTTGATTTTCTCAAAGAACCAACTCTTTGTTTCATTAATTTTTTGTATTATTCTCTTAGTTTCTAATTTATTAATTTCACCTCTCACTTTGATAATTTCCTGGCGTCTATTCTTCCTGGGAGACTTTGCTTCTTCTTGTTCTAGAGCTTTCAGATGTGCTGTTAATTCACTAGTGTGCGATTTCTCCAACTTCTTTATGTGTGCATTTAGTGCTATGAATTTCCCTCTTAACACTGCTTTCATAGTGTCCCATAAGTTTGGGTATGTGGTGTCTTCATTTTCATTGATCTCTAGAAGTCTTTGATTTCTTTCTTTATTTCTTCCTTAACCCATTGGTGATTCAGTTGAGCATTATTCAGTTTCCATGAGGTTGTAGGTTTTCTGTAGTTTTTGTTGTTGTTGAAATCTAGCTTTAAACCATGGTGATCTGATAGAACACAGGAGGTTATTCTGATTGTTTTGTATCTGTTGAGATTTGCTTTGTGGCCAAGTATGTGGTCGATTTTAGAGAAAGTTCCATGGGGTGCTGAGAAGAAAGTATATTCTTTCTTGTTAGGATGGAATGTTCTGTAGATATCTATTAGGTCCAATTGGGTCATGACATCGGTTAAGTCCTTTATTTCTCTGTTAAGTTTCGATTTGGGAGATCTGTCCAGTGGTGAAAGTGGGGTGTTGAGATCTCCCACTATTAATGTGTGGGGTTTTATATGTGGTTTAAGCTTTAGTAATGTTTCTTTTACATATGTGGGTGCCCTTGTGTTTGGGGCATAAATGTTCAGAATTGAAACTTCATCTTGGTCGATCTTTCCTGTGACAAGGATGTAATGTCCTTCTTGATCTCTTTTGATTGATTTTAGTTTGAAGTCTATTTTGTTGGATATCAGGATGGCTACCCCTGCTTGTTTCTTAAGACCATTTGATTGAAAAGTCTTTTCCCAGCCTTTTATTCTTAGGTAGTGTCTATCTTTGAATTTGAGATGTGTTTCTTGTATGCAGCAGAAAGATGGGTCCTGCTTTTGTATCCATTCTGTAAGTCTATGTCTTTTTATAGGTGAATTAAGTCCGTTGATATTAAGGGATATTAATGACCAGTGATTCTTCATCCCTGTTATTTTTGGTGGTAGTGTGTGTGTACTTCTCTTCTTTGGGGTTTACTGTTGTGGCTTTATCTATTGCCTGTGTTTTCAAGTGTGTATCTGACTTCCCTCGGTTGGAATTTTCCTTCTAGTGCTTTCTGTAGGGCTGGGTTTGTGGATAGGTATTGTTTAAATCTGGCTTTGTCTTCGAATGTCTTGTTCCTTCCGTCTATGATGATTGAAAGTTTTGCTGGGTATATTAGTCTGGGCTGACATCCATGGTCTCTTAGTGTCTGCATTACATCTGTCCAGGTCCTTCTGGCTTGCAAAGTCTCCATTGAAAAATCGGGTGTTATTCTGATGGGTTTACCTTTATAGGTCATTTGGCCTTTTTCCTTGGCTGCTCTTAATATTCTTTCTTTATTCTGCACATTTAGTTGTTTAATTATTATGTGTCGAGGGGACTTTTTTTGGGGGTCTAGTCTGTTTGGTGTTCTATAGGCTTCTTGTATCTTCATAGGCATTTCCTTCTTTAAGTTGGGAAAGTTTTCTTCTATAATTTTGTTGAATATATTTTCTGTGCCTTTGAGTTGGTATTCTTCACCTCCGTCTTTTTCAAGACAGAGTTTCTCTGTGTAGCTTTGCGCCTTTCCTGGATTTCGCTCTGTAGACTAGGCTGGCCTTGGACTCACAGAGTTCCACCTGCCTCTGCCTCCTGAGTGCTGGGATTAAAGGCGGGCACCACTACTGCCCAGCGTAGCATGAATCTTAAAGAGTCATTAATAAAAACAAACCTTGAGCCAGGTATTGCAGTGAATGCTGAAAGTTCAGAGAAGCAGAACAAGCCACAGCCACCTCACCTTGCCAGTTCCTCAGCTGATCCTGTTTCCTCAGACTGGAAGCTCCTGAGTTCTCATCCAAATGGATCTCAGCTGAACTGCTGCTAGAAGCCTAAAAGCTTAACCAGGCTCTAGTTTCTCATCCTTATGCCTTAAATACCTTTCTGTCACCTGCCATTACTTCCTGGGATTAAAGGCATGAGTCATCATGCTTGGCTGTTTCCAGTGTGGCCTTGAACTCACAAAGATCCAGGCAGATCTCTGCCTCTGGAATGCTAGGGTTAAAGACATGTGCTACCACTACTTAACCTCTATGTTTAATATTGTGGCTGTTCAGTTCTCTGACCCCAGATAAGTTTATTAGAGAGCACGATATTTTGGGGAACACAATACCACCACACATGTATATGAAGCCTGTTCTTGGTTTCTTCAGAATTTAATGAAAAGGAAAATGTTACTTTTTTAGAAAATACATGAAAAATGACTCTATTTATGTGCAATTCTTGATTTATTGAAGTCTATTGGGTTTTCAGTTATAAAAGAGTGAAAAGAGAAATATCCATAATCATAAGTGATTTGCTTTAGCAATTAGACATCACCTATAATTCTTATTCTGAAGTACGTTTATATTTATTTTCTAGCATTGAGTTTCATTTTTAATAGTTTCACTAAATTAGTTAAATCAACAACAAAATCTTATTGTGATACAGCCCTGCATAGGCACCTGCATGGGTGTGTATGTATATGGAAAGCAGGATAAGATTCCTAGACAAATTTGAAGAAAGGACATTGTCTTTGGTCTAATGAAAACAAACCTATTTGTTTTCATTCTTCAGGAGCAATTCTTCTCCCTCACCTCTATGCTGCTTGTTGTACATACTCTTTTCTTCTCCCCTTTTAGGTTTTACTTGTGTACACTTGCAAACAGCACTTTATAAGTATCCATCTGAGAGTTAATAAGGAAAGAAAAATCAAAAATGATTATCAAATCAGTGAGTGGTCTCTATATGCCTAGGCAAATATCTGCCTTAACTTACTTGAAACTTGTGAGCTTGGATTGTGCAATTTAAACAGTTACCTATGTCTCTCCTCAGTAGATGGTAAAGTCATATATCTTATTGATTTTGGTGTATGTATATTTATTATCCCCCAAGTAAGAAATAAATGGATGGTGAAGCAAGGTTATACACTTGTTTAAAATAAAGTTAGTCAAAAAATGTGAAAGAAAAGTACTAAACTATGGGAGTAGCTACTGACATTTAAAAATTTACAACTGATAGTTACTTTGTATTTGCAATGGACCTATAGTCCAATTATGCAGAAGAAAAGTCTATAAAATAGTAATATCATTTGAAGTTAAATGTAACTGCAATTGCTACCAATATAAATTATAATGTTCGTTAAAGTCAATATTGTATATTGTTATTTGCTTCTACAATTAAATATGTCTTTAATCCAACCATTTGTTGGATGCTATAGAGCATATTTTATGCACAAAAATTTAAGAATTTCAAGCATTCAAAGATAAATAAAATGTATTCAATTAAACAATCTAGTCCAGTCATTGACTCTGTGGCTAGTCTTTATTGTGAGTTGACTGAAATAATGATAAAAATCTAATTTGTTATTTCATATGACTTGTAAAGACAGAAGAACTTAACAAAAGTGAACATAAAGCACATTTCTTGATTGTGAGGAAATCACACACAAGACTGCATCACACAATGTATTTCATCTAAAAATTTAATAGAAGGAAAAATCCATAATTCATTTCAGAAGTTGGTAATATTTTGCCCATAGGTTTATATATGTATGCAAAGAAGAATGTAAAACTTGCAACTTGTATAAGTTTGCATGATTTGCTCAAAAAGCTAAATCCATATTCACATCTGGAGTTTGGTCAATTCTCTTCGACCACATCCACTTTTGTAGTAACTTTCTCATCTTTAATATCAGTATTTCTTTTAAAAATTTTATACCTATTTTTATGCTTGAATACAGGTTATTAACTTACTAAAGCCACATTTGAACCTGCAGACACATTCACAGGTTTACAAAGAATAGATAGTTAATTGTCCAGAAATGAAGAAGGCAGACAAACATAAGACATAACAAGTAAAATGTTTATAGAAAATTTTGTGAACTGATACATACAGCCAATGAGCTGGATATCATGCAAAAACTTTTTTTAAATGCTACAGTATTATAAATACCTATAATTTATAGTAATGGAAAACACTTTAATATATATATATATATATATATATATATATATATATATATATATATATATATATATACCACTAAAGTTTGGAAAACATGTGTACCACACCCTGCACAGTGTGGTCCTGAAAATCTGACTGGAGCAATAAGAGAATGAAGAAAGGAAAGACACACAGACACATAGTTTGAAAAGCTGTAATCAGATGGGCCGTGCTCACTCTGATGTAATCAGCAACACAGATCCTCATTGTGTTACTATTTAAGTGTAGGGTAGAGGAGTTAGCTTGCCTTGGCAGTAGGGCCCTCAGGTTACAGCCATCCCAAGGAAACTGCAGAGGAGATTTCTGTTTGCTTTGTTTGGACACACTGATAATCTTTTGTAAATGATCTTTATTTTGATCAGAGGAAGGCTTAGCCATGTTTCTGAGCTTCACTCAGAGGAAGACTTTGCCAATCCCCATAGACCTGAGGCAATAGTCTTTGTAAATAAGAGACTCAGGGCTTTACACATGATGTCACTGGTTCTTTCATTACCTGTACATGTGAAACTCATGAACTTTGCTTCGTGAAAAACATCATTTAATTACTAGTATTTCTTTTGGTGAGAAGGAATTCTTTAGCTTCTAATACTTAACATAGTCTGTTTCAGATGCTCAGTTTTATCATCTACAAACATTTGTTCTTCAGTGTTGGCCTTTATTCAGCAAAACAATAACATCTGTCTTTTGGGAGAGTGAGCAGTGCTAAAGGACGCATAGCTACAAACACATACAAAGACATACCACATGTACTCCCTTCTAAGTAGAGGAGGGTTCCATAAATGTGAGAATTTGAAAAAGCCAATATAGTTCTTATGAAGATTTATTCTCTGCATGGTGATTTAAAACTAAATTAGTAGCTGGATAAGGTGGCACATATCTTTAATCCCAGCACTCAGGAGGCAGAGGCAGTTGGATCTCTGAGATTGAAGATAGCCTGCTCTACAGATCAAGTTTCAGGACAGCTGGAGCTACACAGAGAAGCCCTGCTCAATAAAAAAAAGAACAAACAAACAAACAAACAAAAAACTAAATTACTAGAAAAATATAGGATAATTCATTGATAATTTAATCTGCTTGAGCTAAAAGGCTAGCATGGCCAGGCCTAGAGCACAATACACATTCAACTAAGCCCATAAATGTAATGCTCTGTGCTGAGATCTCTTAACTATTAAAATGATCCATGTTTCCTTATTGTTGGGGACACTTTCAATATATTGACTGAGAATCAGAGACATTGTCACCTGGAAGAGAGCATGGTAATGGCAAAGAAAGTCAAGAGAATAAAGAAAACAGATTGGCAAGTGTCACTCAAACTGAGCAAAGCACAGTATGACACTCTACTTTGCAGCTTTTCAGAACATGTGCTCTAGAATGCAATGATTAATGGACGATGCCTGAAACTATACAGGGAGGCACAATGCTGACAGATGGAAGAGAATGGAGTAAAAAGATTAACTGTATCTGGTGGTAGATGGAGACTACGTGGAGCATGACAGCTATCTACAAAGTTTTGGGTAACCTCACTTAAGCTGATGAAGGAGACAAAACCAGAAAATATAGAATATTCATCGCTCGGGATGATTTTTTTTATAAGTCCAAATTAAACTTTCATAGAGATAAACATTTATGACAATTAAGGCTACAGCCTGAAGCCTTTTGGCTCACAAACTAAGTGCCTTGGTTAATGAGCAAAGATTTCCATTCCTTTGCATGCATAAAGACTATGAACAGAATTTATCATTCACTAAATTGTTTCTTCTTTTTCCCTTGCACTTCACCAGTGTTTGCATCAATTGTCATTTAACTGTGCTAAATAATGCATTGTCTTCCCTGTTGTATTAAGCTATTTCTATCAAGGCTAATGATTTTCTGATTTCTACATGCCAGTGATTTTTGGCAGTAACAAATGGTGCCTCTTTTTTGCATGTTGCAAGTAGCTTAAATTATATTTTACATACCCATTTAAGGGATCATTAGTTAAGTTAATATCCTTGCTTTCAGGAGTGACAAGAATTTTGTAAAGTATAGTCTAACTAAACACTACAATACTCTATAGTATTCCAGCAGCTAACAGTTTCTATTATTCAATGTAACTTTTAATAGACCATTTATTATATATCAATACTCTCATTCTTGACAATTTTACACAAGGCAACTGCATTTTGTAAACTTTAGAGACCAAGTTTCCTGAATTACAAAGGAAAATAAACTTTCTAGTTCAAAATCTGTTTCTGTTCAAGTATTTATACACTCCATTTTTTGTTTTTAATTATCTTTCTTCTCTACACACAACATGGTTTAATTATGCCACAAGGTAGAGGGAAATTTGAAGATTTTTCTAACAGTATCATGTTGTTTATTGGTTGACATATTAAAACCCTTCCTTGGCTAGATTTAGGAAAGTTACCAATAACTACAGTGTTGCTAAAATGAAGAAATGGCTTTAACATAACTGAAAGATGATAGGGAGGTTATTCTGTACTCGGAGTAGCAGCCAAAGGGAAACTAGATAAGTTTTGTTCAGTTAAGTTTAACTATACATGGATATGTGTTGCCCATAATCATAGATCAAACATTAAACAAAAGAGACATGGTAGCTTTTTGTTAAGAGACATATCTAAATGGCAATATGTCACTGGAGAATGGATGCATGCTGATTAGTTTATATTGAGGAATAGCTAGTATCCCACGATCCATAAGACTTTCTTTAATTATATAGAAGTACACTGTGCTGTTGGTATGATAGAATAGTCAGCCCTGGGACTTTAGCATGCCAAGGGCGCCAATGAAAAAGTTTAATGTCAAGGCTGCATGTAAAGTGTCCCACTGATGGAGAATTTTCAACTAAATGATATTTACTGGTTTGTCTACTATTTGTCCCCAAAACATGGGTTTTCTAGATATGAAAGCATGTGTCTGTGTATGAAATAAAGGAATAATCAGCCAGAGTCCATTGACATCATATGCATTTCACAGAACAAGAAGCCAGTTCAGTTTCCCTCTTGACTTAAGACTATTTGTGCCATGAGAAACGAAAATATCAAGGTCTGTATAGATGAAACTGAGTATGACTGTAAAAAATAATATTTAAATTTTTCCAGCTTATCTTTCATGTTTGTGTGAAGAACAAGCTGAAACTGAAGGCCAGTCTGATTATAAATATTTTGGATGGTGCAGGAACATATCTAAGATGTATTCTCAGTACTTGAGCAGAAAGCTACCATATTTAGTAGTTCAGGAGTAGTACAAATAATCTCCATATTTTCTAGTTGTAATTTTTCCAAAATTTCTTCCTGCCACACTGGTATGTAGGGCACTAGTAGATTCACAAGACAAGCAAGTGTAAGGGAGCCGACCTGGTGTGTTAAAGTAAAATAAGAGTAATTTGTCACCAGGGTGGAAATGATGCACATATAATTTTAATGTAAGAGAAGAAAAGATATTTCCAGCAGGTTGAGCTTCATATTTAAATACCTCATAGCTTAAACAACAGAGGCTTGCTCTGAACAATGTCTAAGCAATGTGCATGGTTTTACCACTCATTTTAATTTGCTTTATGACTATTCCTTAGTTAGAGCATGTACCACAGTGTTCCAGGCATTTGATTTCCAGAAAGATTTGGCTAACACTAATTGGTGCTGTTGTCTCTAATATACCTCATATACCTTACTAGACTTTGTTCTGGAATTGAATTCAGCATTTTGGATTTACTCTTTCCACAGTGAGCGTTTTGTGTATCATCGACCTGCCTAAAGTGATTTTTGATGAAGGCTTATTTATCAACAGAATTATTGATACTGTTATTAAGATGGAGAATGGAAACAAAGAGCAGAAGGAGGCAGCTGTACCAGGCATGAGAAACAGGCAACAGTGACTACTTTTCATTCACGATTACACCACACGAGCTGAAACAAAGACAAAAAGCTTGTCTCCTTTAGTGTTAACTTTACAAATTAAAAATGTAGACCTTTTAAGGAATTATCAAAAAGAGAAAAATGTTATCCTGGATTGTATAAAAGAGTCTATGGGCCTTCAATCCCAATACTCAGGAAGTAGAGGCACACAGATCTCTGTGAGTTCTAAACCAGTCTGGTTGACATAAAGAGTTCCAGGACAGCCAAGGTTACAAAGGAAATCTTCTCTCTAAAAATACAATAACAACAAAATAAATAAGCAGATAAACAACAAACAAACAAACAAATAGAATATGGGATTTGTGGCAAATTCTTACATTTTATAGACAATAAAATGGCTTTTAGCCATGTGCTCAGTAATTAGCAAACCCAACAGTTAGCATCAAAGCCAAATTTGATAGCTATCTCTGCCTGCCTAGGGTTCCTATTTAACCATATCACTATAATAGTACCATTTCCCTTCAAAATGAAATGACGTTTCATACTGTAAATGTCAGAAATATAAATACCATAGATATCATTTTATGCATTAGGTTCAAATTTTCTTCCATTTTCTTTCACAGTACTTAGATAAACTTCTCTTTTGTATACCCTGGCATAAATGTTAACATAAAAAATGTCTACACCAGATTTACTAGCACATACTGAAAGTGCCAGAATCATGGAAGTCTAGTGGAGAGGTTCCTGAGTTCATATTAGGACAACCTGGGCTACATAGATAGATCTTTCCTCAAAAATTAGACTGATTCAGTAATTCAGTGAGAAAGATACCATGGCCAAGTATATTTTACAGACATTTTAAAGAGTGAAATGCGCTTTTAACTCTGCTGTTAGTGACCACTAACTTTATCTGCATACTTCCTTGATATATTTGAAAATGACATTATTCACTATGGCCTTGCTATTTCAAAACTGAGATAATCAATGGCATTGGATTGCAGTTCAGTACAAATACCATTTTAAACATTCAAACATATTCTTGATGTGGAATGTGTATTTATTTAAATATTTACTTATGTGTTTATGTTTTCTAAAGTTTTAATTTTTTGTGGTAAACACTAGTTACTTATAAAGGAACACATAAAAATTCAAGTTTGTAGCGCAGGTATGTTTGTAGAAACATGAAATATGTTCAAAGAAAATTGTATCTGTTGTAGAATGGAAATGCCATAACACAGAAATATCTTTAATTTGGTAGCATATTACCTCTGTTTATATTCTCAATGTCATTTTGAAATTTAATCTTTTTCTCATCAACACAAAAACCCTCTAATATTGTGACACATAAAAGATTATAATTGCTTAATTATTTGTGCAATATGGCAAATACATATTTTACACATATCAACAGAGATGTTATGTGGGATAAAATGTTTTCATTATGTGTTTGTTCTGAACAAATGTGCTTATATCTAAACTGAATCTGCTGTGCTGATAGAGAAAGGAATTATATCTATGGGTGCTTAACTGAATTCATGTTTTTGATATTTCTATGTGTAGCCAACATATCCATACTAAAGAAACTATCAGGTTACAGATTATGTCCACTGCTAATTAGTAGCAATAATACTAGTCTTCTTTTCTGACCACCTTAAATCCCCAATGCAAAATTAAAACCTGCAAATTTAAAAAAGACACTTGTCCAACTCCAGTATGCATTACTAGTCATATCAGAATAGTTAAATTATACTTCTGTAGAAAGCCTGGCCCATAAGAGTGGTTAGAGTCCATGTATGCGGTTTCTTTTTTCTTTTGTCTTATAGCCTCCACTGCTCTCAAACTCACTTAGGCTTGCTCTTTCCTCCATCACCTTCAGGAAAGTTATGTAAATTTGTTGTGTGTCTTTTTGCTTTCCATTCATGACATAATTAATGCATAGAATTTTAATCTATTAAGATTTACTTCAAGCCCTATGTCTTCTGACTTAAAAGTAATTGGTCCATCTCTACTGTTACCAAATGGCAACGCTCAAGATTATCCATAGGATTCTCCTGTTGTGCTTTGGTTATCCTCAAACTCAGTAGTGGTAAATGTTTCCTTTCTGATATTATTCATGAGTGTATGTGTGTTATATCTTTTGGTATACTCTGATTAGAAATTTATCAACTGAATTCATATTTTTATAGAATCAGTTTCTTTTTTTTATATTCCACATTGTTGATTCATGATTGAATTTTGTTACTATTTTTTCAGAATAAGTTTTTTAGGTTTAAATTATAATTGCTTCTATAACTGTGGTCAGGATGTATTGAAGACAAAAAAAGGGGGGTAAGTGGGACTTTGATAGAGTCTTAAAAATTACATAATGTCTTTCTATATTTTTCCATTCTGATCAGCACTGTTTATGTTGAACACCACACATCTTTGTAGATTATAATTTTAACATTTTATACTTTTTTGTAATTAAAAATGCTTAACATAGCTTGAGGTTCCTTTGCTTTTTTAGATGTGTGTGGTTAGCAAATCAAATCTTTGAAGTGTATTTCCAGTTATCTTTCAGATTCCGGTTGAGTTCTATTTTGTGTTTGAACACAAACATTTTATAATAAATAATAATCTTCATTAAATTTTATGTTTATCAGTGCATAGTTTATGGTACAGAATGTAGTCCATGGAGATATTCCTTCTTATCAAACAAAGATGAATTTATTGGAAGATAGTTTGATTGTATTGAGTTTTATAATTATTGTTGTTTTAACCTTTAAGAATTTCATGTTTGGGATTGGGGATTTAGCTCAGTGTTAGAGTGCTTACCTAGCAAGCACAAGGCCCTGGGTTTGGTCCTCAGCTCTGAATTTGGGGAGACAAAGTAACCAAAAAGAATTTCATGTTTACACAATGAAATGTAATTATAACCAACCTCCATTTTACACCCTCTTGGATTCACTCCACTAGTGCACCTTCCAATTTCACATGGGTCTTTTTTTTTTTAACTCACTAAGTCCCTTTAATGCTTCCCACATATCCATGGGTATGAAGTCGTCCCACTGGAGCATGGTCAGCCTACCACTATATTTTAGTTGGGAATGAAGAATTGATTCCAGTTCCTCTTGTATGCTAGGCAGTAATTGGTGAAATTTCTTAAATGTTTGAGCTGAATGTAAATTCTGTTGTTGTTGTATATTCCACAAATATTCAGATCAAGCTGAGTGACACACATACACACACACACACACACATTTTCTAAGTTGTTTTGTATTAAAACTAACACAATCATAACATTACTTTTAGATATTCTAAAGTATTTGTGACTTACAGATGAAAATAATTACATGCATACTTGTATAATAAAATATCATTTAGGATTTATTACAGTAACAATGGCAATAGCCTTAAAGTTGCAATACATATTGAAACAGTACTTTGTAAGTTCCAGTTCGAATACTTGCCTCTAGGAATCTGAGCTTAGTGAGGAAACTGAACACTTCCTAATTAAAAACATTAATTTTTTTCTGAGATGAACAATGAAGGGAAAATGTGTTACAATGGAGTTGAGAAATGATACCAGAATAAATGACTTTATTTTTCTGTTAGAACCATCTTCATTGGGCCCTACTAAGTCTCAAAACTTGAGCCTGGCCTTATTTCTCCTTTTGTGTCTTGATACATAGCTACTCTGCTGGGGAATCTCCTCAAAATGACCACTGTGTCCTTTGAGTCTTGTTTTCAGACTCCCATAAACTTCCCGCTTGGAAACCTCAGTGTCTTGGACATCTGTTCTCCTCTATCACTGCCTCTAAGGTCTTGGAGGAACTTCTATGACAAAAAAAGACCATTTTCTACACAAACTGCATGGCACAGATGTTTTTCCTTCCACTGGCTTGGTGGAGGGAATATATATATCTTTGATTTTGTATGATCATTCCATAGCCATCTCGAAGTCCCTAAACTATGTGACTGTCATGAGTAGCGTGTGGTACTCAGCACTCATCATGGCCTCCTCAATGGGGGCCTTTATCCACTCCATAGTACAAATCTCTCTTTTGCTCCCACATTCTTTCTGTGAACTAAATGTACTTGATACTTTCTATTGTGATGACCCAGGGCCTTAAACTTGCCTGTCATGAAAACTGTACCTTGAACTCCTGATGATCTCCAACAATAGCTTGGTCACTACCTTGTTGTATCTTCCTGCGAGTGTCCCACATGGTCATCATGATGATGCTGTGGTCTCCGGCAGGAGAGGGCAGGAAGGAAGTCATATTTCTCATGAATTACTATTAGATTTTGTTCATCAAAATGCTGATATTATGATGTTAGAATCTTTTATATTTAGAGTCATGACCTGCTTATCTACTTGTATTGTACTTTGTTGTAAACACTGACAACTTGCCATGTTCTGAATCAATTTTTAAAAAACTTATACATATATTCATGTTTACTACTGTTTTCTGGACATTAATGTAAAATTATATTTCTGCTCATATCTTACAAGTAGTAATTAATTTAAACAATGATTTCCGTATAATTCATATTATACATTATAAATTTTTGCAATGTAATTTTAAATGATACTATATCTATAAATATGTAATCAAATTACTTTATAAGAGTTTATATGAATTCTCCTTTCCCTAACCTGAAAATAACCATCTTCTAACTATCAATATTATAATCACCTGTATGTTCTTATTAATATCATAAATAATTTCATTTTGCATATAGGTATTAAAATACAGAGAAAATGATTTTTTCATTGCCATTCTGTTATTCTACCTAGCAAACATTTTTCTTAACTCAAGTTTGAGATTCTGGACTAACTTATTCATGAAAAAGCACTTATTAGTTATGAAATGTATCAGGATTTACTTTTCTGAGAAACCCTAAGGATTCTTTTACATTAAAAGAGTAATTTATCTAAATTTTAGTAGACTATGGAGAATTAATAGTCTACTCTCTTCTAGTCTACTCTTTTCTAGCTTCCCTGTTACAGATGAGAAGGAGGAATGAATCCTCATTGTGATTTTTCCACATGTAAGGTAAATTTTCTCCAGGTGGTTTTTCTTAAGATTTTCTTTTTATCATTGGCTCCCAGTAGCTTGTGCACAAAGTAGTGATGACAATCAGGTTTTATGCATTTTCCTAGTTGGGTGTTTGGAAAAAAAATTCCTGGTGTTTGCCATTAGTATTGAAAATCCCCAGTGTTTCCTCTTTTAAATCCTCTGCCAGGCCTTTCTTCTTCCATCCCTCTTGTGCTATTACAGCAATGTTTCTCTTCCACATTGTGGGGCTTTGAAATATCCCACGGATCTCTTGTTCCTTCTGCCTCTTTTTTCCTTTTTTTTTTTCATATCATTTGTCCTTGAACATCAGTTTAGATGTTTCTCTTGATGTTCCTTTAGCTCATTAATTTATTTCCTCGTTCATAAAACTAAAGCTTAATTCATTTAGACAGTTTAATTTTTCTTCCTGTTATACTAGGTCTTGTGTCTACAATTATTTTTGAGACTGGATTTTTTCTGTGTAACAATCCTGGCTGTCCTGGAACTGGATTTGTGGACCAGGCTGACCTCAAATTTACAGAGATCTGCCTGCCTCTGCCTCCTAAGTGCTGGAGTTAAAGGTATATGTCTGCCACCACCTGGCCAGCATTTCGTTTTGACAATATCTTAGAGATTTCACCTTTCTACTTACATCAAACAGCTATTTTTGCATATTGTTTAGTTTTTCCATTAGAATGCTTAACATTTTTATCATAATTAATTTATACTTTCTGTCTGTGAATCCCAAAAGCTGTGTCATTTACTTGTTCCTGCTGCTTATCTTGTCTCTTCAGATTCTGGGTACCTTTTCATTACAGCACATCTTTTGGGTTTTATTGAATCTGCTTTCGAAAGCCAGACAAGATGTACGAACTGGAAGGTGAATAAGCCATTAATGTGGATTCTTTGATCATCTTCTAGGGATTTGACTGTTTCTTATTTAACTTTTCGGTGTCAGGGGTTTCAAAATAAGAGGAAAAGTGCTTTAACAGATGTACTGTTAATGGACAGTGTTTCTTCCTGAAGCCATGGGTTATTAAATAAAAGCCCAGTGACAGGTATAAGATATTTCTCTCTAAGTTATTGATCAAGGAGACTCAAAATCAAGGAGAATAATACAGTCTCATGATATTGATCTTGGCTGGCCATCATAATTTGATAGTAAGACTGTATGGCTGAAGATCTCACACATTTTAATCACAGGTCATAGAGAAATCTAACTGCAAAAAAAGCTGAAAAACTTCCTTGTAGTGTCTAGATCTAACAGTGCTAGAAGTTGCCACTTTATTCATGTGCAAGTTCTAGGAGTTACAATCTATCAGGCAAGATATGTCCTGTTCTAAAATAGTGGTGTGATTGTTCTAGGTAACCAACCATTTTCTAACTTGATTTAAGGTCCATTTTATGGGAAGAAACACATGTCTGGTTCTATAAACTTAGTGATAAAGTTGTCAACCTGATTTCAAAATATTCATGTTTGTCCTCATGGACTAATGCTGTGCCTAGACTTAATTTCTCCTTGCAGTGGAAAATGGCTAATACAAAAACCCATAATTGGTCAGGTCTGAGAAATAGTAACAGGAAAGTGCCAAGCCCTAAATGGGACAACTCCATCTTCTCTTCCAAGGTTCAGGGAATATCACAGGTAAGGTGGGTGGTGATGCACGAAAAATGTAGTAGCCAAAGGATGGTGAGATGTACAATAAAAAGATATTTTCTTGATATGACTCAGCCATTGCACTGATCAACTCACCACAGCTGTGATTTGTCTGAACACAACCTGTATGTGATAAGGCCCAATATTTCATCATGAGTGAGAGAGGGTCCTTCAAACTCTACCTCTCTGTGAAGGAGAGTCAACAGATAACAGCTGTTGGAGAAATGGACATCATATTCCACAGTGATGTAACCACTGACAAGTTCCACTTGCCCAAGTAAATAACCTCCCTTCAGTGCCAGGGTATGAAACTGTAATTAATTGGTTGTTTTGTTTGCTAAGGAAGCCACGATAGTAGACACAGGCCATAATGGGAAGAAGGCTCTTTGTGTAAGAGGAAGGGGGATAGGAGAAGAGAACAGGGAAATGCCGAGGATTCATTATATAAATATATGAAATGAAATGGTCTAAGAGGTTTCTTTTCCTAAGAAAATTCTCCCATTTCTTTTTGTCTTTACCTGCTTTCTTTTGGATCCCATAAGAATAGGTTCACCCTTATTACTTTTATTAATTAAGTGTACTAAATAATTTAACCATCTTAATTCTTTTAGAAGCATATTCTATTATTATCATTTGTATAAGAGGGCTTTAAGAAACAGAGTGTTTCTGTCACTTACCAATTTTAAAAATACAATTAGTGCTGTAAATTATGTAATATCAACAACATGAAGAATCAACATTTAAAACAAATGCTGCAGCCCCAGAGACCAAACCTCAAGTCATTAAGATGAACAATAACATACCATCCCTCTTTAGACCAGCTCCATCCACACTCCTTACCTAAGTGTAAAGAGTCTTCTTGCTCATGGAACACTATTCAAGAGAGTTAAAGAGGATAGTATACTTAATAGTAGATGGTCATTTTTTATTTGTTTTACTTTATTTTAAACTGTGTGCTTGTATGTATGTATATGATGTATGCATTTAATGTGGGGTGTGTGTGTGTGTGTGTGTGTGTGTGTGTGTGTGTGTGTGTGTGTGAAGGCACACACATACTATTTTGCACCTGTGGAAGTCAGAGGAACAACATTTATTGTTCTTTGCCTTGTTTAAAGCCGGGTCTCCTTTTTCTTGTCTTTCTACAGTTTGTCCTACCTGCTTGCCTGGGACTTTCTAGGATTCTATTGGCTCTGCCTCCAATCTCCCTTGTAGGTGTCTGGGATTGCAGAACTAATGCTATGAGTTCAGTTTAACTTGGGTTCTAGGGGTCCAAATGCAGGTGCTCACTTTTGCAAAGAAATCACAAATAAGTAGCTTTTACCTACTCTGCCACTTCCTAGCCTGAGAAATGATATTTTTCAAGAAACTAATGGTCGATAGATTGGTAATCAAAAAAACAAAACAAAACAAAACAAAACAAAACAAAAAAAACAGGAATAAAATGGATTTCATTTAAGGTATGTTTATTATTTGTAATGGAATTTATACAAATCTACATTTGAGAAAGATATTCTGTCTCAAAATCATTCATTATAAGTTAAAAATCTCTATGTCTCCTTAAAATGTAATGAAAGTGTCAGCAGACTAATTTTGGTATATTAGCTTTTCTATTGCTGTTTCTATTAAGAAATTGAATTTATAACTATCCTTAATAATACAACCAACAAATCTAGACATAATAGTTGGAAATACTATGGAAATACTTAAAATAAAGCATTGCATCACAAATTTGCTCACATCTACCAAATATTGTAAAAGCATAAAAATATAATTTTAAATTGTTCACATTATGGTTGATTTTGAGATATTTATTTTCCATTACAT
This sequence comes from Peromyscus maniculatus bairdii, assembly GCF_049852395.1. NCBI lineage: Eukaryota > Metazoa > Chordata > Mammalia > Rodentia > Cricetidae > Peromyscus > Peromyscus maniculatus. The sequence goes on from NC_134859.1 coordinate 23,539,410, forward strand.
GGAAAATTAGCGTGTATAAAATAATATTATTAAGAAAGAGTTGAAATGTAAAAATCAATTTTTGGAGTAGTTTAAGAATGGTCAATTATTACTAAAAGGCAAACTTGAATGTATGTCTTTGTCATTCTATTGTTTTATCTAATGATCAAACTATATTGATCTTCTGCTGAATAAAAATGCTGTAAGAAAGTGTGTAGTTGTCTTTCAACAATTATCTCATAATCAAATAAAATTAAATACCTACGTTGTAATAGCTTAAATCTAGAAGGACATGTGTCATCATATTTCGTACACAATACAGTGGGAGAATTAAACCCTACTACAGAATTAAATGAAACATTTACTTTCCATCTTTAACCACATGTACTGTCACTCAGTCTTCTCATGCAGTCCATTTTTCTATGGAAGAACATATATCGCATATATATGTATATGCATATATATATTGCATTTATATTTTCATATATATATATATATACATATGTATTTTAGGAGGTATGCATACTTTTGTGGTTGGGCCATTATTATAAGGGGTGGGTATATTTCTTCCTACATAAGTGTGTAGACTTTCACTGGATTTATTTGTTTGGAGATGTCCTATTGTGGTTTCACATTTATGAAAATGATCTGGTGGAAGGGGAATAATTGATGAGGAGAGGAGAGGCAAGCAATTGGACCATGTCCTTGCACAGTCCAGTAGAGATGGGATTCTGTCCATAAGGGAAGGGTTTAGCCTAAGCTGGGAGCACAGACAGCTCATCCATAATGACAGAAGTGATGGCAGAGGTTTTGGGCACAGATGCTACTGTGTTAGTCCATGTGGCTGGGGAAACTTTTGGAAGGCCTAATCTGATTGCTTCTGTTTCTAAAATGAAGTAAGAAGCAGATTAATTAGCTAAGAACATGTTATGAAGGAAAGATTGCTTTGGATTGGAAACTGAGAAGGTAGTATGAAATATGTGTTTTATGAGCATAGGTGTGGGGGAACAAACACACATCCCCAAAATGCATTGGCTCTCTTCTACTTGCTAATTTTTGTGTTTCGCCTCCATGAGTATCAGTGTCCAAAGCCAGAGGAATTGGACAATGTGAATTTTTGCCAAGTGAAAATATAAAATGAATATTGGCTATTACTACGATATGAGAGCCACTGAGGATTTGATGTAGGGTATGAGAAAGATACTAAGACAGGCCATCTGCCATAGGCTTGACCAACCCTATATGTTCTTTGTGAATTTTCCAAAGAACCAGGCCCCATAGGTTTCTTGGCTTATGATGCTTTCCAAAGAGTAATTGTATCAAGTAATTCTGGAAGAAGAGTTGATATCTCCAGCAAAGAAGGAGGCATTCTGTTGAGGAGATGGAGTGCCTTAACTCTTCCTTATCTGCAACTCAATTTATTTTCCTTTAATTGCTAATCAAACCCATGCTCTGGGCTTTTCAAACAAACATACCGTCTATTTCCTACACAGAACGTGAGCAGGAGAACCAGTACATCATCAAAGTGTCTGTTCATTGTTATTGGAACATAGTCATTTTTTTTTAATCTACAGTTTTCTATGTTCTCCAGCATCCATAAAACAAAAGTGACTCCTTGGATTTTCAGCAGGATAAAGATTCATATTATAACAGAAATGAGAACACCTTAAAACATGGTATAGTAACAACTGGCCTTTCTTGACTAGCTTATAGCATAGGAATGACCTTTAATTCTAATAAGGACTAAGTAGGTCTGAACACTGTAGCAATGTTCTGATGTCATTTAGCTAATATGTGGACCTGAACTGATTTTAAAAGCGAGGTAGGGTAAGGTGGAATAATTTTATTTTTTACTGTTTTGAATGTCACAATATAGCCTAAATTAAAAGTACAAAATAAAGAATAATTGCTTCCTGGTATGCATCACAACTATGCATGTCTCCAATTTACTAACCCCAAGAAAGTTATTTGATTCTCTGTCCATAATACATGTACATGATTCTTGTTAAGTGATTAAGAAATATTTACTAGGGAATTACACTTCATTAAGAATAATGGGGGGATTAAATGGAGTCATAAATCTAAAGCACATAGTACACGATAGGTGACGTTTCCATTCTTGCTCAGCTGTGTCGTCCTCTGCTGTTTGTGTGTGAATTATGTGAAATATCTAAATATGTGGAATTTTTATACCTTGATGAAGAAAATAATAATTGAATAAGATCTACTAAAATCACGTATTACTTAAAATTGGCCCTCTGTTTATTCATTATTATTCTAGAAAGAGTATTTTATCATAAATATGTTCAATGTTAATATTTTCATTGATACCATATGTGTATTGCTTTGATTTTGCCAAATCAAGTACCTACCATTGCTTCACCTGACTTCAAACTGTCTCATTTTTCAAATTATGGAGGAATTGCTATCATGGTGACATGAATCAGGAAAGTAAAACTCAACTTTAAAGTTGCATATGGATTCAAAATAGTGAAGTGATAATATAATACTCTTTAGAATATTTCACTACCTGTATCACTCCTAGGTACACACCCAAAGGACTCTCAGGCAATATACAGCAGATATTCCTGTACATTAATATTTAGTACAATTTTATTTTCAATGGCTAAGGTACACACACACTGATACACCTGTGTCACTTTCTGGAAAACGAATTCAACTGGAGATCATCATATGATGTATGTAAGTTAGTCACAGAAAATTCCTTATAAAATACTCTTAGTCTACCATATATATGACAGGAGGATAGAAGGAAGGCTAGGAGAATGGAAGAAGGAAATTAAAAGGAGGGATAGATGAAGAAGGGTCAGCTAAAGGGAGAAAATGTGAAAGGCGAAGCACAGTCAAATGAAACTTTTGAAATATATTATATTTATGAAACCTAACTCTACATATAATGATGTATATGTGAGTGCAATTCAGCCATGTCAAAATGCTTTTATAGCTCTGATGTGTTACATGGAAAAATAAAACTACAAGTATAAGAACTGGGCAAATACTCTATTATTTGAAACTTGTTTTGCACAATTGGGTAAAGCTGAACCAGTCTCTCATTTACTCAAGGCTTTTTAACATTATACATTTTAATTCCACACTGTCATTTAAACATTGCCATTCTAAGAAATAATCCAGAGGATACATTTACAAGGAAGTAGTAGTTTCCACTAATGAAAATGCTGCGCTTTACTTAGAGATCATAAGTAATAACAAAGATCACAGCGATTACGATTTAATAGATCATATCAAAGCTTCTAAAATATGAAAACATTTCCCACACTTCAAAGATCAAGTTAGAGTCTATACTGCCCAATTGAAATCCATTTCTTAAGATTACGTGCTGACTTTATCAAAAATTTTGTCTCATCCTATCACTGCCTATCCTCAAATAGTTTAAGAAATATTTTGAAAAGACATAGCTCTAATAAATACAGTTAAAATAACATTAATATAAACCATGCATTCCATAATATACACACACATAGGCCATTAAGATGAACTGTATACACTTAGCAATTTCATTATTTCTAAACCTCATTCTGTAGGTTCATAATAAACACTGTAAATACCTATTAATATGATATTTGTTAGTTGGACACAGACAGCAGATAATACTGGTTGATGCTAAAATTTTTGAAAAAACCACACAGTATATTGGAGTATCCCCTCACATACAAGTTGCACACAATATAACATAAATAAACATGTTATTACAGACTATTTTCCAAAGTATGGAAGCAGGGTGGAGAAATACACCACTCTCATTCTGTGTCATGATTTTGATATACATACGCAGCTATCTCTTAGCTAGAGAAGATATCTTTCAAAAATCTCCACTGGATATTTGAAATTGAAGTTAGTATTGAAACTTCTACATACACTGTTTTTAATACACACATTCATAGCTGTGATAAAAATGTACTTCTTAATTTGGGCACAGTATGAAGTTAACAAAAAACAATAACAAAACTAAATAGTTAACACCCCAATACCATAACTATTTTGATATTTATGACCCAGACATATGAAAACTTACACACACACACAAACATAATCTTGTTACTAAACGCACAGATATGAAAATCTATTTTCAGATCTCTGCTTCTTCAAAACGAACACCAATTTCTTAAGAAATTGTCTAAATTGAACATTGGAATCTAAAGCTATCAAGATAAAGAGAACACAGGGTTTGGACTGATTACAAAATTAATTTTCTGCCTCAGAAAGAATAACAGGTTGACATTTTAAAAATTCATTCTGAGGGAAAAGAACAGATTGAGGAGATCTCCACATAATCTCTGGAAGGATATAGTTTTCAATGAACATGAATTAAATTTCATTTTATGCAAGGTTCTTGCTACCGCATACTTTCTGATTTGTGTTATAACCCCCTCTCTATAGAGGCAGCTTTGATTTGATTTTCATTGCCTTGGGCAAGCATGATTGAGGACCCATAAGACTGTAGAAGATGTTGATTGATTCTTTTGATCCTGGGAGATAATAGAATGTGTTTAAATTGGTTGTGTTAAAAATCTGAGGATGAATTGGGACTTTAGGCAACTTGCATAGAAGATTTTTAATCTTTGATTTGTTCAAATTTGTAACATAGGGAACAGAAAAGATTTGTATCTCTTCTTGTCAAAAACCTTTCTATTTCACATCAATCATCTTTTTTTTTCTTCCTTACCTTTTCTGTTCCTGCGTAACTCTTTCAGTCCTAGAATAAGAGATTTGGGGGTCTTACTAAAAGTTAAAAAAAAGATATCAAAGTCATATACAAATCCAAATTTAAACCATGGATAAACTGGAATCAGCCCAAAAACCTTGAAAAAGGAATGGTGAAAAGATGAAACATGAATGTTGTGTTTCTCTTCAGATTTCGGCATCATTCATCTCCTTTGACTACCATAGGCTGTGTTGCGAAGCAGTTCACAGAGCTCTTCTTGTTAACAAGTAAAGCACTGACCTTCAGAAATCAATACTAATTCTTTTCTGACTTATGAATTACAGAAGTAGCAATGTGATAGTGTTAGGGATCTTATTTCCATATCAGTGGTAGTCATAGGCAAGGGGCTCAGTGAAGACTAGCAAGATTTCATGGGATTCTGTAATCTATGGGGTTCTCCAACTACAGTTCAGTGCCTGTCACTCCAACGATGTAAGAGTTTGTTGTGATTAGAAAGCAGTGCCGAATATTGAGCGTCATATGCTTCTCTGAAAAAAGAAAAGCTTCATTATTTTTTATTTTATCTTTACAGATGTGTGTTGGTGTGAGGGTATGACTTTGTGAGTGTCGGTGTTCACAAAGGTCAGAAGAAATCAGAACTCCTGGAACAGAAGTTACATGTGGTTGTGAGCTGATATATATGGGTCCTGAAAACCAAACTTTGTTTCTTTAAAAGAGAATTAAGTGCCCTTCACCACTGAGTTATCACTCCAGCCCAGAATATGGCTTTTAACTTCTTGCACCAATTACTATTAAAATCAGGCCAAATAGTCAGTCGATTTCTCATAGGAGTACTGGCATGATAGAAAAGACATATTGGTGTTGAGGAAGGATCAGTGATGAGCTTTTGTTTTTGTAGAAGTTTCTA